>NC_088360.1:58731371-58738866 GCF_034508935.2 Berghia stephanieae | reverse complement strand
AATAATAATAATAATAATAATAATAATAATAATAATAATAATAATAATAATAATAATAATAATAATAATAATAATAATAATAATAATAATAATAATAATAATAATAATAATAATAATAATAATAATAATAATAATAATAATAATAATAATAATAATAATATAATAAATAATAATAATAATAAATAATAATAATAATAATAATAATAATAATAATAATAATAATAATAATTAATAATATAATAATAATAATAATAATAATAATAATAATAATAATAATAATATAATAATATAATAATAATAATAATAAATATAATAATAATATATAATATAATAATAATATAATAATAATAATAATAATAATAATAAATAATAATAATAATAATATATAATAATAATAATAATAATAATAATAATAATAATAATAATAAATAGATAGATAGAAATAGATAGATAGATAGATAGATAGATAGATAGATAGATAGATAGATAGATAGATAGATAGATAGATAGATAGATAGATAGATAGATAGATAGAATAGATAGATAGATAGATAGATAGATAGATAGATAGATAGATATGATGGTGCGTGATTGGAGGATAAGTCTTGATAAGTCTTTGTCCAGTTTTCCGATTTTATGTCGTATGGATCAATGTTTTTCACGCATTCAATTTTTTCTTTGTAGCTTTTTTTGATACAGTGTCTATTGTGTTAAAAGGATCGGTCGCCATTTTGAAGAAATCTATGCTTCCATCAAGGGACTAAACCGTGTAAAAAAAATTAACTCCCTTAGTCTAACCGCATACTATTTATAGGAGGTGGGCGCCAGTGGGGAGTGAACCTGGGATAATGTAGAAAGGATATCAGTGGGAAATAAACCTGGGACCAAAGGGAGATGGATACCATTGAAAGTTAAAGCCGGATATGAGAGATTGGTACCAGAGGAGAATGAACCTGATACTATAGGAGGTGGGCGCCAGTGGGGGGTGAACCTGGGACTATGTAAAAAGGATATCAGTGGGAAATAAATCTGGGAATAAAGGGAGATAGATACCATTGCAAGTTGAAGGCGGATATGAGAGTTTGGTACCAGAGGGAAATGAACCTGACACTATAGGAGGTTGGCGCCAGTGGGGAGTGAACCTGGGACTATGTAAAAAGGATATCAGTGGGAGATAAATCTGGGACTAAAGGGAGATGAATACCAGGTTCACTCCCCTCATTTTGTGTCAGGTTCATTATCCTTTGGTACCCAACTCCCATATCGGGCTTCAACTCTCAATGGTATTCATCTCCCTTTAGTCCCAGGTTTATTTCCTACTGTTATCCTTTTTACATAGTCCCAGGTTCACTCCCCACTAGCGCCCACCAACTATAGTGTCAGGTTCATTCTCCTCTGGTACCCGACTCGTATATTCGTCTTCGATTCCCATAGGTATCCCTCTCCCACAGTCCCAGGTTAGCTCCCCACGGGTGTGCACTTCCCTGAGTCCTAGGTTCACTCCCCACTGGCGCCCACCTCCTATAGTGTCAGGTTCATTCTCCTCTGATACAAAACTCTCATATCCGGCTTCAACTTTCAATGGTATCCATCTCCCTTTAGTCCCAGGTTTATTTCCCACTGATAGTCTGTTTACATAGTCCCAGGTTCACTCCCCACTAGCGGCCACCTCCTATAGTGTCAGGTTCATTCTCCTCTGGTACAAAACTCTCATATCTGGCTTCAACTTTCAATGGTAACCCTATCCCTTTAGTCCCAGGTTTATTTCCCACTGACCTTTTTTTTAAACATATTCCCAGGATCACTCCCCACTGGTGTGAAATTCCCTGATTCCCAGGTTCACTACCCACTGGCGCCCACCAACTATAGTGTCAGGTTCATTCTCCTCTGCTACTCAACTCCCATATCCGGCTTCAACTTTCAATGGTATCCATCTCCCTTTAGTCCCAGGTTTATTTACCACTGATATCCTTTTTACATAGTCCCAGGTTCACTCACCACTGGCGCCCACCTCGTATAGGCTGTCAGGTTCATTTTCCTCTGGTACCCAACTCCTATTTCCGGCTTCAACTTTCAATGGTATCCATCTCCCTTTAGTCCCAGGTGTGTTTCCCAATGATATCCTTTTTACATAGTCCCAGGTTCACTCCCCACTGGTGTACACTACCCTGATTCCCAGGAACACCCCCCCCCCCCCCCCCCCCCCCCCGTCGTGGTTCGTCGGGTTTCGGCAGGTTTCGTAAAAAAGCACTGATTGCTTTTTCACGAAACCCGCCGAAACCCGCCGATAACCTTAGTCTCAGGTTCACTCCCGACTGGTGTACACTTCCCTGAGTCTCGGGTTCACTCCCCACAGTTGTCTACTTCCCATAACTTTGCTGGATATTGTCGGGTTTCGCCGGGTTTCGGCGGTTTACGGCGGGTTTCGTAAAAAAAGCACTAATCTTTTTTACGAAACCCGCCGAAACCTAGTCCCAGGTTCACTCCCCAATAGTGTACACTTCCCTGAGTTCCAGGTTCACTCCCTACTGCTACCTACTTCTCATAACTTTGTCGGGATTCGGCGGGTTTCTTAAAAAAGACACACCCCTATAGGCTATAGGATATTTTAATTCGATAGCACGATATTCGCCTAAAATTAGTGTTTACATTTTGGGTCAGTTGACCTAGATATAGCTTTGGGCACGCCAAGCTTTAGCTATGGGCTTTGCTCCTCTGACCAATGTAGCTTTATGTGTCAAGTGTATTATTGTGATAATTATTATTAATTATCTTTATGTTTATTATTATTATTTGTACTAAACATTCATGTTGTAGGCCTCGACTTCGGGCTCTACTATTAATATGGCCCTGGGTTCTACGGCTACGACTACCACTACCACTACGTGTGTTGTAATTATAATCATTATAATCTCTTCACTATAACAATCATGGCCCTTCATTTATGTTTTTCGTGATGGGAAGTCAGTTTCAAAGGTAATTATTACATTCTTTATTCATGATAAATTATTTTTCGATACTGCCAATGATTGAGTTTGGTATTCATGACAAATTATTTTTGTTACTATGCTTGTTACAATCATCATCATCATCATCATCATCATCATCATCATCATCATCATCATCATCATCATTGTTTTTTTTCTCTCTGGGTCAGGGTATAGGCCACAGACAAACAGTTTCCATCCTTCTCTATCCCGAGCTAACTTTTTTTTTTTTAATCTCGTTCCGTGTCTTATAAATTCTGTCATTACGGAAACTCTTCGGTCGCCCAAAAATACAGAAAGTGTGTTCTGATGAATGACATTATTTCAGTCATCTACAATACCCGCAGAACTTTTGTCTCCACGATACTGTCTAATCGTTTGTTTTTTTTTGTTTTTTGTTTTTTTTTGTTTTTTTTTTTTTTTTTTTGGTTGTTAAAATTTAAGCAGTCCCTTCGATTTCGATTCTCCATTCAAGCGCAACTCGCGACTCAACAAGATTCATTTCTTTTTAGTTTTTACTCACAAAAATGTGTACTTTCGACGATCTGAACTTATCTTATATTTTTTTAAAAGCTAGTGTCAATAGCAACAGGATACTTTTTGCCTCTATCATTCGCAACCGACGTATTTTTCTTCCGAATCGAAGCTCTTTCAGTCTAAAAATAGCTGCTATCTTGTCCATGATATGATATATCTTAGTAACTAGTCTCAGACTAAGCTTGAAGTCCAGCCTCAGAAAATGACTAAAACTTTGTCATACTTAGTCCGAAAGTGCCGTGATTTCAGTCTAGGACTTGCTTAGTCAGCTCACATGAAATCCGATTTTTTCAAGTCATTGACTAAAGTCAGAGACGAAGCGCTAGTCCGCGTTCGTGAAAACAGGCCCTGGTTGAAGGAAAAGGGAGATGAACCCTTAATCACCAACGTCACACCAGCAGGCCATAAATCACAATCCTTCCTACGAAAAGACACGAAAGGTGGTGGAATTCTCATTATTCATAAATGTCACCTTGAGATTTCAATACGATTCAACGACCCCAAATCCACGCATACTACTTTCGAAACCGCCTCATTCTCTTTGACTCACCCAAACAACAATCATAATTTTGCCTGTAATTATAGACCATCCCAAAACGTAAAGAGCGATTCTCTTTAACAACTTTCATCACATAATTCAAGGAGCTTCTGGCTCACTTTAATGAGAAAAGGAATGACTTCACAATCGCTAGTGATTTTAACATTTCAATTCCAGCATAGATGACAAACAAACTCAATTAGTATTTCGGATATACCATCGATTGGATCATCACATCAATTGACGAGAAATCCCAAAACCCCGCTGAAGTAGTCGACTATACACTTTCGGACCATTGTTTACCACTCTGGAATATTAGTAACGCGAATCCACCAAATCCAATTGAAAAAAGCCAAGGTGAAGTGCCAGAATCGAAAGCAATCAATCCATCCAGATTTTGTTCGGACATAAGGACAGCAGTAGAGTCGATCGAGCATGGCAATACCAACAACACTGATAAATTTAACATAGCGTTACGAGACGCTCTTGACCATCATGCCCCATTGACAAAACCAGCGCCTACCAAGACCATCAGCACTTTGGAAAACATTTGTAACCATCGAAGTTAAGTAACAACGTCACGCAACGGACAGGACATGGAAAGCTTCAGGGCTAACAGTTCACCGCCTAATCTATATAGAACATCGTAATAGAGTAAAGAGACTCGGGAAGAACGATCGCGTCAAATGTTATAATGACAAAATCGAAAGTTGTTATTCATCAAATGTTTTTTTTTTATGTGTGTATAATGAACTACAAGACGACAGTAAGTCTACCCCTATCCCTGGCAATGTCAATGCAAATGATCTTCCTGATAATTTCTGTAACTTTGTCCACGATAAAGTGTCAAAGGCTAGACAAGATCTTGACCAAACAAATTTAACGGTCGATTATTCGCCATTTTATGGGCAGAACTTAACTTCTCTTAAAAATTCATAAAAAATCTGATTTATCTTCCCCTCCCAAAACCTTGGCCTTATTCCTACAAGACTTATGACAGAAAACATTGATGTCCACATTGACTCTTTAACATATGCTATGATCAAACTGTCACTTTCGAAGGGCACTGTCCCAGATGCATTTAAACATGCAATTGTGATCAACTTTTGGAAAAGCCCAGCTTGGACAAAAAACGAGCTAAAAAACTATGGACCCGTCTCTAACCTTCCTTTTCTGTCAAAATCCTCGAGAAGGTAATTTTATAGAAACAACATATATCTCTTAATGATCTTCTTGAACCTTTTCCTTTGGCATAATATAGACCAGGCCACAACACCAAAACCGCTCTGCTAAAAATAAACAATAACTTGTTGAGTGCTGCCTAGGACGGTTTAGTTTCTATTGTTTTCTTCTCATTATGTCGGCCGCATTCGACACAATTGATCACAAAATTCTCATAACCTATCTTAACATATCTTTTGACATCTCTGGCACGGCCCTTTCTTGGTTTCAGTCTTCTCTTAGTGGTAGTTGCCAATAAGTAAGTGTAAATAATATCTCGTTTAAAACCCAATCGGTTGAATTTGGTGTGCCGCAAGGTTGGTTCTTCAGCCTATTGTATATGTAATGTACAATTAGCCACTTGGCAAACTGATTTGTGTCACTCGAGAACATTCAAGAATGCGCCAGTAATATTCAAACCCTGTATAAAAATGTCAACAAATGGATGCACGCTAACAAATTAAGAATGGGCAACGAAAAGACAGAGTTAATAGCATGCACTGCACCTCATAAAATTAAAAATATCAATCTCCCCCAACGGCAATAGATTCATATGTAGTTCTATACAACAAAAGCATAACAATTATTGGAATGTATTTTGATCAAACTCTCAGTATGGATTTTCAAATATTGTCACTAGAACCAGACAATTACTCATGAATCTTCTTTGGTTGCCTGTTGAGGCACATATTACTTATGAAATAGCATGCATTTGCCACCAAATTACTCAAAAGAAAATAACAGAGCGCCATTCTACCTGAAAGATCATCTTAATTTTTTTTCACCTGGGCGTAATTTACGATCGTTTAAGTCCGGGTCATTAAAAAACAAACAAACAAACAAACAAACCGAAAATGAGACTAAAATCATATGGCGAAAGATCTTTTAAACTTGCTGGGCCTCAAATTTGGAACAGCCTGCCCGAGGACATTAGATTTTAAAACTCAAAATATTCTTTTAATAATACTTTAAAATGTCCCTTTTTAACAAATATTATAAGATTTGATAATTAGAAATCAAAAAAGGTTGTGACATAATGTTATCTTTTATAGCTCCTATAATATGTTTATTGGTTTTAAAAAATCACAACTAAGAATTCGACTTATAAAATTTCAATGGTTCTACTTACGCCCCAGTTACATGTGACACATTTTTCATTGTATGTTTATAATGTCACTCAAAATTGACACTTTAAAAGAAATGATCTGCCATTACAAAATTGTAAACCTGATCTCAAACTTATCCCTCATACAGTCTGTTTCTGTTCGTTTTGAACATGGACTATCCACATGGTTTCCAGTCAGAAGGGAAGTGAGGCAAGGCTGCATTGTGTCTCCCTCTCTTTTCTATCATGAGAGGGGTCATTGATGATGAGAATGAACAAAACTTCAGTGGACCAAAAATAAATGTCAAGCCAAACTTAGACCTGAGATATGCTGACAATACAGCACTCCTGCCAACAACGTCTTCTGGATTAGACAGGCTAGTGCAATCCGCACAACAACATAGTGAGGACAAAGACCTACTCTTTAATGCTAAAAGACCAAAGTAATGGACACTGATAAAAGTCCATATGCTCAAATTGTGGTTTATGGAGAAAAACTGGAGAATGACAACAATTTTTTATATTTTGGTACAAGAAAACATGCAAATGGAAAATCGACCCTTGATATCAAAAGTAGGATAATACTTGCCGAAAACAGAACTGACAAAAATGATGACATGATAGGAGAAAAGGAAAGCAACCAACTGAAAATGATTATATTAAGAACATGAATATTTCCAATAGCATTATATGAATGTGAATCATGGACAGTTACAACAAAAAAATAACAAACTAACAAAAAATTAAAACAAAACAAAACGATGTGAATAAAATTAATGCAATTGAAATGAAATGCTACAGGAAGTTAAGCCTTGATGACGACGATGATGATGCTGATGATGATGATGATGATGATGATGATGATGATGACAATGATGATGATGATGATGATGATGATGATGATGATGATATATTTACTTGCATATATGTATAGACCTGTCGCTAATATTTGTATGTCATTTTATCATGTTACTTTTTATTCTCGAGATTCTATTGCAAATCGCATAGAGCCCCCCAAGCGCAATTTATTATTATTATTATTATTATTATTATTATTATTATTATTATTATTATTATTATTATTATTATTTTATTATTATTATTATT
>NC_088360.1:58694441-58724441 GCF_034508935.2 Berghia stephanieae | reverse complement strand
TTCAAGATTAAAGAAAATGATAGTGGGAATTTTACAATTGATCTCAAAAGTAGCCTTAAAACGTAAAAAATATTGCTGATCTCAATTCCACTCTTTACCATGTTCTTGATAATCATGCTACAATTATAAAGAGATTTGTAACAGAAAGATGAGAAACTGGTTGGTTCAACTCAGAGGTAAAAAAGGCCAAACAAAGGAGAGAGGCACAAAGCAATGGCAAAAAAAAACTGAAATAACTGTCGATTATGATATTTACTGTGCCAAGAAAAGAAAATTAAATAATTTTATAAAGAAAGTTGAAAAGGATTATTACAAAACAAAATTTAGAAACATCAAATCATGTAAAGAGCAGCACCAGGTGACAAACAATTTGTAAGGGAAACAGAACATCAGAACTCTCCCAAACGGTGAATCAAACTCTAAGCTAGCTGAGAGTTTTGCGACTTACTTTAACTCTAAGATGTTAAATATGAGGAAAGAGACGAATTACCCAAAAACCTTGTTTCAAAAATTTCAATGGAACTCCACTGTGCATATTTGAATCAGAAACAGGAGCAGTTCAACAAATTGTGATGAACAGTCCAGCAAAATTGTGTGATTTAGACCTAACTCCTACTTGTATATTTAAAAAACACATAGATGTTTTAATACAAACAGTAACCAGCATTTTGAATGATTGTCTCAGTTCAAATGTTAATTCTTTTCAATAAAAAAATAGCACATTTCCTCTTCACGTCTGCCTGTTTTTAATCTGAGACATACTTATTATTTATATGGTTATGGCCGAAGTGCAATAATCTACAGGTAGGATAACCCATTTCCTTATAGGGTCGTTGTTGTAATGGAAATCTTAAACAATGATGCAAAATATTGTCCATTACAACAATGTTAAACTAGGCCCAGAGGGATATTCAAAGTCAGACCTGCATATGTATGCACATCGATTAGAACCCAATGTGTGAATATTCAATTGTGGGTCTGGGTGTGTGTATGTGTGAGGGGGAGGGGGTTGTGGGTTGTGGTACAAAAGATGCATTTTTTTTTTCGTCTAATGTAAAGCGCATTGAGCAATATATAATTTTGAAAATGCACTATACAAATTAGTTATTAATTTTTTACAATAATGATTATCTAAATATCATGACATCCTCGGTCAACCAAGCTGAGAGAGAGAGAGAGAGAGAGAGAGAGAGAGAGAGAGAGAGAGAGAGAGAGAGAGAGAGAGAGAGAGAAAGAGAGAGAGAGAGAGAAGACCAACTGGAATTCCTACCTCGAGGTGAAGTCTACAGTCCTATGAAGAGTGCCCAATCCTCTCCCGTCTCTTGATGCCGTCCTGTAGTGAAAAAAATATGTAATTCATGTTTATGTTGTGTAGGTGAAAAAAATTATCAAAGAAATTATGTTTTGAAATAAATGCATTATGATCACTGATGTTATTTACAGATGGGTCCATCCCGATAGCTCAACTGGTAGGACATTTAACTCACTCAATCCTAGAGATTTTTGCTACTCTTCAAAATTGGAAAAAAACGAAACAAAAACAAAACGTATTAAAACTGAGCATTGCATATCTAGATAGTTTTATTCAACTATCATTAACATGCAAAAAAAAAACCAAAAAAAAAAACATAACTTTGATGCTATCTACGCCTATAATTTGTCTCATAAAAATGTAATAAATTATAGGCATGGGTTAAAAGTAACCCCGGGTAAACTATGGATATAGTCGGTGTTAGTGTTGAGTGAGTTAACTCAAACAATGTGATTAAGTTGAGCCCCAAAAGCTAACTTCTAAATGAAGACATAGCACAAGGCTATTAATCATGTCACACTAATACATCAACACTTATGAAGACATCATGCTTTTATCACCATCACAACAAGCTTATATTATAAAGCGTTGGTAAATAATGAATTATACTAGCCTACTATAAATATAAGCAGTTCTATCTTGTTAACTTTATTGAAATAATTTTACAGTAAGTGTAAAGAAACAGTTTCTTTAAATGGTGGGTCAGTTTTATTAATTTCATCACTTGTGAGCATGTCAACCTTTAAAAACACGTTATGTCAGGATACATTGGTCTTGGTCCTCATTTCAGTTTTAGTTGGGTGAGTAGTGTTGACTTTAGAAACTTCTCGTTGGTACCAAAGCATGAACATTTATTTGTGTAGTACTCTCATTAGGAAAATGTCGATTTATATCAATATTTCATAAGTGATAAAAGTAAGATTGACTGTATTAAAATTTCAAAGACTTCATTTGAATGATTGGATGTCTTGTTTATTATTATTAGTCATTATCGGCATTTGAACTTGAACTCTCTCGTCATTAAATGTAAAACACAAAGCAAAAGAATTAACATATATTCAGAGCAAAGTACTCAACATATATCAACATTGTAATTAATTGAATGTCCAATAATGACTGAAAGATATACCTATACTAAAATAATATGCTAAAAGAGCTGTCAAACTACAGAAGCTCTCCCTTTCATTAGGTACCACAATAGATGTCAGTTTTGTGGCAGAAAAAAAAACCCTATATATTTTGAGTCACGTGTCGAGAAAAGGACTATTTTTAAACCAGGTCCCGTTCTAATGAACGCGGACTAACTTTAGTAATTTACTAGTCTAGTAAATGACTAGCTAGTCTTTAGCCCAAACTTAGTAAGTGTCTAAAAAAAATCGGATTCAATGAGCATTATTTAGTCTCGGACTAGCTGGGCTTTAGCCTAGAAATGGGCGTGGCTAGTCCTGACCTAGTCCTGACCTATCCCTTGACTCTATCGGTTATTTTGTGCTGCTGTTTGGGTTCTTCTGACGCAAAAGATTTAATCAGCGCTACATCCGCTTTCGTTTTGTTTAGATTCTATTTCCTTTTGAAATTCATTGACGAAAATGGAGCTCAACAAGAGAAAAACTATAACTTTTCAAACCCTGAAACTGCAGCCCTCCTGGAAAATACAATTATGTCGAGATTGCAGCACTCCGTGACAGTGCGAAAAAAAGAGAAGTACATATATTTTTTCTTTGTCACTAATGAAATGAAATAAAAATAGGCTATAGCACGGTCACTGACATTGGGCATCTGTAGGACTGTAGACTGTAGGCTAATACACCACCTCAAACATTTGTCAGTCCATATCTTTGCTTTTATGAGGTCTATTTTCATTATGAAAGGTTCAAAGTGAACAACTAAATGACGCCGATTCAGTGGTGTATTTGGTCTATCATGAAATGAAATAAAAATAGGCTACAGCACGGTCACTGACACTGGGCATCTGTAGGACTGTAGAGTAGGCTAATACACCACCTCAAACATTTGTCAGTCCATATCTTTGCTTTTATGAGGTCTATTTTCATTTTGAAAAGTTCAAAGTGAACAACTAAATGACGCCGATTCAGTGGTGTATTTGGTTTATCTTCATGTGAATAAATATTCTATTATTGACTTTTCCAAAATTCCAATAGGTCATTCATTTGTATGTCGTGATCTATTTTTCCTTGATTTCAGCTGTCTCAGCTCTAAACTATACTTTTCTTTCTCAATAAATAATTCATTTTCTGTTTGCAATGTATTACAGAGATGATTTACCACATGTAAAAATTTCAAAGTTGTATCTGAAGCTGTTTCTGAATTAAACTTGATTATGCATTGGGATGCTGTGCTTTCGTCACATTTTTTTCCTATTAAGCTATATAGAGATTTTCCTCCACATAAACGGTCATAACTTTTTAACCAGTGGAGATAGAGCGATACTTTTTTCACTCTAGTTAATGTTTCACTCCCCTTTATTTTTCTACGCTAAATTAATACCCATAGCCACTATTTTGAAAAATTCTTGCAAGTGCCTACTGTACCTGTCACTCACAATGTTGCTTTGTATTTGTATACCTCGTGTTTATCTACTTCCTATCTCCCTGCTCTGCTCTCTGATCCACCCTTTTACTACCTACTTGGCAAGAACAGGCAAGGTGGCAACCCGGTCTCGGGTTTCTAAAAAAAAAAAAAAAGAAAATTAATGGAAAAAAAATGAAAAAAAACAGGTTGGCATGTTCAATGAAAATTTTAAAGCATCATAATAGCCGACATGGCACCCATAATTTATCAATAAACAATATAAATAGATGTAGTGTAGTGCGGAGGTTAGGCAATAAATTTCACCCTTCCTCTTTGCCCCTACTAAGTGGGGCTTTGTTGTCTTGTAGTATGACACTTGCATTTGGACCCGTAGGCCCAAGATTCAAGTCCCTCCCTGAGTGGTTCAAAGTCGAGTCATTGGAAAAGGCTCCTTATTGAGTAATTGGCCATTAAAAGTAATGACTCTGTCGGGGAAAAGTTGTGATATTGCGGTGTTGCTATTGGCTTGGAGCCCCTTACAGAGCTTTGAGCATGTTTAGCCGTATACAAATCTAGCATCTGTGTCAGTTGCCACAAAAAATGACAAAAGTTTTAAGCTTTCAACTCACTTGAATATTTAGAACAAGTCAACCAGAAAAATTCGAAATGAAGTGGAAGTGAAAATAAACTTCTTTCTAAAAGTAAAAGGTTGTTTTTTTTCTTTTTAAAAAAAATTCCCAAGCTGTGTCTTTATTTATTCTTTTTTTTTTTTTTTTTCAGTGCAAAAAATAACAGAAAATCGCTAATGCGTCAAAAGTTATAACCGCAACAAACGTAAATGCTAGGATAATGCTCTTTATATATGCTCAATTTTTTTATTTTTTTTTGTCTTTTAGAAAATATTTTTAAAAACTAATTATAAATGAAATTCTACCACAACATTATCATATTAAAAAAATTATGAAATTTTGAAAAATTAGGAGACTAATTTAATGCTGTACTGGTTTAGGGCAAGCCGTATACGGGTTTGGGGCATGAGCATACATATTTGGGGTGAGGGGGTTTGGTATCTATTTTCGGTTTTTAAGCAAGGTTAACTGATAATACCTCATATGTATTTACATCAAACTAACAAAAGATGTCAAATAATTGCAGTTAGAGCTGTTGGAATTTGAGGTATAGAAAAGCATACAGATTTAGGGCGACCTACCCGAGTACATTTGATAAGCAAGAAATAAATCTTCACCCTCTCCAGTCAGACCCTACAAATATTTAATGATAAAATGCCAATTTAAGAGGTATGACTGATAATAATCTACACTCAAAAGCATGACATTTTTTATGCAAATAATTTAAAGGATACAGACTAATTATACAAGTAAAGTTTGCTACAACCATAATAATAAATAAAGATTTTATGGCAACAAAAAGCAATCAATAGAACTGATTCCAGTGCAAAATGAATGTCCTCAACAATCTCATTACATAATCGTTGATTTACATATTTTTTTCTCCTTTTTCATTTTCAGGTTTGGGAAAAGATCAGAATGAGAGTCAATGCGGAATTCTCAAAAACCGTTCGGTGATGGAGCTATAAAAAAAATTCAAGGACACGAAAAGAATAGTCCAAAGTCATGTTGATTATGTAAAGCAGACTGGAGGGGGAAACCAGGACCCTCTTCAATCTTTACTGAACAAGTACCGGTACTCGTCATTATTGGCGAGTGTAGTAACATTGTTGATGGTATTCAAGGTAAATTTCTGCAATTATAATAGTTCCATACATTGTTCTGTATACAAATGTAAAAGGCTGTCATCTAGGCATTCCATGAATAAAGTAGTAGTAGTAGCATATGGCTACACCTCCAAATTTATTTCGTCAACCCAGCTTCTAAAGTCTTCCTCCACCCTAAGGACGGTTTCATAGCCACCTTCAAGTTTAGTGACTGGACAGTGGAGGACGATGTGATCGCTGGTCTCTGGGGCTGCCTGACATGAATACAAATAGTACCTTACAATATTTTAAACAAGTAATTTGTACTATGTATGCATGCATCTTTTGTGATCGTCTAATATTGACATCCTTACAATTGCCTATGCACTGATTCATTTTTCTCTAACATAACTATCCTCTTTTGGTAGTTAAGTCTCAAAAGTATATCACCTCTATTGCATATCTAACAACTGCCTCTGGGACACGTTCCCTCTTGATTTTTTCTCAATTTTAAAAACATTAAAAGAATAAATGAAGGCTGAAGTCGAGTATCAAAACAAGATTATTCACATTTAATAATTCAATGGTAGTTAAAATCTTGAAATTTACTTTACACCATCAATCCTGAAGTAGCTGACAAAATTATATGAATATTTCAAATTTGAAATAAGTGATGGAGCAAGAGCTTTTGTGTCATAAGGGATTGCCATGTATTTTTTATCACAAATCGTCAAAGTGGCATCATGCAACATTGTATTGAAATTCCACTTTGGAGTTGGGTCCTGTAAAGATTTATTTTGTTTCATTTAGTGTTTTATTTAGGGCAAGCCAATGGCACAGCGAGTTATCATGCTTGCATATGAATCAAAGTGTCATGGGTTCAATTCCCAGCAGATTTGTTATTTCTGGGATTCATGGGTCTCAAGATCAGAAGATAAGATTACACTTGGATGCATTTCATGGTTAAAAAAAAAAAAAGAGCCAGAGACCGGTAATTATATGATGCAAATTTTACATTAAAAATCAATTGATATCGTATCATATTAAAATTGATATAAATAGAATTAAAATCATTATAATTTCATAACAATTCACCTTTAAAAAAAAACACCACTGTGTTCCTCCTCATTAAGTTTGTAATGGGTAATCTGGACTTGAAGTGCAACTTGTGAATTCTATACTTCATTTAATTCAAATTTATCAACAATTTTCTTTACAGTAATGGGCACTGAGAGTTTGGTTCCGAATCCCAGTCCAGCCAGAATTATTATTGACATATCTGACTGTAATCTTGGAGATTACACCATAATCAGTAAGCATAATTCTTTTGCTACAAAGTCATTAAATTATTAATAGAATTTCACCCGAAAGAATAAAGAAAAATTTGTTTAAATGAGCTTTTGTATATAGCAATAAACACAAACGTGCTCAAAGCGCTTTACAAGGGGTCCCTGACCAACAGCAACATTTAGAACGGGACATGACGTCTGTTAGGCGATATTACAATTTTTCGGACAGAGACAACACTGTTAACGGCCAGGTACTCATTTTACACCTGAGTACGGTGAGAGAATGTGAGTAAAGAGTCTTTTCCAAGGACTCAACTATGCGCCGAGCGAGGCTCAGGCCAGGACCTTCCGATCCGAAAACGAGTGTCATACCACAAGACCACATAGCCACTAACAGTGTATTTAACATTGACAACAGTACTGAAAGGACTATCACGGCTAACAAGTTGGTCAAAATGGGGGACATTGAAGTGACAGTGGGACCACGAAGTATAACATAAGTGTGGTTGTGTGATTTTGTTTAATCAACATTCTTTATTTGTTTGTTTTTAATGGTTTTACGGCGCTTGCAACACATTAAGGTCATATCAGTGCCAGTAAAAAGGAACAAAATGTTCTAGAATTATAAATCCTCTTCTGTTTTTAATTGCTTGCGACATGTTTAGGTCATTTCAGCACCAGTAAAAAGGATGCAAATGGATAGTCAAGCAATTCTAGATTAACAATTCAAAGCACTAATAAGTAAAACAAAAAGGGAATGGTTCTTATATGGAATGGATGTAGATTCCAAGAGCATGCCATCGGTGGACTTAGTTTGAAGTCACCTAAAAGTGTCGTCCAGGCACAAGCACAGGTCCCCATTAAGAGGAACACACTCAAATGCTTACTTATCACATATTACATATGTAAAAAAAAATACTGGTTCCCCCTTAGAGAAAAATACTCAAACAAAAAGATGATTTACAAGGAAATAAAACAAAAATGCATACTGTTGCTGAGTCCATTGTTTTCTCAAATATATTTATATTAACACTTTTAAGCACTGACAAACAGTTTATAAGGATTTGTTTAAAAAGTGGGATGTGGTTCTAAAATCATCTCAATTAAATGGCCAGCATTTCATGTTGCTTAAGGAGATAACATTGTTCAAAAGTTTTTATCATTCCAAATTCTGACTTTGACCTGAAGACTATGTGGGATCAGAGAAGTTTCAAAATGAAATGACGTTTTTGATTTCAGCACCACTTGATTTCATAATGTGGCCAGTTTCATAATTCACAGATATAATCATGTTTTGTTTCAATGCAGTGAAAAAGATGTTCTAAAGATTTTTTTTCCTCCACAGCTTCAACACTAGCCAGACAGATGGATATGAGTGAGATTAATGAAATCAGTTTTGTTGATTGCTCTGTGGTGGAGTCAGTAGTTGTAGTAGATGATTTGACAATAGAAACTCTTCCCCATACACCAGAGGAGTGGAATGCCTCAGATGGCATCAGCCAAAGATTACGACAAGCTGGCCCCAAGAGGAGATGACAGATCACTGACAATCCATTAGTGGATCAATGGCTGCAGTCGGAAATACTCCATTATAAAAAAAACCCAACTCCATTGTTGAACAAAATACCATAAGAATTGAATACATGAAATTTAAGATGAGGCATATTAATTATTACACTACTTATAATTAAATTATTCTTTTTATATGTCTTGATATTATAGCTGTCATCTGCATTTTTTGCCAAATTGGGACCTAAAATTTGCCCAAAAAACCCCCAAAATTTGCCAAGAAATTTGCCAAAAAGACCAAAATTTGCCAAAAAATTTGCCGAGGAGAACTAAGCGTTTCAGTAAAAATTAACACGCGATACAGAAAAAAAAATTTATAAAAGACAATTTATTACATTTAAGGAGGCTACATTTATTAATTTACACAATGTAAAGCGATTTATGCGCCCAAACTTTTAGACAATCACACACACATACACACAAACAAACGTACACTTTCAGTCAGACTCATCAAAGGCCTAGTTTTCTTTTACTACTCAAAAAAAGAGGCATCGATAAACTTATTGTAGTAAAGGAAAACTAGTCCTTTGATGTTGTTTTCTGTGAGTCTACGCCTTCTGGAAGACAAGACAAGATTGTAAAGAGAAAAACTTCGCTCCACATCAGCTGACGAGCATGTTGAGAAGGCATACCGGGACGCCAATGCAGCGAGAGCTAGAACATAATCTGCCTCAGACTTCCAAAATAGGGTCAGATGTATAATTCCAGTATCAGACTCATGCTGAGGAATATCACAAAAATTGGGAATTGCAGTGTATGCAGATACACTGCGAGCATGAGATCATTATCCGTAGAGAGTAGCTTCCCTTGGTTTGGGCCCAGGCAAAGCTGCAACATTTCTCAAGTTTCGCACTTTCTTTTTCGTTATTTTGTTTTCGCTTCTTTTTTTCCCCCAAAATTTGCCACGCGATTTGCCAATTTTCCCAAAATTTGCCACGATTTGCCAATTTTGGGAAATTTGCGGATCGCCCTGATTTGCGGCTGCAAAAAATGCAGATGACAGTTATAGGAAATTAATTCATGTATGAAAATCACAGCTGGGAGCGTTCACAAATGACATCATAATTTAGTTTCTATCCATGACCCAATTGGTTTCTAATGTCTTGAATTTGAATATTAATTCAATCACATGTATTTTGAGTCAATTTTAAAAATGGTTTAAAGCAATCCATGGAGACATGTTGCAATACATTTGTCCATAGTGTAGAAAAAATTGGCCTCATAGTATCTTAGAAAATCGCAGTTAAAACCTGTCTTATGAATTGCCTTAAACCATTTTTAAAAAATGGTTCTTGAGATTTTCTAATTGTTATTTAGAGGGGTTTTAGTCCTGTATTTATCTCAATCTGTACTTTTGATAGAGCTGATATGTTTTTGTTAAAATTTACTTAAAATCGCATGCATGCAGTGTTTAAGGCCTTTTTTTTACTACAATCACTCCATTGTTCCTTATGTTATTGGTAGAACAAATCCTCTGGAATAAATACAGATTGTTATTTTGGCCTATTGTCACAAACTTGTACAGTGGCATGGCGATTTAAGACCCTTATCACAAATGTGACTTGGGACTATCCTGGGCTTTGGCTAAGCGGCTGGTATAATGATTTATACAAAAGGTCTTACAATATGTAATTGTCTTATGACAATAGGGCAGTTAAAATTTGATTGCTCAACTCAGGATTTTGATGACCTTAAAAAAAGAAAATTTTAATGCCCCTTTGTTTTCTGTTTGATAACCGACTCAGGCATGAGAATTCTTGTTCAGTTTTCCAATTTACATCAGACCCATTCCAGAAAAAATTACAGTGAATGCACTTTAATACTTCCTGCCAAACAGGTTTGTTTTTGTTTTTAAGGGTTTTACAGCACTTGCAACACATCAGCGCCAGTAAAAAGGAGTAAAATGGGATAGTCAAAGAGTACTAGATGCCTGATAGGCGACTTGTAGTTATATGATATAGAAATGTGTTTCCATATGACCAGCTGGAACAATAATTAAAACAGTATGACATTTATGTAGCTCATCACAACAAGAATACTGCACACAGTATACTTGCAGAGTGATGTACTACATTAATGATTATATTTATTTCCTGATTAGAGAGGTTCAACGATATTTCTAAAAGCACTATTAATCAAAGTCAGCCTGGCTGCCTTGCCAGCAGCAAGACGTTCTGTTCAGATGCTCCTTCCCGAGTCCCAATAGGAGAAAAGTTATGATTGCTGTCATCATCATCATCATTACGGTTGTTTTCTTCCATGGGTAGGCCAGCATCAACAGCAAAGTTGTGGAGCCAAAAACACATAAATAACCTTGCAGGCTCTGTCAGGCGTCATTCTGAGCTCGTCATGGAGACAATTCCATCTTCTTTTAACCACTCCAATGACTCTGTTGAAATGACAATAATTGCTTGTACTTGTACATGTACACTTAAAACCAATTAAAATTAAATGGACCTCTCTCTCTCTCTCTCTCTCTCTCTCTCTCTCTCTCTCTCTCTCTCTCTCTCTCTCTCTCTCTCTCTCTCTCTCTCTCTCTCTCTCTCTCTCTTTATTTATTTATTTATTTTTTTTTTTTTCTCAGTCATTTAATTACAATTAGAAGGGAAAGAATTACATATAATGGTTAATCTGAGTTCTTCAAAAAAAAAAAAAATGTAATGTTTATACTAGCATGACAATGACAGTATGATTACAACTATTTTTTTGGTTAATTTTCTTTTATTTTCATTGATCATTTGCAAATTGTATTGTTAAAGTGGATATAAAAATAAACCTGAAATATTAAATTTCAAAAATTATCAAAATGTTATTGTTTCCTGGAGGGTGGGATTATATGATTGGTAAAACTTACCTTTCAATCGTGCATTTTGTGATACGATGGGCGGTGTTAAATGCCTCTTCTCCTCTATTTTGGGGGTTTTGGTATTGGGGTCATTAGCCAATTTCTTAACATATAACGACTGTCTCCAAGGATCACACCATCCAAAGCCCTGCGATGTGGATCCTCAAATGCAAAGAATAGCCCAGATTTCCTAAAAAATTTGCATCATGCACTGAACCAGGCCACTTAGGAACCAAGTTTGTAACTTATAAAATTGCATCAGAGATGACCTAAAAATGGGAGAAGGAAAATTTTTGCATATATTAAAACCTGCAATAAAATCTAAATCAGGAAGTGTAGTCAACTTACGTACAGTACAGCTCGCGCACAATGGCCTCTTATAAAATAATAAAATTCCTTTTATTCATCCCATAGGAGAAATGTGTCTCAGGGTCTGTTCCAAGGGAAGAATGGAATAACCCAGGCGTCAGGGAATGGAGATGGGATGAGGGTGGGGGAGTAATAGTCATTGGGTGACCTTTTAACAACCATGTACTTTGTGTAACATACCATGACGACTCAACAAAAGGCTAGTGGGTGGGAGGCAAGTGACTGACTGATCAATATGTTGATAGTCCTATGCCTAATAAAGCGAATGATGTGTGACAACTGACTGATTGAGTAACTGTGCCTGATGAAAACTGATTGGGTAATGAGCTTTTATGTGAAGCCTGATGATGTCTTTTCTTATCACTGGGATGGTGCTTTACTATTACAAGTTTTGAAGAGCATTTAGTAGTGGTAGTGACTGCCAGTAGTGGGGTTAGAATGGATGGAGGCAGAGGAGAGGGGAACAGAGGAATAAACCATTGCATTGTTCCAACTTGCCCCTTTTTCTGATGTAATGTAAGTGGTAGAAAGGGGGGGGGGGGGGGGGGGGAGATAGTGATAGTCGGAGGGGTTGTGCTTCTGTAGCTAAGTCTGTCAGATCTCATGAAAGTACTTTGTGATAGACTACCTTCCTATTCAAAGGGTAGCAAGCAATTGTTATTGTCTGTTTCATGCCATAGAAACCGGGATAAACCCTGGCTCCTTGGGCTTCATGCCTCTGAAGGACTGCTATTCATTAAATTATTTTTTTTTTCATTTCAAATATTTAAGGATATCTAAACAGGTCTTTGATGCGAAGTTGGTCCCTCTAGCTCAATTATTAGGGTATTCGCTTTACATGTTAAGGGCAAAGTAGAGATTTTTATTTGACCCCACTGACCACCCAGGAATGATGGGGTGGGTAATCTGTATTTGTTAGATCTGGTGGAAAGTTCTTTACAATAAACCTGTGTCCTATCCAAGGGGTAGCAAGCAATTACTATTGTCTGTTTCACACTAAAGAAACATAGATAAACTCCCGCTACACCAGCCTTGCAGCTCTGAAGGAGTGAAGGAAGAACTATTTGATGCGATTACTTTCAGCATGATGTCTTTGTGCAGATGTGGTCTAGTGGTATGACACTCGCTTTCGGATCGGAAGGTCCTGGGTTCGAGCCTCGCGCTCGGCACATAGTTGAGTCCTTGGAAAAGGCTCTTTACTCACATTCTCTCACTGTACTCATGTGTAAAATGAGTACCTGGCTGTTAGCAGAGGTGCCTTTGTCCGAAAAATTGTAATATCGCCTAACAGGCGCTTGTCTCGTCCTACATGTTAAATGTTGCTGTTGACCAGTGTCCCCTTGTAAAGCGCTTTGAGCACATTTAGTGGATATTGCGCTATGTAAAGCTAAATTTTAATAATTTTTAAAAAAATGTCATTGTACTTGACGCTTGTGCCTCACCAGTATGGTCTTTGCTTCGTACCCAAAAGATACCTAGTTCGAATATACACCATGGCATGTGGCCATCAACAAGCCATCTCTCCCTAGCTCAATTTGCAGCGCTGTGCTGTTGGTGACACCGGAGTTATTCCAGTATTCCCATTGAATAAACCCTAAGACAAATTTCCGCATGAGGACTATTAAAGGGAAATTTATAATTATTATTTACTTTATTGGGAGGTTCCTGTATCACATCATTCATTTAATGACGTAGCCAACTAGTAGCAAATCATGGCATGTGGCATTGAAATTAGAATGAATGGCGAAGTGATAAGAATAAGTAAGAGAGGTGTCAATTATGCGAAATGACAATGGAGTGTGTGAGTGCCTGTGTGTATGCATGTGTATCATATTGTACACAAACGTAACTGTCAATGTAACAGTAAATTTTCGGTGGTCGAAATAACAGGGCGCATTAAAATAAAACCTTGAATTAATCAAATCCTTTTTTACATTGGCTAGGTGAAATTAGTTCAAGTAAGGAATGGAATGACAACTAAAAATAATAATGAAAAAATTTGGGATATTCGAATGAGTTCAAGTTCAAGGAAACTGTACTCGAATGTATTACTTTCACTTTTTAAAGTCTATCCAGTGAAATACTTTATTTAAATTGACCGTCGACAACATCTTTGTAATGTGTATTTGAAGTGAAATTTTAAAAACACGACACAAGTTTTGAAACAACATATTACGATTTTTTAACAGCTTTGGTATAACCGCAAGAGAGGATTTTTACTTGATTCATACTAAATTAAATTGAGCTTTATATAGCGCAATATCCATTAAATGTGCTCAAAGCGCTTTACAACAGTTCCCTGGTCAACAGCAACATTTAACATGTAGGACAGGACATGACGCCTGTCAGGCGATATTACAATTTTTCGGACAAAGACAACACTGTTAACGGCCAGGTACTCATTTTACACCTGAGTACGGTGAGAGAATGTGAGTAAAGAGTCTTTTCCAAGGACTCAACTATGCGCCGAGCACGAGGCTCGAACCCAGGACCTTCCGATCCGATATTTTTCTTTTCTTTTTTTGTTTGTATTTCTTGTAATGTTTCGAATGGCTCTGATTTCTGCTTCGTATTGAAATAGTGTCATAGTTTGTATTTTACTCTCGCATTTATTATAATATTATAACGGTAAATCTCATCATTTAAGCTGGGATGAAATAAACTAATTTTCCTTAAGCCTTAAGGCAACGTGCACTAATTTGCAGGTCTGATAACCCAATACATCATGAGCTCATTGTTATAATGAAAATCTCAAAAAATTACACAAAATAATGTCCAGTGCAACAATGTTAAACGAGGCCCATATTGCATTCGGATGTCAGACCAGCATATATGCATATAAAGATAACATTCCCTTTTTTCATCCAATGGGGAAATTTGTCTGTCTTTAGCGTCTATTCCAAGGGAACACTGGAATAACCCAGACATCAGCCGCAGTGCAGTGCCGCAAATGGAACTAGGACGAGATGGATTGCTCAAGGCCGCACAGTACAACGGGTGATCAAACTAATTACCTTTTGGATACAAAGCAAAGACCATACTGCTGAGCCACGCTGCCCCATCGCCTCGAGTGAAAAATCCTATTTTAAAGATTGATTCTCCTCAGCAATTTGTCAGTCCAACTGTACAATTTTTTTTTCTTCAATTCTAAACTGGTTTTGCTAATGAAAAATGTTCCCTTTCAAAAATATTACAATTACAGTGAAAATAATCTCCGACAAGAGCTCGAAAATTGGTTAAGGGAATGCAAAATTCAATAGTGCCAGAGAGCGGTGAAAAAATTTCCATTCCATGTCATACCAGTAACAGTCATAGTGGTTTGTGTGTGATGATTAGAGAAATCTACCAACACTAACACTTAGTTTGACTAGTTCAGTTGAGAAGAAGAAGAGGAGGAGGAAGAAGTGGCAGAAGAAGATGAACATGATGATGTTGATGAAGAAGGACGAGGAGGTGTGAAGATGAAGGAGAAGAAGAAGAAGAAGTCTTGCCCGCACCGATTTAGGGTTGGATGCATGAGAATATAAGAAAACTTCTCTTTAAAGATTAGTCTAGTATGAGATTAGAATTAAAATTAAAATGAATACAGATACTAACCTTTCCTCCAGAGAAGACGATCAAGGTCGTCTTTTACAAGATCACAAATTATAAAAATGTGTTCACGATGAAAACGGAAATGTTCGTATATTTCATCGTCGTTAAACGAATCGATGGGATTAAGTCTGACCCGAAACACCCTCTCCCGTTGAATCAGTGTTCTCTGACGAATTTGAAACAGCACAGCTGCCGCCATTTTCATGTGTTGACAGTTGTTTTGGCAGTACTGTCAATGACAGTGTCATAGTCATAGTCATACGAATCACGTCATGTGATCGAGAGTAACTTCGCATTGCTTTGCTTGGCACAAAAATAAAGAAAATAAAAGGGGGTAGGGGGTGTTTTAGCTAAACAACATAATTTTCATATTAAAAAATAAGCTAGGTCTAGTTGTGTGTTTGTTATTCTATAAATATCTAAATCTAAACTTCGAACCAAGCGAAGCTGAAATCTCAGGCTCAGACTCACTGAGTCACTCAACTTCATCAGATTTATTAGTTTCCCGGACAAAAATGTGTGCTTTCGACGATCTGTGACCTTTAAACCGTTTCCTTTAGTATTGACAAATATCAACAGATTACTTTTGTCGTTATAATTCTTTTTCTATGTATTTTTTTTTCTCGCGAACCGAGTCGTCTAACATTGGCCGCCATCTTTGTTGACTTTGTTGACGCCGTTTCTTAGTTACTAGTCAGAGACTAAACGATCAAGTCCGACTCGAGCAAGTGACTAAATCTTGGCCAAACTTAGTCCGAAGGTGACGTGATTTTAGTCTGGGACTAGCTTAGTCAGCTCACATTAAATCCGATTTTTTCTAGTCATTTACTAAAGTCAGAGATAGTCCGGGACTAAGCGCTAGTCCGCGTTCATTAGAACGGGACCAGGTCATTCAAGCATTCCATTAAAAAACGTGCAGAGCTAAATTTGGTATTGTCTTAAAGAGGAAGGTTTCATCTCTATTTCTATACTGCTTCAACAATTTAAAAAATGGACATTAAAGGTACAAAAATGCTGTTTATAACTTAACAGCAGCAAAAAATCCTGACATATTGATATAAAATTTAAATGTCTTATCTCTATTTCTACCAATTTTTTTAAATAAGGGTTGTTTAATGGTTGAGGTATCGCACCAAATCCTTGTTTTCAGCTTTGAGTGTTATCAGATTTTTTTACACATCACTAAATAAATATGATATATATTGTTATTTCAATTGATAACTCGAGACGATGTGTATGTATGTTTTAATGATGGAAGAGTCTAAATAAATTAATTTTTTTGTTTTTTTATTGACCTGTAATATTTTTTGGATGACTTCCTGGCCTTCGTTTTTATTAAACAACGAGCTGTTTTTATCAATTTATCCATGTCATTTTTTTCATATCTGGTGTGTCTCTCAATGTTCGCTAAACAAAAAACAAGTGACAAAGTTATACGCACACTCTTCACTCAAAAGACACACAATGATTTGTGCCAATGTGTTAGAGAATTGAAAAACCAATGCTATTGTTTTCTTTATTTGGGAAAAATGGAACTTGTAATAGTAAAAATATTGAGATTGAGAAATAATAGACTCCGAAGAGTCACTTATTTTCTAAATAATTCAATTCTTTTTCTAATGCTTTCATGACTATGTATAGAAAGAAACAATACGAGTTACTAGTGGCTAATGTGTAAAAGTTTAATAATCATTCTTTACACCAGTAAAACTGGATCAAAATGGATAAAAGGTTGACATGTATTTTCCTGTTTTTATTTGTTTGTTTTTTATCTTCAATCGGGAAGAGATGTAAATTAAGAGATCAATGTTATTTTTATTTTTAATATTTCACTTTTGGTTTTGGTGAGATTTGCAATACCTCAGTTTGCAACAATTCTGACCTCTCAAGCAAAGAGAGTTAATCAAAATAATTGGGTGGCTAGGTCTTTAGGGTGTGTGTGTGTGGCAGAAAGCACTTTATTTCAGACTAGCAACCTATCTAAAGTATAGCAAACAATACATTCAGAAACACAGAAATCAGGATACAGGCATGCGTCATAGACCTTAAGGTGCCAAAAGACCTTGGGGTGGTAGGGAGTTGAGAGCACAAAAGACACACCTGCTGGGCACGGACGCATGACCCAGTGTAAGAGGGAAGCACTCTAATGCCGACTAATATATCGGTAACAGACAAAGAGACGATTTACAGTGGAAAGAGACGATTTACAGTGGAAAAGTCGTCGTCCTTTGAAAGGAATAATAAATTTTATGGCACCTTTCGGTTAAGGACCCCAGAGAGGGCCAGGACAAAACCAAGCAATATAATTCCCAGACAAGTCCATAAAGTAGCATGGAAGTGAAAACAGGCATGAAGTAAAGACATGATGTCTTGGGATTATATGAGTTTCTTTAGAGGTGGATTTATTATCTTATGCTGCTGGTTCGAACATTGTGCTTATCATTCATGAATTCATGTTGACTTTGTTGAGTATGATCCCATCATTGATTAATTACCATGAATAATAGAGCGAATTTATCATTATACGAATATTTTGTTTATGTACCGATTAATAGATTCTACTTTCACTTCCTTTTTTGCCTTTTTCCTGTCCATGTTAGACAGATGAAAATCACCATGAGTTTTATTTAATAAACTCGAATTAAATCGTCACTTCTGTGTTATCATCTTTCATTGATTATTATTGGGCTGCCATAACATAACCTCAACAGGTTATGGGCCCAGGATACTGAAGGTAAAATAACCGAACAAGGATACTGAACGTAAAATAACCGAACAAACGAATGTCAACAAAATATAAGACAATGGCAGCCTACAAAACACCAATTTTTAACGGCGATGAACGAAACTTCGAAATGTGGCACCTGAAGTTCTTAGGTCTTATGAGACTTAAAGGTCTACACCACATCTTCATCAATGAAGAAACTCCAGATACGGATAAAAACGTAGAATGCTTCGCGGAGCTCATCCAATGCTTAGATGATCGTTCATTGTCCCTCATTATGAGAGACGCAACCGATGATGGGAGAAAATCCCTGAAAATTCTAAAGGAACATTACCTCCCAAAGGGTAAACCAAGAATTATAACCCTTTATACTGAGCTTACTAGTTTACAACTTGGAAAGGAATCCTTAACTGATTTTTTGATAAGAGCTGAAACAATTGCTGCACAATTACGCGATGCGAACGAAATAATAAGTGATGGTCTTCTGATCGCCATGATCATGAAAGCTCTTCCATCGCAGTACAAAGCGTTTACAGCGGTAATAAATCAAAAAGAAAGTGATTTAAATTTCGCTGATTTCAAAATTCTTCTCAGAAATTACGAAGACCAAGAGAATTTACACAATAATAAAACCACATCGTCTTCAATTATGTCAATGGCCGCTGAGCCACAGCCTCAAAGGCACTCTACCTGGTGTTCATTCTGCAAGACAAAATCTCACCATACCAGTGAATGCTTCAAGAAACCTAGAAACAACATAACAACCCACGCCCACCGTCGTGGCAAACTAACAACCCACGCCCACAGTCGTGGCAACCTAACAACCCTCGCCCACATGCAAACTCAAACAAACCAAAATTTTGTAGTTTTTGTGATTCGTATACACATGAAACGAAATACTGCAGGTCCAAATTCAAACGAGAAAACAAACAGCAGTCGGTACGGTCACTAACAACAGATCCTGATACTAATTATGAAAATCATCATTTCACATTCGGCGTTAATAACCTGAGCAAGTCATCATGTGGTGAAAATAATCATATTCTTATTGACAGTGGTGCGACGACACATATCGTAAAAGAAAGTGAAAAGTTCATAAGATTTAACAAGCTGTTCAACCCAGAGTCCTATACCATTCAACTAGCGGATGGGACAAAAGCTAAAAACATTGTTCAGGGACAAGGAGATGCTAAATTGTATTTCGAAGATCAGCAAGGTCAAAAAAGGGAAATTGTTTTAAAAGATGCGCTCTTAATCCCATCGTTTGATCAAAACATATTTTCTATTCCAGCTGCAACCAAAGCTGGTGCATTCGTTAATTTTTCAAAAGACAAAGGAGTCGTTCAGATGGATGGACATGCGTTTGATATTGAGAAAAGAAACAATCTATTCTACCTGAACATGTTGAAGAAAACAAAAATAAACAATCAGTTCCTCAATGTTTGGCACAGTATTTTAGGACATTCAAATGTGCGCGACATCATAAGTTTAGAAAACAAAGTTGATGGAATGAAAATCTCTGGAGATAAATCCCCAAACCTAGATTGTGAAACTTGCATTTTAGGTAAAATGTGTGATAATCGAAATAGACAACCTGATACCAGGGCAAAAAGGCCCCTAGAACTTGTGCACTTAGATCTAGCTGGTCCTGTTGAACCAGCAGCTCAAGAATTTAGATATTCACTCATTTGTGTAGATGATTTTTCCAGCTTAACAGTGGTATATTTTCTTAAGCAAAAGTCTGATACAGCGGAAGCCTTTAAGAAATTTCTATCTGACATTAGGCCTTATGGTAAAGTGTGTAAAATCAGAAGTGACAACGGTGGTGAATTTGTTTCCAATGAGTTTATAAGAATTTTAGTTGATAATTTCATACGCCATGAGAAAAGTGCCCCCCATAGTCCTCACCAGAACGGTACGGCCGAGAGGAATTGGAGGACGCTTTTTTCAATGGCAAGATGCTTACTAATTGAGGCAAAATTACCAAAGTCCCTTTGGACTTATGCTGTTATGACTTCAGCATATATAAGAAACAGGTGTTTTAACCGAAGGTTAGGGGGAACTCCTATTGAGGCCATGACCAACATTAAACCTAACATATCCAATATGCACATTTTTGGCCAAACTTGCTATACATTGAACCAAAACCCAAAGAAACTGGAAAAAAGAGCAGAAAGAGGCGTTTTTGTTGGTTATGACCGAGATAGCCCCGCCTATCTTGTATACCTACCTGAGAAACAAATAGTAAGGAAAGTAAGATGTGTCAAATTTTTTGATTCAAATCCATGTGTAAACACTGATGACAATGATAATGAAAATACTGTTCTGATTGATAAGTCACAAAACAATTCTGATTACATTGAACCATTGACACCACCATATGAGAATGATGATACGGTTGATGAAATTGAAATAAATAATGACGACATTGAACATTCTTGTAATTCACCCAACCAATCAGCATCATCATCCTCAGATGGGGTACCCATGAAGAGAGAAAGGCGTAAGCCAAATTACCTTAATGATTATTATTGTGATGATGAAATGAATAACCATGTCTATACTCATTTTTGTTATAGTCTTAGCCATGCACCACAATCTTATTGTGAAGCCATCTCTGGCGACAATGCAGAGAAATGGAAAGAAGCAATGACTTCTGAAATGGAATCTCTTAAAGATAACAACACATTTGAAATTGTGCCTCTACCAAAAGACAGGAAAGTCATTGGTGGAAGATGGGTATTTGCTATAAAAACAAGCAAGGAAGGGAAAGAAACTTACAAGGCACGGTTTGTTGCCAAAGGTTATGCTCAAGTTGAAGGCATTGATTACTTTGAGACATTTTCCCCGACTACACGCCTGAGTTCAATCAGAATACTGACACAAATTGCCATGCAAAATGACCTAGAGATCCATCAAATGGATGTCAAGGCTGCGTATCTCAATGCGCCCATAGATTGTGAAATCTATATAGAACAACCCAAAGGGTTCATAGTCAAGGGTGATAATTATGTTTTGAAATTAAAGAAAAGCTTATATGGTCTGAAACAATCAGGCAGAAACTGGAACAACACTCTTGATGAACATTTGACAAATGAAGGTTTTGTAAGGTCAATTAATGATCCATGCTTCTATTTTGATCCAAACAAAAAGATCTATATTTTAGTATGGGTAGATGATTTGCTAATTGCAGCTAAACCCTGTCACCTTGACTCAGTCAAGAATGTCTTGCAGGAAGATTTTAAAATGAAAGATCTTGGAAATGTTTCATATTTTTTGGGAATTCAGTTTGATAAGACAAATGAGGGAATAACAATGTGCCAAAGCCTTTACATTAACAATGTACTTGAAAGATTTAATATGGTTGATTGTAAGCCTAAAGCCATTCCATCTGAAATGAAACCATCTGAGTATGAACATGATTCTGAACCACTTGATAACAATGAATTAAGATTGTATAAATCTATGGTTGGTGCTCTTATCTATATCATGACAGCCACAAGGCCTGATATTTCATTCACTGTTACTAGGCTATCTCAATTCATGTCTAATGCTAAACAATGTCACTTGAAAATGGCAAAACATGTAATAAGATACCTAAAAGGTACAATTAATGAAAATTGATCTTCAGGAAATCAGGGGAACCGCTTAGAATTACTGGTTTTTGTGATGCTGACTGGGCTAACTCTTCCCAGGACAGAAAAAGTATTTCAGGATATTGTTATAGAATTTCAGAAACTGGTCCCTTAATTTCCTGGAAATCCAGAAAGCAACAAACAGTTGCATTATCAACCTGTGAAGCTGAATACATGTCTCTTGTTTCAGCTATCCAAGAAGGAAAATATTTGACATCTTTTCTCAAAGAAATATCAGATCTAAATGAAAATCAATTCACTCTTTTCTGTGACAATCAAGGAGCTATTGCACTTGCTCAAAACCCAGTAAAGCACCAAAGATCAAAGCATATTGATATAAAATACCATTTCATTAGAAATGAGATATCTGAGAATAGATTGTCTGTTTATTACATACCAACAGATTCAAATGTTGCTGATGTTTTTACAAAACCTGCTTCTAAGGCCAAATTGCAAGAATTTAAAACTGCTATTATGGGGTAGATAACCCAATTGTTTTCATTTGCATAAAGAAAACTAAATGATTTAAATAACATGCAAGATACTGTTAGTATCTACTATTAATTTACTTTTGTTTGATTTATCTCCTTTTTTTTTCAAATATCCCATTTTTATTTTAGCTCTTTACTATCATTTATTCAAGATTTAAAGTAAAGTTGCAAATATACTTCATGATCACACTACTATTATTATTTTGATTCATGGTCACTCTGTGCATTTACTACTTATGTTAAATTTAAATATAATGTATTGTCTTAAAGTCCTTTTAGACATTAACACAATAATTAACACAGTTTTGATTCAATGAAACTGTTGATATGCTTATTATTTGTATTACTAATTTCCAAATTTTTCAGTAAATAGGTATAGGTAGATATATTTTTTTTTTATATTGCACAAGTAACAAGCACAGATGCCATTTTGCTAAGTTAGTATTTCTTGTAGGGTATATATATTGATGAATACCAATTATTTTGTTAAATGCTCACAATGCTGAGATCATGGGAGGGTGTTGAGTATGATCCCATCATTGATTAATTACCATGAATAATAGAGCGAATTTATCATTATACGAATATTTTGTTTATGTACCGATTAATAGATTCTACTTTCACTTCCTTTTTTGCCTTTTTCCTGTCCATGTTAGACAGATGAAAATCACCATGAGTTTTATTTAATAAACTCGAATTAAATCGTCACTTCTGTGTTATCATCTTTCATTGATTATTATTGGGCTGCCATAACATAACCTCAACAGACTTTTGAGAAGGAAATATAGACTTTACCAAAAAGTTGAGATGATTTTTTAATTCATCAGGCCCAGTTTCCTACAACGTGAGATATTTTACTTCATTCTGGATTATTTCGAGAGATATTTAACCTTTTATGCATTTGCCTCGTAATCAGCAATTTTTCTGCCAACATGCATAATTACGTGTTTCATGATGTTCACTTCTTTATTTTTCAAAGACCATTTGAAGAAAATGTCTGAAAAAAATTGGACCTCATGCCTGGAGTACTCTCTATTCGTTGACGTGAAATACATGTCATTTTTTTGTATGATCATTATGTCAATATAGTATGCTATTTCATCATGTTGTAGGCCAAAAAATTTACTTTCGTGAGTGTTTTATGCTCATTTCAATAGACTGGAGATTTAGTAAAAAAAATTGTGTCTAGTTCAACTTTAACTAGTCTAGTTCAAATTGAGTCATCTTTCATTTATCTAGTGCTTAAAAATATACTTCACAAGTATGATAAAACTTTTTGGTGTTTAGTTACATGACATCAAAATTGGATTCTTTTCTTACATCAATTAGCAAGCAAAAAAAAAATTCTAAAATCTTGAAAAATGAATTTGCTCTCATTTTCTTATTTATGTATGGATTTTTTAAATTAAAAAAGTGTTTTCCATGACTATCAGAATGCTTTATGCCTTGCTGATCCAAGAAGACCTGCATTGATATAGGTTCTTTTCTGAGGGTGGAATTTTAGAGACCTCATTTGGATCAGCATCCGCCATAATCCAGTACAGAATCACACGGAACTGTAAAAATATATCTGAGTAGCCTACTTTACGGCTCGGTAAAAATAGCCCCTGGCCCTGTGTAGTGTAAATGTAAAACCAAAGTACCTAGACCTACTCAACAATTTTTTAAAAATAATTTTAAAAACCGGAACAACAAACCCGAACGAAATGAAACGTATCAGGTAACATTTATTGGACAATGTGACTAATTGAAAGTCCATAATGGCTGAAAGATTAACTAATAATATACTAAAAGTGCTGTCAAACTACAGAGGCCCTCCATAGTTTTTAAATTTTTTTTCATCTACTTTTGTATCCCCAGCAGTATTGCCAGTGGTTTGCCAGGTGCCTTTGCAAAACCCCGCCAGCTATATGCCAGAAATCCGCCAACTTTATCCTACTTCACCTGCGATATTGCCAAAAATCCGCCAAAAAATCTGCAATTTGATTTCAAACATTATAATCAACAAAAGTGCATTGTCTCAATATAAAAATTATGTTAATAAACGCGAATCACATATTTACAACTGATTCCTTTTTAAAGGCATGAGGATTCGGAGTTTCGATTTTGTTTCAGCGGGAGTTTGACTGTCGGATTTTGTTTTCATCTTCGGTTAATCTGAATAAAGTTTTGTAATATAGATCTCGGCCAACAGTATACTCACAATAGGTGCTTCTAAAGTCACTTTATGGGGGGGGGAAGAAATTATTAGACTTGTTTGCTAGACTTTTACTTTTTTTTAAATGGTGTACAAATCATCAAAAATCCGCCTGCCGCTAGGCATTTCCCTCACGCCACAGGATGATTAAAAAATCCGTCAATTTGGCAACACTGATCACCAGTAGTTTACAGTTCACAGCTGTTGAAAACTCTTCGTATCTTCTTATCGTGTATTCATTCATTATTTATTCAATTAGTAATGTAGAGCAATAATATCAAAATATCATGTCTTTTCCTTGCAATGTCTTCCCTGTTATATAAGTTAACAGAGACACACGAACACACATACACACACTCTTAGAGAGAGAAGAGAGAGAGAGAGAGAGAGAGAGGAGAGAGAGAGAGAGAGAGAGAGAGAGAGAGAGGAGAGAGAGAGAGAGAGGGGGGGGGGGGTAATTCCTACCTCCAGATGAAGTCTTGATTCACGATGGCAAGGGTGATAAAGCCACTGAAAATGATTGTGACTTTCTAAGAGTAACTTTCAGGGTCAGATTGGCAGAGATTGCAACAGCAGAGCTCAAGATGAAGAAAATGATGTTGATATAAAAGTGATGGCAGGGATGTAGATGATGAAAGCAGCAGCAGTGACAATGATGGTGAAAATGGCAAGGCAGGTGACGTGATGATGGAAATCACTCCGGCAGGGCTATGGTGGTGAAGATGATGATGATGTGAGGTGATTCTGATGGCAGTGGTTGTGTTGGGAAGTGATAGCTTTGGCTGGGATGATGGGAAGTAATGGTAGAGTCATAGGGGTTGTGATAGAAGAGACCGTGCTGTGAGGTTAGTGGTAATAAGTGAAAGCAATGGCTTGGCGAAAATGATAGAAGCAGGTTCAACAATAAAGATCCGATAAATGGTACAATTCCAAACCCAGGGTCGAAATGACCCCAACCAGAAAGAGTCAAACAAATCACATCCCTATCCCCTGTCTTCAAGACAAATGTAAATCAACACTCTGCCCAATCACATTCGGGTTTCCTGTAGGCCTCCAGTCCACCTACTGCACTTGGGTATGGACTGAGACACAAACAAATTACCCCCACCGGTTGAGGTACACTTATCTGTATTTCAAATACATGCGAATGCCAACCACAATCATCTTGTCAACAAAGAACACGAATGTAACTCACCCGGCCCCAACCAGTTGGAATCAACTCGAACCCAAGTCCAGAACCACACCACCACCATCACTTTATCACTGAATCTGCCTCCAGCATCCTCATCCTCCCCACAACTTCCACCCACTACCACCGTCCTCGACGAACACAATCCCTTCATCACAATCACTGCAACCCCACCAATACCACCATCATCCCTTCCTCCACTGTCACCTCCCTTCACAACCATTGTCATCATCATCACCTCCCATCACCATCACTTCTCCACCACAACCCTACCATCATGATTTCCATCATCTCGTCACCCAACAATGCCACCTTCACCAACAATGCCACTACTGTTGTTCCATCATGTACATCCCCATCATCACCTCGCCACCAACAACACCTCCGCCATCAAGATCTCTGCCATTGCAATCCCTGGGGCCCTCCAACATGCCCCATCCAGTTGCTCCGCTGAAAACCACAACCATCCTCTATGACCTCACCATCCCTGCGGCCATCCTCCCCTGCCGCCCCAACATGGCCATTCACGTCTCCAGGAACTTGGCGTCGTCAACTATCTGCAACAAAAGGTAGTGACAGATAATGAGAGAGAGAGAGAGAGAGAGAGAGAGAGAGAGAGAGAGAGAGAGAGAACTAACTAGATTTCCGGGAGACATTCCGAAAGCTCCTACATCTCCGTATTCTTTCAATTTATATTTTCACAGTTGATCTTTTGTCAGGCTTTTATTTATTCAATTTGTCATCATATAGGAGCATTTTAAAAACTTTAGAAGATAGATTTGTGAAAGTTTAAAAATTCCTAATTTGACATGTTTTTATTCTCGGCCGCCATTTTGATTTGTGAAGGATTGAAAGGTAGCTCAAAGCAGTCCGAGGGTTTTCTTTCTAATTTGGGTGAGCTCGAGATCGGAGGATTTTATTTTTCTATTAGGGTTAGTCATAAGTCTTAGCAAAGGTGCTAGGCTGTTTGTTTTTCCTATTAGGGTTAGTTAAAGATACTAGGTTTTTATTATTTCTTGGGGTTAGTTGAGGGAATATTATTTGAGTTGTTTCCCTTTGTAGGAGCTTTCGGAAGACCTCCCAGATTTCCTTTCTGGAGAGGAAATCCGCTTAACGAATCCATCCTTCAAGAATGCACAATCTAATCCCGTCTGTTGATGCCATCCTTTAGTGAGATTTTAAAACGGAGTGTCTACGTACACGGTAAGTAACCGGACACCTAGCCTCAGGATCTACATACACGGTAACATATATAGACTAACCTTGTACCGTGCTTTGGTAGGGAGGTGCGAGGGGGCAGTGGGCATTGAGCTTGGTACACGGCAACTTATGACCTTGATTTCTTTCGTTCCTACCCCCCCCCCCCCCCTTTGTGTGTGTGTGTGTGTGTGTGTTTTGTTTTTTTTTTTTAATTTTAAAAAATGCGATTTAACCCACGGAGAGAGAGAGAGAGAGAGAGAGAGAGAGAGAGAGAGAGAGAGAGAGAGAGAGAGAGAGAGAGATCCATTGCTTGTATTGCAGCGGCAAACTAGTAAGCGGAGTTACCGTGTACGTAGATTCTGAGGCTAGTTGTCCCGTTTACCGTGTACGTAGACACGCCCTTTTACAAAAACGCAATTCTTGTTTATTTTTTGAACTTCTAAACAGATGAATGTCGAAGAAATTATGTTTTAAAAGAAATTTTTTGCCCTAGTCGTTTAAAAAAAATCATAGCCTAAACTCTCGAATATGTATTATCTTGAGAAAAATGTTTTCTTTCATAAATACCTAATATTGGTTCATGCTGAAGACAATCAGATAACACTAAGGATGCACGTTGCAAATGAATACTAATTATATGAATAATTCTTCTTCAAACCCCGTGACATCTGACTGATTAGATCAAGCATCATAACATTCGCTGTGTTTGGTTGTAGTCATTCCGCCTATGTCCCTCGAATCAGACTGCTCCAAAACTAAACCACACCCTTAGTCCCCGATATGGCCACATCCCTCATATCATGATTATGCCCATAGTTTGATGTGATAAATTATTGAAACGAGACTATTGTGAACCTCTGATGTTCTGTACTTATATAACGTATAATGTCATTTCCCGTGGATCCAGGAACATCTCTACCAGAAAGAAAATGTGAAAGTCACGTCTAAGAGGTAATCAGTTCCTTTGAACCCCATAAAACAGGGGATAAAAAAGACTGGAGATACATGATGAATGTCGGGTTGTGCTATAACGTCCAACGCCTCATGTATTCGTCCCAAATGTGCTAAATCTATTATCTAGCAGCTAAGTTTCTAAAAAATAAACACTGGCATTACAATAAGCTATGCCCTAAAACATCAGGCGCTAGATATTACATAAAGTGAGAACGGGTATATACAAGCATAGTTGCAGCCCACTGAAAGCGTTCAGTATCAAGTATATATATAAAAACGTAATAAAGATCAGCAACGGCGATGTTCGTATAATCACGGAAAAGGCAGGGGGTTAAATGAGGCAACTTACCCTCTATGTCCAGACACAGTGATTATACAAAATTAAATCAATGAACCGAATTATTTAAAACACGATACACAATAATCCACTGAAATACACTCAAGAAATAAACACACCATGAACTTAATTTTAAAAATACAAAAAGAAGTAAAGATTCTTACAATAGCTGGGTAGTATTATAATTCTCGTCACCATTACGAGAGAGAGACCAAAAATGCGTGTGATCAGTTAGACTGAAAGATTCCAAGTGATCGGTTACTGAAGGGTTCATCCCTCATATGAATTCACAATTCGACCAATTGTGTTGTAGAATAATGGCATCTCTACGAATTCAGCTTGTGAAACTCAAGCACGAAAAAAAAAAATCATGAAAAAAAAGAAAAGGTTAAATTTTTTACCTGCAGCTGAAGTCGACCATCTCGAAAGTCCACCTGAAAATGAAATTTCGCGGTAGAATAAGGTGTGTAGTGTTTTGTTTTTATGAAAATGAAAACAACTCATGGAACGGTGGATAATGATGGCCTTGACTCTCTTAAGATGCGGCTACATTATTGCGTTGAGGCGAAATCATTAAGATATTTATAACGGAATACATATTTATACCTCATTGACATATAGGCAAAATGGCTTATCTACCCCATTTACAATATTAATGCCTCGTGCTGACGTGATAATTAATGATTTCGAGGTTACACAAATGTGATCTTATTATATATTTGGCAAATTGGATTTTTATCAACACTAAAGCTCCGAAAACACAGGACCAGTCGTCACCAAATTGTGCATGATGATACAATTGACATGAAGATGGTTTATGGCACTATGAGATTGATGAGACATCGTGATGATGTTATTGGAAAATCAAATTTGTTTCGTTAAATCAAATCGAAAACAGACGCTATTATTGTTAGCACGTGGGTTGCGTATCAATCTCCTGGTTAGTGAGTATGACACTGAAGTGAGAGTAATGGCATTGAATCGATGGCTCCTCTTTGAATACAATCAAATTATTAAAATTGATGCGAACCATTTTCCATTCGTAACATTGGGAAAAAATTATAGTGAGCGAAATATACAAGTTATTAAATGAAGAAAATTTCTCTCCGTGCGCAAATAAAAAGCTCCGTGGAGTTCTCGTACAAAGTCGAAAATCCTATTGTTTAGTAAAACAATAGAAATTGAGTTAAAATTTCATTCAACTTTTGAATCATTAATTTTGTGTAAATCGACTTATCGTCAACTAGATATGCTTGAAAATAAAAATAAAAGACATGAGTGGAAAATTATTTTTCAACTCGACTTCTCGAATAACTCATAAGCGTAAAAGTCAAAAGCTGATTGTCTTGTTCCTACCCTAGAACGTCAACGTTAAGCGATCAGATAGATAATAGCAATAAGTTTGAGTCCTTTATGACGAGGACACAAACTAGCGTTGTGTTTTACATAGGCGATCAGTTTTTATACTCTTCTATACTACAAAGTAAAATCGAACTTGTCCAGCATCAAAATACGTGATCATCTAACGGTAGCGGTAACTATCCGCCAAATGTGGATACAGCTTTAAGATAGCTTAAATAACACGAAGAAATTATGTTTAGATAAAGTACATTATTTAGAAAGCCTGTTGTGAGCTGTGCTTAACCCTTGATCTATTAATATCTTACTGGTTATGAAGTAATTAAAAAGCAGAACACGATTTTATACATGAACACTTTTCATTTTCAAATTAAGACAATTGTGTATTTTGTTACCAGGACCCACGTGTTTTGATGCTGGAAAAGTAAAGTAATCCGATTTTACTTTGTCGTATAGAAGAGTATAAAAACTGATCGCCTTTCATCACCAGTTTCTATGTTAAATTTCTTTCCACCACTCTATGATGATTTTGAATCTAGAAACTTTCAAGTTGAATCAAATCCAGGACATGTCCTCATCTCATCATCATCATCATCATCATCATCATCATCATCATCATCATCATCATCATCATCATCATCATCATCATCTCACCATCCTTCTCCTCCTCCTCCTCCTTCTCCTCCTCT
>NC_088360.1:58596941-58689441 GCF_034508935.2 Berghia stephanieae | reverse complement strand
ATGATTTTCAATCTAGAAATTTCAAGTTGCACCAAATCACAGATTTTGGTAATAAACATTGAGAATCAACTGCATATTTGAAAACAACAGCTCTATATGACCAATCAGCTGTCCACTAAATTGACCCATTGAGAACTGATTTGGTCTATTATGTTTTGAAACAGTTTCAATCTAGAAACTTCTTTCAATGTTTGGTTAACTTCATTGATATACCGCGCTAATTGTTCGATTTGCTCTGTTAACGAATCTCGTTATATTATTAGTTACTAGATTATGACAATTCATCTATTAAGAGCTCTAACACACACACACACACAACACACACACACACACACACACACATATATATATATATATATATATATATATATATATATATATATTATATATATTCAGTTAACCGTCTGATCTATATAGAACATCGTAATAGACTAAAGAGACTCGGGAAGAACGATCGCGTCTAATGTTATAATGACAAAATCGAAAGTTGTTATTCATCAAATGTTGTTTTTTATGTGTGTATAATGAACTACAAGACGACAGTAAGTCTACCCCTATCCCGGGCAATGTCAATGCAAATGATCTTCCTGATAATTTCTGTAACTTTGTCCATGATAAAGTGTCAAAGGCTAGACAAGATCTTGACCAAACAAATTTAACGGTCGATTATTCGCCATTTTATGGGCAGAGCTTAACTTCTTTTAAAAATTCATAAAAAATCTGATTTTATCTTCCCCTCCCAAAACCTTGGCCTTATTCCTACAAGACTTATGACAGAAAACAGTAATGTCCTCATTGACTCTTTAACATATGCTATGATCAAACTGTCACTTTAGAAATGCACTGTCCTAGATGCATTTAAACTTGCAATTGTGATCCCTCTTTTGGAAAAGCCCAGCTTGGACAAAAACGAGCTCAAAAACTATGGACCCGTCTCTAACCTTCCTTTTCTGTCAAAATCCTCGAGAAGGTAATTTTATAGAAACAACATCTGTCTCTTAATGATCTTATTGAACCTTTTCAATCGGCATAATATAGACCAGGCCACAACAACCGCTCTGCTAAAAATAAATGACTTGTTGAGTGCTGCCGAGGACGGTTTAGTTTCTATTATTTTCTTCTCGTTATGTAGGCCGCATTCGACACAATTGATCACAAATTTCTCATAACCTATCTTAACATATCTTTTGACATATCTGGCACGGCCCTTTCTTGGTTTCAGTTTTATCTTAGTGGTAGTTGCCAATAAGTAAGTGAAAATAATATCTCGTTTAAAACCCAATCGATTGATTTGGTGTGCCAAAAGGGTTGGTTCTTCGGCCTATTGTATATGTAATGTACAATTAGCACTTGGCAAACTGATTTCTCAATATCATTTACATTACCAATGACACACAATTGTACAAATTTGTGTCAATCGAGAACATTCAAGAATGCGCCAGAAATGGATGCACGCTAACAAATTAAGAATGAGCAACGAAAAGACAGAGTTAATAGCATGCACTGCACCTCATAAAATTAAAAATATCAATCTCCCCCAACGGCAATAGATTCATCTGTAGTTCTATACAACAAAAGCATAACACTTATTGGAATTTATTTTGATCAAACTCTCAGTATGGATTTTCAAAGAAGTAAAGTATTTAAGTCTCTTATTATAGGAATTAGAAAACTCGGGCTAATAGGACCTTACTACCCTTGTCTGCAGCAAAGAAAATCACTTCCGAATTTATACTTTGTCGTATAGACTATTCTAATTCTCTTTTGATAGGCCTTCCAGCGAAAACCATTTCTAAATTACAGTGCATTGAAAACCTTGCAGCCCATATTGTCACTAGAACCATTATACAAACCAGACAATCACTCGTGAATCTTCATTGGTTGCCCGTTGAGGCACTTATTACTTATAAAATAGCATGCATTTGCCACCAAATTACTCAAAAGAAAATAACAAAGCGCCATTCTACCTGAAAGATCATCTTAAATTTTTTCACCTGGGCATAATTTACGATCGTCTAAGTCAGTGTCATTAAAAAACAAACAAACAAACAAAGAAACAAACCGAAAATGAGACTAAAATCATATGGCGAAAGATCTTTTAAACTTGCTGGGCCTCAAATTTGGAACAGCCTGCCCGAGGACATTAGATTTTAAAACTCAAAATATTCTTTTAAAAATACTTTAAAATGTCCATTTTTAACAAATATTATAAGATTTGATATCTAATTAGAAATCAAAAAATGTTGTGACATAATTTTATTTTTTATAGTCCCTAGACGTCTATATGTTTATTGGTTTTAAACAATCACAACTAAGAATTCAATTTATAAAATTCAATTGTTCTTCTTATGCTACTTATGCCCCTGTTACATGTGACACATTTTTCATTGTATGTTTATGATATCACTAAAAAATGATTGAAACTTTAAAAGAAATATTATTTATTGCCATTACAAAATTGTAAACCTGATCTCAAACTTATACCTCAATCAGTCTGTTTCTGTTCGTTTTGAACATGGACTATCCACATGGTTTCCAGTCAAAAGGGGAGTGAGGCAAGGCTGCATTGTGTCTCCCTCTCTTTTATATCATGAGAGGGGTCATTGATGATGAGACTGAACTAAACTTCAGTGGGCTAAAAATAAATGTCAAGCCAAACTTAGACCTGAGATATGCTGGCAATACAGCACTCCTGCCAACAACGTCTTCTGGATTAGACAGACTAGTGCAATCTGTACAACGACATAATGAGGACAAAGACCTACTCTTTAATGCTAAAAGACCGAAGTAATGGACACTGATAAAAGTCCATATGCTCAAATTGTGGTTTATGGAAAAAACTGGAATGACAACAATTTTTTATATCTTGGTACAAGAATCGACCCTGAAATCAAAATAGGATAGCACTTGCCGAAAACAGAACTGACAAAATGATGACATGATAGGAGAAAAGGAAAGCAACCAATTGAAAATGATTATATTAAGAACATAAATATTTCCAATAGCATTATATGAATGTGAATCATGGACAACCACAAATAAAATAAAACAAAAAAAAAAAACAAAAAACAAACAAAAAAACAAACAAAACAAAAACAATAAAAACAAAAACAACAAAATAAAACAACAAAATACGATGAGCATAAAGATTAATGCAATTGAAATGAAATGCTATAGGAAGATAAGCCTTGATTGATGATGATGATGATGATGATGAATGATGTGATAGATGATGATGATGATGATTGATGATGAATGATGATATATATATTTACTTGCATATATGTATAGACCTGTCGCTAATATTTGTATGTCTATTTTTTGGTTTCTTTTTATTCTCGAGATTCTATTTCAAAGCGCATAGAGCCCCCTTAGTGCAATTATTAATTATTATATATATTATTATTATTATTATATTTTATTATTATTATATTATTTATTATTATTAATAATAATAATAATAATAATAATTAAATAATATAATTAATTAATTAATTAATTAATTAATTAATTAATTAATAGATTAATTAATTAAATGTGAAACATTGACAAATACATAGAAATATGTTTTTGTAAAGAAGTAATGTTTTATGTTTGATTTAAAGAATCCACACTTGACACTCCACGAATATCCATGGTCGTTCCAGATCTGAGGGCCAAATTTTGAAAACAAACTCTCCCCATAAAATAAGTAATTTGATTTGTTATTTTAAAGAGAGTTTTGGTTGGACGGATGCGGACACGTAGCATTCTAAATTGAGAATAGACATTCATATTATATTTATAACTATAAACAAAACCATTAGAGGATTTAAAGCAGATAGGGCGATTTTATATTCAATCTTTTGTTTACTGGTAGCTAATGCAATTCAAACAGAATGGACAATGAATGTTCAAATCTCTTTTGTTTTGTAATTCATTTTGCAACACTATTTTGAATTGTTTGGAGTCTCAATATTTCTATCTGTGGTTATCCCAGTCAAAATACAATTATCATAATCGCATTTTGATAATAATAAAAATGTTGTTTCTAGCTTTTTCGTTGCGTCTTTAGTCAAGTAGGTACGTATATCCATTGGCTATTTTCTTGAGATGCGAATTTAAACTTTGGCATAAAATATCATGTGAATTCTTGCCCAAATATAAATACTAAAAATCTACCTCTGTTTCTAACTATCTATTTATTTATCTATTAAATCGTGTTGGATACAAATATGGTACGAATAGTGCTCGACATGTAGCAATGGAGCGAATTATTATTTTAATATTTACCACAATGTTAGAGTCAATCTACATCGATGTTTCAGGGCTTTTCAGCCATCGTCAGGACAGTGTGTTACATGAGTTTGGTTTGTTGTGTGTTGTTGCTTACAACATCGATGTAGACTGACTCCAACATTGTGGTAAATATTGAAATACTATTTATTTATCTATCTATGTGGCGCCTAATGAATTTCCCACAAACCCTCTAGAAACTCTACAAGTATCTGAATAGTTTAATATTTTACTCAATCTAGCGATGGTCCCACTAGTTGCCATCTGGAACCGTCCAAAGACGTCCATCTGGAACCTATCAGAACGTGTAGAGCCGTCCCGGGGCCGCCTGGAGTCGTCGGGAGCGAGCCAGTCACAATGAGCCATCTGGTAGTCTGAAGCCACCAAGAGAGAGCTAAAAGATTGGCGAACGGCCATTGCTAATGGAAGCGATAGACACACCGCTCATCTAAATGTTGACCCATTGAATCTGAGTCGGAATGGTTAAGCATGATTCAAATTTAATATGGAACGAGGTCATCTCTTGCGATTCTCATGGCCATTAGCTTTAAAATGTATTAAGGTTAGTTTGACTGGAGCCTAGCCGTCTTTTTTTTCTGAGGCTTCTCAGTTACGGAGATAACCTTAGCGTCGTGGTTACTTATGGTATTTTTTTAATAGTTTAACCTTGGCGTCGAGCCCACCGATACATTTACACTTTAAGGTTGTTTTCAGATTTAATTAATTATTATAGCTTGTCCAACATCTGGTACGAAGAAGCATTCATAATACTGCCATGTTTCATAAAGACTTACACAGTTGTATTGACAGTAGATTTAATTTTGAAAAAGTATGATTGCAGTGAACGTTTTATTGTTGAATCGTTTCACGCTGGCTGTCAAACAGTTGGAGGGTCTATGGCCAACATATTGTAATCAAATCATAGAAAATAATGCAAAAAGATGGAAAGCTCTGCTGGTGGTCGAAGGACACATATTAGGTGGACTCGATGTGTCGATTGTTAGTGTTCATGAATTTAGTCATTCGTACATGGCCAATACTTTTAAAATTTAATATTGCCACCCCTTTGTGTCACTTTTGACTGCTCAAATTACGGTAACTATTGGTGTACCCATTATGATATTTTATCTTCCTGAGACAGTACTATCGTATATCAACGTTAGTGAAAAAACATTATATATTATCACCGAGTCTTGATTTACTGACGGATTCTATACGAGACATATGAAAGTCTACACAATGGATAAAATACTTGGTTGAGTCGTGGAGTTGGAACCAGTTGTTTGCGGTTGTGCTGGGGTGGTTCTGAACTAGTTGGAAGTGGTTCGATGCGACGAGTTAAAAAGATAGATAAAAAAAATGAGTGGAAGGGTCATGGTGGTGGATGTGAGGGGTGGTCGATGGTTGAGTGTACTTTGATGACTTTGTTTCCGAACACACACTTACCTCGTAATGACGCATGGTAATTAGTAACTGGCTCTAAATATCGGAACAATGGCGGACGCCTTATGAAATATTTCTCCGAGAGCATAAAAGCGTATCCAGAGAAAAAAAAACAACATTATAAATCTGATCATGTTTTGACTTTTACACATTCTGATCACGAACATATAAAAGTTCTAGCCAGAATGAAGATAAAAGTACTGATTTTCTTTGTTTAGAACCACGATGGCCGCCACGACGTGACATCAGACTATTGAATCCATTTCATAACATTATGACAGGGATTGGGAGGATAAAAATAATTGTCGACAGGTAATTCTTGACACATTGTCAATAAAATTGTTATTAATAAAGTCAAAGGAGGTCGATAAAATGGTGACTGTTCAAAAACGATACAATGGTTGAAATGAACTATCAGCTTTCTTTAATTCTCAATCCTAAAATGTCAAATTGATGTAAAACTCAGGTTTTGGTGTTGTATACAAATTCTTGAATGTCCAGGTATAACATTCACACTTTAAAAACTTGTAGTATCTAAATACTCTCACTAAAAACACACTACTACTACTACTACTACTACTACTACTACTACTACTACTACTACTACCACTACTACTACTACTACTACTACTACTACTACTACTACTACTACTACTACATACTACAATACTACTACTACAACTACAATACTACTACTAATATACTACTACTACTACTACTACTACTACTACTACTACTACTACTACTACTACTACTACTACTACTACTACTACTACTACTACTACTACTACTACTACTACTGCAGCTGCTGCTGCTACTACTACTACTACTACTACTACTACTACTACTACTGCAGCTGCTGCTGCTACTACTACTACTACTACTACTACTACTACTACTACTACTACTACTACTACTACTACTTTTACTACTACTACCACTACTACTCCTACTACTACTACTACTACTACTACTACTACTACTAATAATAATAATAATAATAATAATAATAATAATAATAATAATAATAATAATAATAATAATAATAATAATAATAATAATAATAATAAGCATATTTATGAGCGCCTTTCGTCGAAACCTCAAAGCGCTTTAAAAAACAAAAAACAAAAACAAAACAAAAACAAACAAAAAACAATTCAACCAAGGTATCAAAACAATTAAGAGCATAAAAGGGCATCAATACATCATCAATATAAATGTCACATACAATACATTTAAAATTCAATTAAGTATTCTTTTGATATTTATTTGTTTCATGGCAACGTTTCACTCATTTACGTATTAAACGTTGTATTATTGTTCGTATTAATGAATGGTATGTACTTCAAACTTTAACGTTTAGAGTTCTGCTTCAAATCCTCGGAAAAATCGTTCGTATCAATGTTTTTGTCTCAAGGAAATCGAAATGGCGGCGGCCTTGTTTACTTCCGACACAAAAGTGCACCACTAATTTCATCTTATTTCGCGATTTGTTGATTGAAGACCTATCCTTCGCTTAATATTATATAAAGCATTGTATGATGATTTAGAATTACAAAGAGGCATCAAAATTAATAAACCATCCTGTTGATGAAGTAGAAAGAATTCATGGAAAAGCAATAGAAAGGAAAGCATTCTCAATTACCAACAATAAAAAAACATATTTTATACCATGAATTTGATATTTTGCCATCTGGGAGAAGTTTTTGTCAGATTAAATGTGGAACTAACAAGTATAAATCAACGTTCGTTCCATCAGCAATAAAAATGTTGAATATTTCATATGGTACAGCAAAACCAAGGATTGATGCGTTGACTGATTGACTGATTAATTTGTTTAATGTTAGGCTAGTTGAAGTGACCAATTGATAATGATGATAATATTTGGTGTTGAATTGCCAAGAATGTAACGAATTGAAAATGAAATGAAAATGTTGATGTTGTGTATGTCGCATGCGTGAAAGAAAGAGAGGAAGAGAGAGAGAGAGAGAGAGAGAGAGAGAAGAGAGAGAGAGAGAGAGAGAGAGAGAGAGGAGAGAATGGGTAGGAGTGAGGTGTCTGTTCAATGTTATAGTTATCATATAACGTTATGACAAGTGTAACTAAATGACAAATTGCCATATTTGTGGACAATAAAGATCTATTATTATTATTATTATTATTATTACTTATTTCCTGAAAAGATATGTTTTCAGGGCTTTTTTGAAAATGTCTATTGAGCTCGAGAATCTCACAGATTGAGGGAGATCATTCCAAATCGTGGGTCCGAATTTCATAAGAGACCTATCACCAAAATACTTAAGTTTAGTTTTAGGAGATGCTAACAATTTTGAATCGTGGGATCTAAGATTTCTCAGAGGTACGTATGGTTGGAGTAAGTGTTGAATGTAAAGAGGGACAGAAGACTCAAATACACCAAAGCAGATAAGGGCTATTTTATATTCAATTCTTGCCCGGACTGGCAGCCAGTGGAGGACTCGAAGCATGTCCTTTGTATCACCGTAATGAGATTTTCCCAGGACTAACCTAGCCGCACAATTCTGTACTCTCTGGAGCTTGTTTATCTTGTTATTAGGGAGACCAGCGAGCGGTGAATTGCAGTAGTCAAGACGTGACAAGACCAATGCAGAGACAATTATCTTCAAGGTATTGAAAGGTAAAAACGACCTCATCTGTGATTTTCTACGGAGCTCAAAGTACATAATTTTCACATTATTGTTTATGTGCTGATCCATAGACAAAGAACTATCCAGAATGACACCTACATTTTTAGCCTTTTCAGAAATAGAAATATCAGAATCAGATATAGTTAAAGTAGGATTTGAAAATTGGAAAGACTTTAATTTTTGCTGAGTTCCTATCAAAACAACTTCAGTCTTGTCTTCATTCAACAATAGCTTATTTGCAAGCATCCAACTTTTGATGGAGTCACAACAATTTTCTAAATGACAGACAAGAGAGGAGAGATCATGAGGAGAAGCAGATTTATATAGCTGCGTGTCGTCAGCATATATGTGGTAATTAACAGAATGGGAGCGTATTACACTACTGCCTAATGGTAAAGTATATAGAGTATAAAGGATAGGATCTAAAACCGAACCTTGCGGGACGCCATATTCTATATAGACATCGTTAGAAACTTTGCCATTTACACTCACTGCCTGTGGCCCACACCAATTTTCCTGCACACGGGTATAGGAGTCCACGGCAGGATCGTCATCATATGAGCTTGAGAGAAAAAAACGAGCTTTTATGTAGCACAATATCCACTACATGTGCTCAAAGCGTTTTCCATGTGTCTGACCGACAGCAACACGAAACATGTAGAACAAGACACGACGTTTATTAGGCGATATTACATTTTTTTCCGACAGAAACACTGCTGTTAACGGCCATGTACCCATTTTACACCTGCGTACGGTGAGAGAATGTGAGCCTTTCCCAAGGACTCACCTATGCGCCGAGCGAGGCTCGAACCCAGGACCTTCCGATCCGAAAGCGAGTGTCATACCACAAGACCACATAGCAGGTTATATGTATCGGCACAGTTCGAATATTTGATGGAATGTTGTAAATTGTATATGCCAACTGATCAAAAGTTTATGGAATTGCGGCCAAAGAGTGCAGAAGAGCAATGCAATTAATGATAGTTGTTTTTATTGCAAAAGCTGAAGGGTCCTCTAATTTATCCTCTTGTAAAGCGCTTTGATCACATTTAGTGGATATTGCGCTATATAAAGCTCAATTTTTTAATTTAAAAAAAGTGCATCAGAATGCTTTTGTCTGTCTGCACAACAAAATCATCGGGCGTTGTTAAGGCCCATGGTATTGGATTTATCGAATAGGTTAAACCTTTTTGTATGTCAAGATCATATTCTGTTGTGTTTTTTTTAGAAAACTCTGTAAAGTTTTTAAAACTACGTTCTTGATTGGATGGTAAAAAAGGTATTCTTTCTCTTTCAGTCTCTTTTGAACAAGTTCTGGTGCATTTGTTTTCCTTTCTGGTCCAATGGTAACAGATCACTGGTAACATACTCTAAAGTTTTCATCCCTGATGATTATTAAAGATTATTTTTCATTATTGTCGAAACGACTGATGGATCTTTCAATGATACTGAACACTTTTTGAAGAGCATTTTCGCTTTCTTGAATCCTTGATGGTCTTTTTTCTTTATGAGTAGAACTATCTTTGCAGGAAATATCTGCTAGTTCAAGTGTTGCACTGAGTTAAAGAGCCCGAGCATATTGTGTAATACACCAATGATGGTATGTATGATGGCAAGTTTCTGCTGAACCTTTGACTTGGCGTGGTTGTTGATACTCTGTTCAATATTTAAATCAACAAGAGTTCTGAAAGCAGGAATGTATGATCTGGAAACAATAAAGCCCTTATTGCTCAGCAACTCTTTTGCACTTGGAGGAGATTGGGTGAGGTTGATAGGGCAATGAGGTATGCCGATGAACAGCGAGCATAATTTTGATGGTCCATGGCAAAGAGCAATGGGCAGTGCTCTTGAAGGCATTGCACATGAGAAATGAGATTGTTTGTCTTAGACTCTCTGAAAAATTTCAACAGGGACCATACTTCGTCCTTTAATGGATCTAAAACTGGACAGTTTTTCCAAGGTATCCATGGCGCACTTTCTCTATGAAATGTAAATATAGCTTTTCTCTATGAAATTTGAATATAATAATTATATATACTTTATTCATCCAAAAAATGGAAATTCGTTGACAGACGTGGCATGCATAAAATGTATAAACACAAAGTTGAGAATCTATGGCGACAATGTATACATATACATATATGCAAATGTACAAACATGTAGAAATATACAACCAAAAACCAATAGCAACACCTTATATATATAAATTTAATAAATTGAGACAGGCCATACCTCTGGCCTTTAGTCCGAACTTGTGAGTGTATATTTAAAAGATAGTATTTAATTTAAATCACAGTTGTGCGTTAAAAATTCGAACACCATGTGGCAAAAATGAATTAAGGTGACGTGTTGTCTTTGTTTTTATAGATATAAAGCGACGGCTCCTCATGGAGAACCTAATATATTTTCGAAGGGGGTGATTCACAAATCTACAATATGTTCACTAAATGAAGAGCATTCAAGACTGTTTGCTCCAATGATGAACATGCTTTCTTTCAGGTCATTCTGGACATTTTATTGCAATTATTTAGACGGTGTCCTGCTGAAACTGTCCAAAAAAGGGTGTCTTTTGAGGGCCTCCATGACGACAGCGTGAACTCTGATGGCTCTGTTATGGTGCGTGCCGTTCATTATTTTGTTCAGTAACACACATTCCAGATTATTATCATCATCATCATCATCATCATCTATTATCTATATTTCAATTATTATTATTATTATTATTATTTAATTATATATTATATTATTAATTATTATTATTATTATTATTATTATTTTATTATTATTTATTATTATTATTATTATTATTATTATTATTATTATTATTATTATATATTATTATTATTATTTATTTTATATATTATAGTAGTAGTAGTAGTAGTAGTAGTAGTAGTAGTAGTAGTAGTAGTAGTAGTAGTAGTAGTAGTAATAAAAAATTTTTAAAAATTGAGTTTTATGTAGCGCAATATCCACTAAATGTGCTAAAAACGCTTTACAAGGGGTCCCTGGTCAACAGCAACATTTAACATCTAGGACGGGACATCTGTAGTAGTAGTGGTAGTGGTAGTAGTAGTAGTAGTAGTAGTAGTAGTAGTAGTAGTAGTAGTAGTAGTAGTAGTAGTAGTAGTAGTATGTATAGTAGTAGTAGTAGTAGTAGTAGTAGTAGTAGTAGTAGTAGTAGTAGTAGTAGTAGTAGTAGTAGTAGTATTTTATTAATAATTAATATTTTTTATTATTATTATTATTATTATTATTATTATTATTATTATTATTATTATTATTATTATTATTATTATTATTATCATTATTATTATCATTATTATTATTGTATAATTATTATTATTATATTAATTATATATTCATACATCATCATCATTATCATTATTTTGGGGTTGGTCAAATATATTTATTAAAGAACATGAGCCTTCATAAACACAAACCAAAGCTGCACATAAAAAAGTGCACCCCGATCCCAACCAAGATTTTCTACCACTCTTTGTGTACAATATTAGTCAGTTCTTCTTGATAGAAAGTGATCCCAATAGGGAATTAGATTAGCGGAAGAGTAGCGTCCCTTGACTGGACGTCACCTTACAAAGAGAACGTCAATTTGGTTTTGAAGTGTCTCAAGCCGTGGCCTTCGCTCAAGCCGCTTTCACCGGAAGCGAGGACGAGAGACGCATGCGCACAACCAACATGACGTTCTCTCTCTAATAACTTTTCCGCCGGTGACGTCACAGACTATGGGTGACGTCCAATCAAGGGACGCTACTCTTCCGCTAATCTTATTCCCTATAGTTTTGGCCAGCAGTGGACGAAATGGGGAATGGCTTTGTAACTTGTTCAGCAAAAGTATGAGCCAAGGTCATTTTCTTGATCTGCACTTAGCTCAGATCACTGATTGTATCATTTTCATCACAAATGAATAATTCATCTAAACTTTTTCCTTTCCACGTATTCAACTTCCCCTTTTCTATTGTGCTTACCTTAGTATGTTGCATTGTGTCAACAGGAAAATCAAGCAATTGGCAAATAGTTCCAATGTGTTTGCGTAATGCGATAGAAGTAAATAACTCTGGATGACTGGCTCCGCATAATAATAATATGTCAAAAATTGTCTGAGAACATCTGATGTTCTCAAAGGCATTTTACGAATTCCCATTTTGTCCAAAAAAAAAACATAAGGATTGTCATGCTCAAGACCACTTGATTCTCTATAGTTTAGAAGTAGAAGTTCAACATTTTTATTGTAGCAATTAAGTAGCACCTCTTTTCCTCTGATTTCAAAACAGTCAAACTGAATGGCGAGTTTCTTTTCAAAATCACTGAGACTTTCCATAATCTCGCCCTGCAAGGATTTTTCGGAAGTAAGGCCGTTTTGATCATCTGCATTTCACCACCTCTTCGGAGATTAAAAAGAACAACTTGAGCAAGAGTACTTCAGCTAGTTTGTTTTTTTTTCCCCAAGAGGTTGGGTTAGGACTTTTGAACAAAGTCAATTATGAACTGTCTGATTTTTCTTGCATGAACGTGTACACTAATTTGACATCTTCCGCCAAGGGAATTCTTCGTGTTGCATTGGATTTTCTTTTGTGCAATGTGTTTAAGGCTCTTGACGATGCAGCATGCAACCAATTGGAAAGGTACAATTTAATGAAAAGATTTTGAATTATTTTTAAGGAAGCAAGAATGAGTGAAATTATGTGTACATTGGACAAGTAATGTATTAGTATTTGGCATCATCATAAACAACAAGGACAATCTAAATCCACTAGATCCATTTAAGTTGCAGATAGTCTCAAAATTATAAAGAGAAGTTTATGCTACATTGAGTCAATAAAACAGATGTGGCCTAAACAAAAGCCATGCATTTTTTAAACTCATTAACTCATTAAAGTGGGTTCATATTTATAAATATTTGCAAAAAGTTTCATTGCTGCTTACAAAGTAAACAGTAATAGATTTTAGCCATCAATGCTAATCAATACCCATAAAAGTTGATTAGGTATTGAAAACATGATTTTCATAAATTATGACTGATAGTCTTTTTTACAAACTAAAGAGTTAAATGCCTTATTGCACAATGTCAAAGAGGAAGGGTAAGCCATTGCAACAAACGTCCCAAACGCTCATCTTTCCTTAATCACTTCGCAACCTAAATCATCTTGATCGTCTTCACCTGGGAATTGATCCAAATCATCATCGAGAACACATTCATCTCTGCTGTTGAAGTAAACAGATTCATCCTACAAGCAGAAAAGAGACTAGTTATTCAACAATTTTTATGCAAGAGTTGAATAAGAATAATGGAATAATGAGTGATTCATACATTGGACAAATAATGGAATTGTGATCATAATCATCAAGGGCAATCTAAATCCACTAGATTCGTTTAAGGGCAGTTAGTCTCAAAATTATAAAGAGAAACTTGTGCTACCTTGAGTCAATGAAATGGATGTGCCCTAAACAAAAGCCATATATTTTTCCAACTCTGAAATTGCTTGGTTTTACATTTATAAATATTATAAATATATTTTAATATTTGCAAACATTTTCTTTGCTGTCTGCACAGTAAAGTTTTTCAGCCATCGAAATTAACAATTACCCATGACTAAGTATTTCAAAAATGATAGATGACTGATAGTCGTTTTTACAAACTAAAGACTTAAATTCCTATTTCAAATCTCCATTTGGAAGAGAAAAGACAAATATGGCAAAAGATCCTATACACTCTAAGTACAATGACTCATCTTACCTTAATCGTTTAGCAACCTAAGTCCTCTTTGTCGTCTTCACTTCACCATCGGGAACATATTCATCACCGATATCCCAGCAGATCGTGGCTTTTGAAAGAATCACTTCGATTGCAAATAGGTCTATCGAGAATGCAGACATTCCAGCCTGCTTCAAGGAAGCTCTAATTACTCCACTCTTGAAAAAGAAAAAAATTAGACAGCGATCAATTCAAAAACAACAGGCCAGTCTCGAACCTTCATTTCATTTCAAAATTAATAGAGAGACTTGTCACGTCTATGTAGGATGTTGGCAAGGATGTTGTCATGGTCTCAAGTGAGTAAAGAGCTACTCGACTATGCATAAAGATATATGTAGAATGAGGCCCCAGAATTTACTAGTTACTGTAAATGAAAAACAATTAACGATTTGTTTACAATGAAATAAAAATAATGATGAAATTTAATTAAAAGAGATAAATAGTGATCGTGGCAGTTACAAATAGAGATATGAATATATTACGTAACTTATGATAATATGTCAGGTTCGTAAGTTTACGTTTCCAGGCAGTTGACAGGCTTGGATGATATATTCGTCTGATAACAGGCTCGGGCTTGTAAAATTCCACTTCCAGGCAATTGGTAAGGGGTTATTGTGTAATTCTTTGACAGCGGGTTTGATCCTTGAAGATTATACAATCAAAGTTAAAAGCTCCGGCGTCTTAATGGTGTAGATATAATATCTACAAAGTCCCAAAAGATAAAAATCTTCCAGTATATATAAGGAATAGAGCGACTGGCCGTCCGGCATAGATTGTGGAGAGAAGTGAGTGTCAAATGTTAGACCTATCAGCTTTTATAATAAGTGGCTACGTGACAGAATGTAGAACGAAAAGTATTCACTAATTAGAAATTAATTCGAGGGAAGGCTATAAAAGGAAAGACGATCTAATATTAGAAGGTAAAGTTTATCTAAGCCTACCGAAATATAACTGGAGTGAGATGAATTCAGTTCTTAATAAAATAAAATTTAATAAGATAATTGTGAACAACCTTTACTGTGACACCCCCCACCCACGTTTAAAATATACTCTTTAACAATTATGGGAAAGATAGATTTTACAAACGGAAGTAAATTTACTATCATGATACTCTAGCATTAATCCATTGTTATGATTTGTGCTACAATTAAATTATTTATTAACTAGACATGGAAATGTTTATATTAACGTAGGTATATGAATGGGTGACAATAACAATGAAAGATTGTGATTACAAATCATTGTGATGAACAACATGATGGCAATGTGATTACAAATCATTGTGATAAACAATAGTGATGGCAATGAAGCATGATTTAAGTCGATGATATGAAGGTAATTTACTGAATGAAATGAATGAAAATGTAAATGGAATATTGACATTTCAATTATTAATCATAAATGAGTGAAAATTCATAACAATAATAGATAAAGAGAAGATTTCCCAAATCATGAATGGGTATGGTATATATATATCCAAACAATACTCAATGTTACATTAAGTTGGGTCATCATGTTTACAAATAAAATTATCGAAATTGTGCGTTCTGATTTGGCATAATTTGCGAGGTAACTAACAGTATGCATGGGAGGTTAAGTTATACCCTTCTCACGTGTTTACACTAATCGAGAAAGTAGGTCGGCGTGAATATTTTCACAGCCTGGTATGTGAGAGATACTGAAAGAGTAATTTTGCAAAAATAGACTCCACCTTAGTACTCTACTATTATTCATTTTGTTATTTCTTATGTACGTGAGTGGTTTATGGTCCGTTTCGACCACAAACTCTTTTAGCAGTAGATATCTGCTGAATGTCTTTAAAGCAAAGACGATGGCCAGTCCTTCACGCTCTATTACAGAGTATCGTGATTCTCTGTCCAATAATTTTCTGCTTGCATATAAGCAAGGCATTAGAGTTCCCTCATGCTCCTGTAATAGTACACCTGCGATGCCCTTATCAGACGCGTCAGTTCTTACAACAAATTCTTTTGACATGTCGGGTAATTTAAGAATTGGTTCTGAACAGAGTAATGCCTTTAATTGGTTAAAGCTATTCTGACACGCTTCTGTCCAAACAATTTTGTTCGGTGACCCATTCTTTGTCAGATTTGTTAGCGGTGTCGCGATGTGCGCGAAGTTGTAAATGTATTTCCTGTAAAAATTTAGGAGCCCAAGTACTTTGCGTACTTCTTTTTTTGTCTTAGGTGGTTGCAATTGTGCGATTTTTGTTTGTTTTTCTGTCTCGGGTGTCTGTGTCCCATGACCAACGGTATGATTAACCCTGCATTTGAAGCTTCGATATTAGTAAACATAGGTTGCGACACTGTGTCTCTATCAAATATTTTTTTAGCATATTTGCATGGAATGTCTTTGTTGTGTTGTTAATTTTAATCTCGTAATTAACATTAGATTTTACTGCTGTTATTTTGAATGGTCCTTTCCATGTAGCTAAAAGTTTACTCGAGTCATCGGGTAAGAGTATTAGTACTTTGTCACCAATCTCAAATTTTCTTGATTTGCTTTTGCGATCAGAGTATTCCTTGTATTTCTCTGCTTTTTTGGTGACGGATTCCTGTGCTAGCTTACATGTGTCCTCTATTCTGTCTTTCAGGTTTCTTACATATTCGTAAGCAAACATAATTTCGTTATTGTCCTCCTCATTCCCTTTACAAATGTCGGCTACTATATTGATCGGGCCGCGAGGTGATCGTCCATACATCAACTCAAATGGGGAGTAGCCTGTAGATTCTTGGGGTATTTCTCTATATGCAAATAGGATTGCTGGTAAGTATCTGTCCCAATCATCTGGTTTTTCTGCTGACACTTTTCTTAACATATTCTTTAGAGTGCCATTAAATCTTTCACAAAGACCATTTGCTTGGGGGTGGTAGGGAGTTGTGAATGAGTGTTGGATTCCCATGAGTTTCATGGTTTCTTGCATCATATGTGATGTAAATTGGGGTCCATTGTCCGACAGTATCTCATTTGGTATGCCTATTCTAGTAAAAATTGTCATCAATGTTTCAGCTATGTGATCCGATGTAGTTGATTTCAATGCTATCGCTTCTGGCCACCTGGTTGCGTAATCGACTAGTGTTAGTATGTGTGTATGGTTTCTATCTGATTTTGTTAAAGGGCCTATAATGTCAATTGCAACTTTTTGAAAAACTTTTTCAATAACTGGGGTTGTCTCTAATGGCAATCTCGGTATTCTGCTTTTTGCGACTCTTCTTTGGCATGTGTCACAAGATTTCACATATTCTCGGACGTCTTTAGTAATTCCAGGCCATGTGAAATTCTCGGATATTCTCTTCAATGTGGAAGAGCTCCCAAGATGTCAAGAAGTTATTGAATCGTGCGCTATTCCAAGGATTTTGTTTCTGTAAATACTCGGCGTGACCAGTTGTTTAGCTATTTTGTTTCTTTTCCTATGTAACCTGAACAGAATATCTTTTTCAATGATGTATTCAACTTTTGATTTCGTCCCTTTGTTTGCGATATTGAAATATGATGTTTAAGTCGGGTCCTTTTTCTGTTCTTCAATGAACCTGTTCCTGTCAAATTGTTGTGGTTCAAGAGAAATGGTCATTGGCTTCTCTGTTGTCTTAGTCATCTTTCTTGTTTCTGCTAGACAAGCTGTTTCTTGGGTTAATGACCATTCTTTTACATCTGTTGGGTTGTCTTTAAGACCTTTTATATTACCAACAATAACATCAGCGACGGGGTTGGGAAGTATACAGCATTCCACTATCCCTGTATAGTATGGGGTTTCTATGTACACATTAGCTGTTTCAAAGGTTTCGACTGTGCCACTGAATGTGATGCATTGTACCGTTTTTCCAGTTTTGTCTTCGTCATTGATCAAAGATGCTTTTATTCCTACTGTACTGCATCCTGTGTCTCTCAATATTTTGCAATCAGTTCCATTAGCTTTGCCTTCACAAAAAAATAGCGATCCTGACTTGTGAGTTTGTGTTAAAAGTGACATACCTTTCACGCAATACACATTTATATTTTCTCCTGACATTATTCGTGTCTGATTATTTACACTTGTTTGGAGTGATGCATTTGCAGTTTCTTTCGGATATCCCACGATTTTGTAACATTTGTCTGCTGTGTGGCCTTTCATTCCACAATATTGACATATTGATAGGTTTGTTGGTTTTCTTATACTCAGTATTATTGTCAGTGCTATTTCTTGTTTTGTTTTGATAGGATCGGCTATGGTCTCTATTGAACTGTTTGTTCCATGGTTTGTTACTATGATCATCTTGTTTCACTTGCGTGTTCCGAGTGATTGATCGGCTCGTTCTATTTGAGTATTGAACTTTAGGTGTACATGGATTCTGAGCAGCGGCAGCGTAGTATGGTTCCTTCAATGTTCTGCTAAGGGGTGTCAATGGATGTGCGCTGTTAAAGTTTTCTGCGTAGATTTTTAATTTGTCCAAGTTTTCTGGCTTTCTCTCTTTAAAGAATGCGACTAAATCTGGGTTGCAAGCTTGATAGATTCGATTCTTCAGCGTGAGATAGTAAAGGCCTGCAAAGTCGTCTTGTTTTACGTTTGCCAACTCAAGCCACCGATTTAGAAATTGAGTAATTCGGTTCACGAATGTATTAAAGTCTTCTCCACTTTCCGGTTTTGCAGTGTGAAACATTTCCTGGTAACCATCTTCCGTTAATCTAAATCTTTTTAGTAGTACCATAGTCATCTGCATCTTCAGTTGTTAAGGTATAGAAAACTTTTAGCGGTTCTCCAGATAAGCAGTTAATCAAGGCTGTGGCCCATTTGCTTTCTGGCCAACGATTGAGCGTTCATCGTATGTTGGCATGCGTGGAAGTTTCACGAAAAATTCATCACTATTATTATGTTTTCTTTCATGACCGGTTTTTGTTTTTTCAATTTCCAGCATCATTTGGGTCTTTTGGTTTCTTCTTCTGCTAAAGCTATTTGTCTTTTTAGTTCCCTTTCTTTGACTCTTTCTTCTCGTTCTTCTCTACGTATTCTTTCTTCATGTTCTTTTTCTTCTCTACGAATTCTTTCTTCATGTTCTTTTTCTTCTCTACGAATTCTTTCTTCATTTTCTTCTCTACGGATTCTTTCTTCATGTTCTTTTTCTTCTTTTACTTTCTCTTCGCACCATGAAAATATTCTTTCCTGGGGTATTTCTAAGTCCTTTGCGAGACTTAAGTATCTTTTATATGCTTCCATGTTGCAATAAATTAGTTACGATATTTTATATATATTATATTGACAGGATACTGTTACTGACTGTTTTATTTATTTACACTTACTGGAATGAACTGTTCTATTTTTAGAAATCTCTCTCTCTTATTTCAACTTATTATGTATGTTGAATTTGATGCCTTTTATCGTTATATCTTATAAAGCAATGTGTCAATACAATGCGGAGTTATTATGACTTGTTTCAATAACAATGTGTCAATCGCGTGTACTCTAAACTATGTTACTACGAAAAATGTATCACCAATGTGTGTGACTCGTCGTTAGTTTGTGTACAATTATTCGCAATGACGCTAATATACTAGAGTGTGATAACAATAATAGGATGCCAAAATAATCCCAAGTTATCTATCACTAAATATAACACGACGGCTAGTAGACTCCTTTTATTATTATTTAGTTTTTAAAGACTCACTTTTCAGAACATAATATATAAGTGGTTTTCGGTAACAGTAGTATGCCAAAAATGTATTTAAAACAAATCACTATGCAAAACAAATCACGATGTCTATAGTTATTATGTGATGCCCAACTCATGTAAAAGAGAATAATGAAGGATATATCTACCAACTCAGTTCGTGGCTGGGACCTCTCTCTTGTTCAATGGTTGTTCAACAATTGTAATTAGGCATTGAAGAGTGTTTAACAGTGATGTCTGAAATACAAAACAATAAAATATCGTAAGATTTACAATAGTTACAAAATGTGTTCACAACACTGAGTGATTGGATGATAGGTGAATGAATCGTTATGGAATGTAAACATATTGAAAACAATTCATGAATGAAGCAAACAACAAAATGAAATGTGTGATATAATAACAAAGTGGACAAGGAATGAATGAATGAATGAAAAACTGAGTGAATAGATGAATGAATGAATGGACAATGTATGAATGAAAGAATGAAGGGAGGAATAAATGTATGAATGATTGGATAAATGAGTGAATAAACGAATGAATGGATGAATGAATGAATGAATAAATAAATGAATGAACAATGAATGAATGAATAATTTATAAATGAATAAATGAATGAAGGAATGAATCAATAAATGCTATTCAATTTGAATGAAAGAATGAATGGATAAATTGCTATTTCATTTAAATGAAGAAATGAAAAAGAAAAAAAATTAATCCTGTAAATAGGGAGTTCAATTAAAATATGATCAAGTGGGGCAATTAAGAGTTTTACAATTTAAACTTTAAAGTTAGATGAAATAGATATAAGTAACTAAATAAATTCAATTCTTTATATGTGTCCCCTCCAAAATGTCATGGTCTCAAGTGAGTAAAGAGCTACTCGACTATGCATAAAGATATATGTAGAATGAGGCCCCAGAATTTACTAGTTACTGTAAATGAAAAACAATTAACGATTTGTTTACAATGAAATAAAAATAATGATGAAATTTAATTAAAATAGATAAATAGTGATCGTGGCAGTTACAAATAGAGATATGAATATATTACGTAACTTATGATAATATGTCAGGTTCGTAAGTTTACGTTTCCAGGCAGTTGACAGGCTTGGATGATATATTCGTCTGATAACAGGCTCGGGCTCGTAAAATTCCACTTCCAGGCAATTGGTAAGGGGTTATTCTGTAATTCTTTGACAGCGGGCTCGGGTTTGATCCTTTAAGATTATACAATCAAAGTTAAAAGCTCCGGCGTCTTAATGGTGTAGATATAATATCTACAAAGTCCCAAAAGATAAAAATCTTCCAGTATATATAAGGAATAGAGCGACTGGCCGTCCGGCATAGATTGTGGAGAGAAGTGAGTGTCGAATGTTAGACCTATCAGCTTTTATAATAAGTGGCTACGTGACAGAATGTAGAACGAAAAGTATTCACTAATTAGAAATTAATTCGAGGGAAGGCTATAAAAGGAAAGACGATCTAATATTAGAAGGTAAAGTTTATCTAAGCCTACCGAAATATAACTGAAGTGAGATGAATTCAGTTCTTAATAAAATAAAATTTAATAAGATAATTGTGAACAACCTTTACTGTGACAGATGTAGATAAATAAGATAGGATTCAGATAGTTTCCCCATAGACAGCGCCGGGTGCCACTTTATTCCATTTTATTGATGGTTAAAAGTTCCTAGCACTTTGACTGATACTAATATAATGTATTAAGAAGTTTAAAGAAATAGGTAATAGTGGAGTTGTAGGCTATTGGCACGTTGTATACGGATAGGTGGGTTCAGAAAGTAAGTATTAATCCCCGTTAAAGGAAATGTATTTTTATGTAATTAACAGAATTGCCTCATACAATAACAAGATAACACGTAATTAGTCAAATAATAATCATAATGCTGGTTTTAATTCAAAAAGAAACATTCTATGAATATTGATCTTCATCCCATCACAATGTAATTCATTTTTCATTTGCGTGTCCTTAATGGAGTGACGTGGGATGTTCCCGTTATCTTTGGCGACAACCGCTTCGGTCCGCCATCGGTAGTCGGTTGTGCTAGCCGTATTAATCCGATTCACATTGGGTCATTTACCACTGAAGAGTTCGTCGATGACAGATTCATGCTGGGTGGTTAGAGGATGACGGTACGGTCATAGCTGGTCTGTGGGAGGATGATTAAAGACTTCTTGTTTTCTCATACCGATCTGTGAAAGATATCGGTGCAAAATCTTTGTCTTGTTGCGACATTTTAATGGTCAATTAATAGAGGGGTCGTGAGGGATTCGAACCAATACCCTTACATCACCACTATCCATAATGAAATAAATGGCGTATTGAGCTACTGGGATGGGGAAGGATATGCATCAATGAGAACATAATAATCAATGCATATAAATACTAAATAGAACTATCAAGTAATTGCGATAGCACATTGATAATTCATTCCTTTTTTTGAAGGGATAATATATACACTATTATACCAAAATACATATATAAGCTTATATATGTAATAGAATGACCATTCTATCTAATTTGATTTTGTACTCTATTACTCTTTACTACTTGTCGCTACCATCACTATTTAATTGTATGCAAGTAATGCAAGACTGTGTGCCTCTGTGGTTGATATCAACATTCCTTTACTCGTGTGTGTTACTATGACCAATAGTACACTGTGTGTTGTGTGTTAAGCCCTTACACAGCTAGCCTCTCGATGTAGTACTAGTACTAGTACTATTTTTATCTTCGGCTGGGTGTGACTTCTGGCCTGATACTATATTTTTGTGTGCTTTCTTTCATCGTTATAACTTCATTTTAACAACTATGATCATTTACAAATTTATATCACTAATTCTGGCAAATCATAGGTAGCTTTCTAGTCACCTACCTAGAGTCATCTAAATCTACTTTGTTCTTCTGTATACTTAATAATCGCTACTTAAATATTTCATACAGCCATAACGTTAACGCCTTTGATTACTAATTACGAGCTAAACATTTACTCTTTAACTCTGCAATTTTCTATGATTGATTCTGTAGCATAACTCTTTAGTTTAAACTAATTCGTTCCTTCATACACGTCCTATGTTATTTGCATTAATTTGTTTAAATCATGAAGATGCACACAACTCAATCGAGTTTACTCACTTCAGTCTACGCATCACTTTACCTGGACCAGTGACGTAGGTGCTCTCCCTGAGGTCCGCGCTAAATCTATTTTTAACTGCTACAGCTAATAGTATGTGATTCTTTTAATTCATTCATTGATCCATTCATTGCTACACGCCTATAGAATACGATACAAAAGAATGATCTGTTCCATTGTTCCTGAATAAAGACTTCATTATACATCCTGACCTTTGTTGTTTGATCGCCTCCACTACCCTGGAGTGGATGGGCTAGGACTCGGGTAGACTATAGAGCAGTAAAGTTAGGTGCCCCAAACGTAAACAAAGGTCGAGAAGCACGTGGCAAACCACATGTTCCTGTCTTGACAGCTCACGTTCCAATGTAAATAATAGAAAAAAAAATAACCTTTAAAATTTGGCTGTTAGGTGGCAAAAGAAACACATATTTATAAATACTCGATCATGCATCAAATAATGTCTAGATATGGATATTTTATGGAACAAAAGGTAAAATTTTCTAAAATTTATCAAAAGTTACAGTCTATCTATTTTTAGATCAGAGCAAATTATTGCGCTGGTGTGAACAAAACGAGAATTATTCGGAGCCTGATTTTCATAATAATTTAGCCATATATTATTATTTCTGCAACTGTTAGATTTTATTTAAACATATTTTCAATACTGAAAGTGTATTGCCTACAACTCAAACTACAAAATTGGGAGACCTATATTGTGCGTAAATTATTCCGGTCCCTAACCGAAATCACTAGCAACTTGTTATTGTTTACGTTTGGGGCACCTAACTTTACTGCTCTATGGTGTCTCCGGACTTGACTGTGGTGTGTGCTCTTCGCTCATGAAATCAACTCCCTACTTCTACTTCCGACACATGAAGCCATGCTACTATTAACTATCACTAACAGTAGTACTAAACTGTCACTTCATTGTCTCGATCTATCTTCCTCACTTGAGCACCACCGCTGCAGTTACAGTCTGGAACTCTTAAGTCGACACCGGGACCGAATCCATCCACTCCCACGACCTCTACACTCTCGCTGCCAATACTACTACTACCACTCGCCGGCATCAACTAACCGGTTGTCTATCAGTAACTACACTCGCCGGCATCAACTACCCGGTTGTCTCTATCAGTAACTACCACTCGCCGGTATCAGCTACCCGGTTGTCTGACTCTATTACATATATATATATATATATATATATATATATATATATATATATATATATATATATATATATATATATATATATATATATATATATATATATAAAGATAGCGAATGAATATCTTTATAGGAAACATGAGTATCAATTAAGAGTTATTGATTCCTGTTAATTTTTTGTTTGTGTTTACTTACTGCCAGGCGAAAACACAATATTAATTATCACTCCTACACTCTAGTATAATTATATTAATCATAGTATACACAATGTTAATTTTTCACTGACCCTTGGCGCACAGTTTTCTCGCTATGTGTGATTTTTCGAGTTGACTATAGAGCAGTGAGCTCTAAATAGATGAAATGGAGAGAGAGAGAGAGAGACCGTTATTTCTCCCCACTCTCGCTTATATGGGTTTTTCGACGGGAGTTGGAGAATGTGCTGGGTCGAGTTTGAAACGATCAAATCGAGCGGGTTTTCGATCGAGTCCTCTAAAATCGAGCGGGTTTCGAGCGGGTTTCGAGTCAGTGACGTCATCGAGCAGTGATTCGTTTGAAAAAAAAACAAAAAAAACACGAGCATCTCGTTTGCCACAGGAAACTTCACCCCTCTCTTATGTCTGTGGCTGACTTGACTGCAGCTGGTTATGATGGGGGCTGCCAGATGGCCAAGTTCAAAAATGGTTACTAAGAAACGCTTTTCTATTATTATTCTTTTTTTTTTAAATCTTTTTTAAAAAAAAAAAATGAAAAGATAAGTTTATCCAACTGTAGTCGATTGTTTTGTTAATCAAAACCAATGAGTTTTTCAAGGGAGTCAGAATGCTTGTGGTGTTTGGCTATTTGGGGTCTATTTGACTACTTGGGCAAGAAGAAATCTGGCTGTCTGGCAGCCTTGATTATGATCATTCGTCGCATCACACACACACACACACACACACACACACACACACACACACACACGCCATCAAACAGTTGTTGATGGTGAAGGGTTGAGACCCCCCCCCCCCCCCCCCACCACCACCACCATCCCGCTGTCACCTTAACATTTCATATTTATGTCGCGCCAAAAGTTGTCGGCCGCCCCCACCTCCCATTTGTCACTGGTCGTCGTCGCCTCTTGTGTGTGCGGGAAAAGCTCGTGCCTTTCATTATTTGAAAAATAAATGAACAAGAATGGTGTGTTTTTATTAGGTAGGTAGATAATAATAATATTTAGCAGGTTCCACCCCAGACACACATTGCCCGGACACGATGATAACGATGCCGACGACAATGGATGATGATGATGATTATCGTGTTTCTGTTTAAAAAATGATAATACTTTAGCAGGTTCCACCCCCAACCCCCACACGGATAGACCGGACCCGAAGATGATGATTGTGGTATTGCTGGCTGTTACGGCTGTGATGAGGATGATGATAATGATGATGATGATGATGATGACGATGGCGCAGATGGTGATTATTTGTTCGGTCTCTCAGTGGTACGGTGTCTCTTGTCACAAAACCAAGCCTTGCTAATGGCCGGATGAGTGACAGTGATTGTTGAAAATTGTGATCCAGACGTTAAGTCCGTGTGTAAGGCACTTGACTCAGGTGTGAATGTATTCCTATCTTATAAGCAATGACGGGTATTGTATTTAATACAAAAAGACTCCAAACAGCGATCGGTACCTACTGTACGAAATGGATGTATGGTCGATATGGCGTGCCGGAGGAATAAATTAAATAAAATATTGTGAAGAAGTTCATTGAGCATGGTAAATCCTTGGAAATGCGCTTTGAACTAATACACCTGCTAGACAACTCCGATTCCAATATAAACGACTGATTAATGTTCCCATATATAAACTATAGTTAGCTGAAAATCTTTCTTTGTCGGGACTCCAAAAGTATGGAACGAATTAGATAAAGAAAGCAAAGGGGTCTTTTAGGAGCACTGATTGATTTTAGATTGATTATTACATTGAAATGTGTTGATATTTATTATATCCATTATTATTAGGGTGGTGGTGGTGGTGATGATGATGATGATCCCGCTGATATGATGGTGATGATAAATAAATTAAACATAATTCCCTTTATTCATCCCATAGGGGAGATTCGTCTTTCGGGTCTATTCTAAGGGGAGACTGGAATAACCCAAGCGACAGCCGCAGTGCAGCGCCGCAAATTTAGTTAGGGCAAGGTGACTTGCTCAAGACCACTCAGCGGCGGGTGATCGAACTCGGTACCTTTCGGGTGCCAACCAAAGACCGTACCGCTGCCCCTAATGATGATGATGATGATGATGATGATGATGATGATGATGATGATGATGATGATGATGATGATGATGATGGGAACTAACAAAGAATACACAGGCATCTAAAATTGAAACATTCCATATTCAAGGCTAATGTTTTACTTTAAAAAATTGAGCTTTACAATATCCACTAAATGTGATCAAAGCGCTTTACAAGGGGTCCCTGGTCAACAGCAACATTTAATATGTAGGACGGGACATGCCGCCTGTTAGGCGATATTACAATTTTTCAGACAAAGACAACGCTGTTAACGGCCAGGTACTCATTTTACACCTGAGTGGTGAGAGAATGTGAGTAAAGAGCCTTGTCCAAGGACTCAACTATGCACCGAGTGCGAGGCTCGAACCCAGGACTTTCCGATCCGAAAGCGAGTGTCATACCACTAGACCATTATAATGCACTAGACCCATGGTCGACTAGAGTACTATAGTTACGTCATGACTAGACCACATAGCCGCACTACTGTAGGAGTGTTCATTGATAGATGGATGCGTGTGCGTCATAGAAATAGCCTTAGTGTGTGTGTGTGTGTGTGTGTGTGTGTGTGTGTGTGTGTGTGTGATAGTCAAACTTTAGTAGGTTTAATGAAGTCTTGTCACACACGCGTGATACACCTATACGAATTTCCCTGCCACCTAGACACACTAACATCTGACAAGGAGTGAGGGCTGTGGAAGAACCACAGAGTACCGTGTGCAAACTTTGGCGATTGGTATTGGATGGCAAACTGTGATCGTTTGAAATTATTCGAAACACTCGTTACCCCTCCGCTCGCTCGAAACCTGATCGTCTCAAGCTCGTCTCACGTGTCAAGATCGTCTCAAGCTCGTCTCAAGCTCACAACCCGCTCGATCGTTTTACTAACTCGCTTTTCCGGCATTGAGATCGGACGCTGAATCGTGGCTTCGCGCTCGAACGTCGATCGGGTAAAAGATCAAATAACCCAACACTAACTACTACTACCACTCGCCGGCATCAACTACCCGGTTGTCTATCAGTAACTACACTCGCCGGCATCAGCTACCCGGTTGTCTGACTCTATTACATATATATATATATATATATATATATATATATATATATATATATATACAGTGCACTCTGGATACGTCGACGTTGCCTAAGTCGATTTTTACCCAAGTCGATTTTTTTTCTTGGTCCCCCCCCCTTCTTCCTATATAACATTAGTAAAAAAAAAAAAATCCACATAAGTCGATGTCGCTTAAGTCGATGTTCTTATCACTCATGACTACAAAAAAATCACAAATAAACAAGTATTTCCATTGCTTAAAAAAAGCTACCAGTAAGAATTTTAATACGTTAAGAATATCCGTGAAAGATTGGCGCACATCGATGTGATGTAGGTGCTTTGCCTGACGTCCGTGTTCAATGTACATGAGCAGTATTGAATAACTTTAATTTCTCCATCTCAAATTTTACATTGTCGCAACTTCAAGCTCAAGATTTTTTTGGTTCTAATCCCAGGCCATCCTATGTAATGGCCCTCTTAATTAGTATCGATTTTATCAAGAGGAAATCAAGTCAAGTTTACAACTACAATGGCAAACCTATCGTGGAAAAGGAAGATTCGATGCATTTGGAGAGTTAGGCATGCGACAGAAAATCATCGCATAGGAAATTGGCATACCAGCTATTTCTGTCTCGACGATTTACAAGAAGCATGACCTTGACCTAGAGGCGCCTACCCTTCCGCTTTCACTTAATTGGTATACATTCCACATTCAAGGCATTCTCATCGAGGAAAATTTTTTTAAAAATCTCTAGCTAAAAAAAAGTGAGCTATGGCTTATTTCGTCATCTCCTATGGTCAATCAACACACATTTTATATGTCTGATTAGTCTCTTCAAAGTGTGTGCTGCTGATGGCGGATAATATTATATGTTTGGGAGGGGGGTTGACCGAAGTATTATTAGTATTATTGTGACTCCAATTCGTGAGGTCAATGACCTTGGTAATATTATATGTTGGCTTCAATCGGTAATAATATTATTTGAGTACGGTCAGCTTCTTTCCCTATTTAATTTTAGCCCTGTGTCCGTGTGTGTGTGTGTGTGTGTGTGTGTGTGTGTGTGTGTGTGTGTGTGTGTGTGTGTGTACCGGCACGCGCGTTTGCTTGATTAGGTGTGTGTGTGGGGGGGGGGGGGGGGGGGGGGGGGGGGGGGAGGAGGGTCCTGACAAGGTTAAATCCATCCATTTAATGCTTTGCTCTCAGACGGCCAGGACCTGTGTGTTCTCTATTATTATTTGACCCCATTCTTAGTCTTTACACAATCTGTACATTTTTACACATTTTTTATTTTTAATCATTTGAGTACTTTTGGATTGTCTATTACATTTTCTGTTGCAAAGTATGTAATAGTCAATAACAGTAAGTTGATTCCGCTTTTTTTTATATCTCAAATTCCGATTTTTATGTATTCTGATTCCTCTATGGGACTATTGGGGGTAGGAGCCTCTCATGACCCCTACAGAGACCACGCGATATGAAGGGACATACTTATTCTAGATTGGTTTGCTTTGTTCAAATGAGTTTTTGCTCATTTGGTTACACTCCGGTTAAGTTGATTTTCGGATAAGTCGATTTTTTTCACGGTTCCCCTGGGCATCGTCTTATCCGGAGTCCACTGTATATATATATATATATATATATATATATATATATATATATATATATATATATATATATATATATATAATATATATATATATATATATATATGTGTGGTGGCCCAGGAAAACAGGGTATAATGTGAAAAAATAACTTTTCTTCATGTTTAGGTTTTCTGATAGAGCAACTTTAGCTGATTATCATGCTTTTTAAATTATGTTTCTAGCTTAATTAGTGACAAAATTAGACAACTTCAAAGCGGATGACACCTATGGCAATGAAACTGAGAAAAACGGATTTTAAAATTGAACTTGTATTTTTCAACTTTTCGAATCAGATAACAACTAAGAACACAAATACCATTAACAATTATAATAAAAATTGGGTATATACATACATAATGATACTAAGGCAATGAATTATATTACATTATATGATATTAGAATTAGTATTTACAAGCAAACACACTCATCTCAACTGGTCTGTCTCCGTAAAAGCGAGTCAAATAATTTGAAATAAATGACACTTTTAAAAAAAAGGTTACCTCCCTCTACCACTCTCCCATCCATCCATGTTATACACTCACCCAATTTGCATTCCTGTTTTGACACACATTATATTTAATTGTCTTTAACACCTATGACAATTAATAAATTTATTTAGTCTAACTTACAAGTCATTTATTCTTAGAACGTTTCGTTTTTGGAGCCTCGCTTTCCTCCTCTTCCATGTCCACCTCACCCCTCTGTCTGACATTAAGTTCCTGGACTGGTCGTGGAGCGACAATGTCCTGGAACGGTTCCTCAACAAATTGACGAATGTCATTATATAGATACCACTGTCTCTGAAGAGTGAGTCCGTTCGGTTGGATTTGGGGTGGTAATTCATTCTGAATTGGTAGGGGAACTTTCAAGAGTGAATGAATAATTTCTTCCGAATCCACATTCACTTTGGTGATTACAGATCCAGTCGAGGTGAAACGAAAGTGATGGAACTTCTTAATGCCAATCAACTTTGAAAAAAATTTTGATAGGTGTTTAGTCCAGTCAAACATTGGAACGAGAATGTCTCCCTCCTGATTGCCACAAAGTTGAGCAGAATTCATCACAGATGAAGAATTAACAACATCTGCCACATCGTTTAGCGTATTAATTTTAGTTTTTTTGTAAAGTCGCTTGATCAGGCCAAATCCACAGTCAGGACTAAATTTTGTATGTCCAGTTATGAGAAAACTAAGATTTACTGAGGAATGTTGACCAGTTATAACTCGCCACAAAAGATACCACACCATGGCGGAATTTTTATTTTGCCCACTACAATTATCCGCATGCAAATGAAGATGTTTCTCTCCCAATCCATAATGTTGAAAAAAGTAATGGAGCAATGAAATGACACAGTTGGCTCCTTTGCCAGTGTTGAATTCCTCATCGATGAGGAAGTTGACTTGACGTGTCAGGGCCTCACAGTTGACACCGAAAAGACCACATCGACGAGGAACCTTGAAGTAGATGGGGCCTGGTTGCAGAGGGTTGGAGGATACATCAGCTGCTGGGCGAAATCAAAGCTGTAGTGCACAGTCCCATCCAAGGAGCAGGGTTCCTGTCCACTAAGACTCATGCCGATAGGGAGATTCCGTTTCACCTCATGACAGACCGTTTGGTAAAAAGATCTCTCCTGGGTAACATTCAGAAGATGATCTTCGATGTCCTTTATGGCTGCGGATTTTGCATGATCAGGGAGATTCGCTGAACGATTGACCTTTGCCAAGCCTTGCTGGCAAATGAAACAGATCAGTTGCAGGTTTCATGGTGGTGACAAAGGGAGTGAGTCTTTGCCACAACGATCTAAATGTTCTCTCCGCAACTTTACGACTGCTGGTGACGTCAACAGCTGAACAGTATTCTTTGTAGACTTTCCTTTTGGTACAGTTTGTTGGTAGAAGTTTTACATCACTCACCCAATGATGCGGGGTTCTTCCTGGCAGAGTGATGGCATGAAGATCAGCGTAGTTACTAATGAAAGTGGTTACTTGCTGAACATCAGAAATGGCCAGTGTTTTAGAGGGCAGTTTTTTTGTGCTTTTGTGTACACGTGGTTCAACACCATTAGTTTTTAGGTGAGCGATGAGGGCATCCAGTTTTCCTTTCGCAATGCAGTGAAGAAACATAAACAAATCTCGACAAATTTTAAACCCATGGTGAAAATAGTCATTCCTACTTCTTTGCCTTTTTTGCTGATGCTTTTGTTTAGGACGACAAGTTTCAGAAGACAGGTGGATGGTGCATTCAAGTTTACTCAGAATGACAAGGTCAAGCTCATTATGCACCATTCCTTGGTAGTGCAGTCGAGTGTCCTGGAGAACAGTAGGGGAAAACTGGAGGTAGCATGAAGAGCCTGAATTCAATTTGCAGTTGCATGGTTTGATATGAGGATCAGCAGGTGGTTCATTAGGTGTTGTAGTGGGAGTTTCCTCTGCAAGTGTGTGAAGAATAATGTTGACTGAATCCACAATGGGACAGAATGCATTTTCTTCCTCTTCAGTAGCACTTTCCTCATCTGAAATGAAAACAGAGAGAATTTATGTAATAAGATTGTATAATAACTACCATGAGATATATAAATGCAACTATAGTATAGCCTTTTTTAAAACTTTAAGTTTATGTCTATGATCTCACTCTCTTTACCTTGTCATTGTTGTTAGATACAATTCCTAACTATTTTTTTAAAATCAGAAATAGGACTGAGAATCTAAATACCAATAAAAATACGAATTGATGCTCGTAATTTAATAGTTGTAGGATCATGTTAAAAGCGTCTGAAATATCTGCAATGAATATGAATCAATAAGAAAAGTGGTAAAGAGATGAAACTTATGCTGAGTACTCTAGTAATAGTAAGACTAAGACTGCGTTTGAGAACAGCTCAAGTCGAAGTTGCATATAATTAGAATGAGGTGAAAGATCATTGGATTCATGTGATAAATTTATATAAAAAAAGGTAAAAACAAAGAACTGATAGCATTTGGAGTTGCCCTGACATTGTTAAAGACTAGATTTCAGTCACATCAGAGTCTTGTTTACTCGAGGCCCTACTTTCATTTTCGTCACCGGTCAGTCCTGAAATTTGGCACTCGATCGACCAGCCCAAAACAAACATTTAAAGCATAAAATAAAACTCACCTGGGCTTGTTTCTTCATCAGATGATGAATCTTTGTCTTCGATTCTTGAAGAAAAGTAATCATTTATCATTTCTTGGTGAGCGGCATTGTCTGTTTTGTTAAGATTTAGCAAGAGTGCAATGGAAGAATCGTCGAAGAACGCCATGATTGTTGTGGTTAGTGGTTGTTTTTTACCGTAGAAACACTAAAGGTTGAGATAGTAAAAAAGCCTATGTAAAAAGTAAAATTTGTAAATATACATAAATCATTTTTAAAATATACGTATGAGGGTTTGATTTTTTTAATGAGTCGTTTTCAGGTTGAAAATAGCTGTTTTTGCTCTATTTTCAGCCCTTTTTAGGACACCAAATTTGTATTTACTGATCGGTGAACCGTGCCTAGGTTTACGGTATGCGCAGTACAACACAAAGAAAGATAACCATGCGCACAAGGCAATAATCAAGAGAAGAAAGAATTTCCTTTTCATTGATGTGCGATAGTCGAGGCTTCAGACCGGCGAAGAGGCAAATATTTTCAGTACTAGGAGGTCGGTTCAAACCCATCCTCCGCATCAACTTGGATGGAAATTTGTCAATGTTTATCGACACCCACGTCATATAAATATTAAAATAAAAATATTTATGGCTTATTATCATGCAAATGCTTTCACACACTTATAGATCGATAATCAGAGATAATCTTGAGTGAAAAAACTCAATTTTGATAGTTTACCCCAAATTCATCTATTTTAGCCTGTTACGGCTTTTCGTGTCTTGCGTCTTATACCCGATTTTGCTGGGCCACCACACATATATATATATATATATATATAATATATATATATATATATATATATATATATATATATATACATATATATATATAGAAAGATAGCGAATGAATATTTTTATAGGAAACATGAGTATCAATTAATTTATTGGTTCCTGTTAATTTTTTGTTTGTGTCTACTTACTGCCAGGCGAAAACACAATATTAATTATCACTCCTACACTCTAGTATAATTATATTAATCATAGTAAACACAATGTTAATTTTTCACTGACCCTTGGCGCACAGTTTTCTCGCTATGTGTGATTTTTTGAGTTGACTATAGAGCAGTGAGCTCTAAATAGAGGAAATGGAGAGAGAGAGAGAGAGAGAGAGAGAGAGGGGAGAGAGAGAGAGAGAGAGAGAGAGAGAGAGAGAGACCGTTATGTCTCCCCACACCCCCTTATATGAGTTTTTCGACGGGAGTTGGAGAATCTCGAAGAGCCAATAATATTCCTGATTTTGGCATTCCTGTTATTATTGGTCGTTGTCCGTAGTTCAATCGGATCTGGTTATCGAAATGTAGGTTTATTACCTCCCGCTACGAGTGTCAAATCTTCCACATGGTCGCAGGCGAGTGCGAATTGCAAGTCCTAATGCAGGTGAGAAACCAGATGGCTCTCCTTCCATTGTACCAGGGCAAGAACGATTGACACATTTGCCACGCTACGAAAGCCGTTATATTGTCACGACAATGGTTTGGGTTGCGTTACGTGTTGTGACGTATTTACAATCGTGGGAAGGTTGAGGCGATTGAAATATGGCATTACAAGACTCATTGTCAAACGTCTCAACAACTACATTAATTTCAACAATATGCGTACTGTTTTTCAATCCGCCTATAAGTAATCACACAGCACAGAAACAGCGCTTTTGCGTGTCCACAATGATATTATCGACCTCTTGACAAAAACGATATTGAAATACTACTGCTGCTGGACCTAAGTGCCCCGTTCGACACTGTGGATCATGCAATACTACTACTACTAGACCGAATGCAGAGGCTCTTTGGAATCGGAGACAAAGCTTCAAAATGGTTTTCATGCTATCCACAAGATCGGTCACAACGTGTTCTCATAAATGATTCCCTTTCACCACTAACAAAACTGCAATTTGGCGTTCCACAGGATTCAGTGCTTGGCCCTTATAAAAATATTTTCACAATGTACACAAAGCCCTTAAGCAACATAATCGCGACCTTCTGTCTCAGTCATTATCTCTACGCCGATGACAAACGCATGGATGACAAACAACAAGCTTAAATTGAACGAGGACAAAACTGAGCTGATTGTATTCAAAATAACAGGAAAGGCTATTCTCATTGACCAACTGTCCTTCGGCGAATCTGTTATTAAAAGTTCCAATGTCGTTCGAAACCTTGGCGTCTTTTTTGACACTCAACTAGGCATGCGCGCACACATAACAATGTGCTGTCAGGCGATCCATAACACTCTCCAAATGATATGCAGAATACGGAATTTTATTGATGACGAAACATGCAAAACACTAATCCATGTCCTTGTTACCAGCCACTTGGATTATTGTAACTCTCTGTTGTACGGCCTACCAAAAACATCGCTGAACAGACTACAGTTGATACAAACAAAACTGGTCGTATAGTTATAAGGACAAGGCCTTGGGGCCATATAACAGTGGTCCTTAAGTCATTGCACTGGCTTCCAACAGAGAAAAGAATAAAATACAAAAATCGCATGTTTTGCTTACAATTGCCTTCACCATACATCACCTGAATACCTTGAATGCCTTGTCGGGGATTATAAACCAACTCGACCTCTGCGATCCGGCAGTTCTTCGCTAATGGGGAAAAACATCCCAAGAACAAAGTTTGCTGAGCGTGGTTTTGCATTATCGGCTCCAATCGCATGGAATTATTTTTTACCACCTAAAACCCGACAATGTGAAAGTCTACCTGTCTTCAAACGGCATCTAAAAACATTTTTTTTCATTCTGCTTATCGTGATTCTATGTGAACTTCGAACAAGATATTATTGTGTGACTGTTGTAGTGATTTTGTAGTCGAATGAATGAACATGTGTGATACTTTAAAAAAAAACTATTGTAAAGCACCTCTGAGCACTATTTGTTGATACTAGCGCGATATCAAATAATAATAATAATAATAATAATAATAATAATAATAATAATAATAATAATAATAATAATAATAATAATAATAATAATAATAATAATAATAATAATAATAATGATGATGATGATAATGATGATGATGATGATGATGATGATGATGATGATGATGATGATGATGATGATGATGATGATAATAATAATAGTAACAATAATGATAATAATAACGGTAATAATAATAATAATAATAATAATAATAATAATAATAATAATAATAATAATAATAATAATAATAATAATAATAATAATAATAATAATAATAATAATAATGAAATAAATAATTGAGCTTTTATATAGCGCAATATCCACTAAATATGCTCAAAGCGCTTTACAAGGGGTCCCTGGCCAACAGCAACATTTAACATTTAGGACGGGACATGACGCCTGTTAGGCGATGTTATATTTTTTTTAGGACAGAGACAACGCTGTTAACGGCCAGATACTCATTTTACACCTGAGTGCGGTGAAAGAATGTGAGTAAAGAGCCTTCTCCAAGGACTCAACTATGCGCCGAGCGAGGCTCGAACCCAGGACCTTCCGATCCGAAAGCGAGTGCCAGACCACAATAATAATAATAATAATAATAATAATAATAATAATAATAATAATAATAATAATAATAATAATAATAATAATAATAATAATAATAATAATAATAATAATAATATATAATAATAATAATAATAATAATAATAATAATAATAATAATAATAATAATAATAATAATAATATAATAATTATAATAATAATAATAATAATAATAATAATAATAATAATAATAATAATAATAATAATAATAATAATAATAATAATAATAATAATAATAATAATAATAATAATAATAATAATAATAATAATAATAATAATAATAATAATAATAATAATAATAATAATAATAATAATAATAATAATAATAATAATAATAATAATAATAATAATAATAATAATAATAATAATAATACGTCTCTCAGTTTCCTCCCCTCTAATATTAGCCTCCTATTATCCTTGATATGATATCCACGGATGTCCATTTTAAATGGTCCCTGGGCTCAATTCCCAAAGGTCCTCACCAGAGTCCCAGGGTCAATCCACACCGGTTTATCATCATAAACCTGGCCTTTTTTTCTATTTTCCGTCCACAAATCAAGGTTAATCGAGCTCAGTCAAAGACATTCATATAGAGATTAAATCGCACAGCGTCCCTGGTTTCATATAAAAGAAAATGGCGGCACTCGACCTCTCACTAGCCACTTTTGATGACGTTTTCTTACCCTCTCGTCCTGTATTCTCTATGATCCACACAGCCACTTTGATCCTAGTGAAACACGAGGACCACGCCTCTCAGAAAGTTAGCAATCTAGGTATCGCAGCGTGACCTTCGTTATTCGATAGTCACGAAGGCCACGATCGCAGTCAGTACATCAGTAGGAAGCAACATAGCGATTATAGAGCTCTTTTAGATAAAAACATTACTGTGAAAAAATTGCTACGCAATTGTTTCATTTGATACAGTGAAAAAATTGCCTTCCGTGAAAAAATTGCTGCGCAATCGTTTCACTTGTTACAGTGAAAAGATTGTCTTCCTTCCTTTTTAGACGGCAACAACTAGAATCTAGATAGGAACAACCAACCATAGATATAGAACAACACACGAAGTACATAGCGTAAGTGAAAGAATACAAGGACATACCTACCTAGTCCAAAGTTCAGAGTGTCGCCTCAATACTCAATACTTAGATCAACTCGCCGAAAATGGCTGCCCTTCAGCTGAGTAAAGTACTTCCAGTATTCCAACGTAAGTACTAATGGCATGCACTGAGCATTTCGTCTCAGTCAAGATCAGGTCAGATTGTTTATCATTATCAGATCATGAAATACAGGTTAGCCCATCCGATCTACTTGGGTTGTACTTGTCGAAATCGAAATCGGAGCAGATTATTATTATTTTTAAAAATTCTACGTATTCAATTCCAATGGATAGAATTAGAATTATCTCTAAATTTAACCACAAAAAAAGGATGAATATGATTATTTCAAGACTAGAGTAGGTCTTAATCTTAACTTCAGTAGCAGTCAGTCAGCGCTGATTCTGACCCATCTCTGTCCACTGACCAAGGGGATGGGTGTGAGTGTGAGCAACGAAGCAGGAATTCCTTCCAGCCAAGTTGAACACTCCCCGCACCACTTACACTTATGTAAAATTAGCCCCGATAACCATTTTTACGGGACTGTAAATGTAAAATAGCCACTGCAAAACCGAAAAGAAATCATTATGTTTTCATTTTTTCTTCTTTCTGTTAATCAAAGTATCGATAAACTGCCACTGCCACTATCACTATGCTCAAAAACTATCTTTAAACCGAAAAGAAATTGCAGAATCACTGAATCAGACGAAACACAAAAATACGACGTTTCGGCCTTTGGCTTTCTTCAGGGAAACAAGAAAAGGAAATAATATGTTTTATTACATTGGCATTATAGGTAAAATGTATGTGTGCGCGCGCGTGCGTGTGTGTGCAAGGGAAGGAGAGGGAGTGAGAGAGAGAGAGAGAGAGAGAGAGAGAGAGAGAGAGAGAGAATGAGATGAAGTAATGAGTAAAGAGATAGATAAATAGGTAAACTTATTCTAAAATATAATATTTTTTTACCTATTTACATATCTCCCGAAAAATTCGTAGAATTGCAAAATGTTGGCTTCAATTTCAGAACTTCCTGAGCATCTCTAAGTCATTAAAACTTATTGACAATAAAAGTTGATGCCAGACTACATAATTTAAAGGTTTTTGAAGTGTTATTTAATCATTGTTAGGGTAAATTGTTGATCTATAAAGCTAACTATAGCCTAAAAACTATGAATTTTTAGATTTTCAAGTAGTCAGCTCTGCTGAATAGCCTAAGAAAAGAAAAGAAAAAAAGATAACCGAACAAAATTCCCATTACAAATGTTATCCAATGTGCTCTCTTGTATCCATTCAACACCTATCAAACACCTCCGCTGAAACCCACTCTACTTCGCCACCAATTCTCTTTCGCCGTGCCCACACTAATCCACAATGCCTTATTTGTCTTTATTGCCTCTCTGCTCCCCCACTCACTTCCCTTATCAACCAATCCTACCCAACTGCACCAGTCCATTCTTACTTGATGGTGAGGACACAATGTGCTGGTTGGAAGCAGTAATGTTGTATAACACTATTGCTCTCTTTGGTGCCTAACTACTAGGACTTTCGTTTGTGTGCACATATACACACACCCCCCCCCCCCCCACACACACCCATCCATCCATCCACACACTCTCACAAACAAACGCACTACACTACTTCAACCACAAAGTCATACGGTTGAAGAATTGAATTCGGTGCATTTTGTCTGACAGAATGTAAGCAGTGGAATAATAATACCCCTGGAAAATGTTTCGAGGCATGCCCAAACCAAAAAATATTTCCTGGTCCCTACTTGTTTAAGATTTCTGTGCTGCACTCTATATTGAGAATTGAAATACTCATAAACTTTGATTACAGAAAATCTAAGATGTCTGTGCACCAGCAGTGTCCATCATGCAGCTCAAGCAAGTGAGTAAAGTTTTTATATTTTTTATATAGAAAATATTGATCTTTTGTTAATATGATTATTTTGACTCTAGTTGTTTAACAGATTGGAGTTCCTGACTGACTGTTAGATATTATGCCATCATTCTTTGTTTAAATTTTTATATTTGTTTTGTCTTTTGTTTTTGCCTTATTTAAAAAAATAACTATTCTGACAAAGTAGTCTCTCTCTCTCTCTCTCTCTCTCTCTCTCTCTCTCTCTCTCTCTCTCTCTCTCTCTCTCTCTCTCTCTCTCTCTCTCTCTCTCTCTCTCTCTCTCTCTCTCTCTCTCTCTCTCTCTCTCTCTCTCTCTCTCTCTTTCTCTCTCATTCATTCATTCATTCATTCATCCATGCTTTTTTTCTCAACCGCCTTTCTTCTACCCTTATGTAAGTCATCATGGGCCTGATTCATGGACCGAGACTATGATTATAGTCTGAGACTATTTGCATTTCTCTGACAAGAACGCGTTACGAGCTATTCATGAAGCCGGACTATGCAAAGTCTGAGACTAAACGAGGGACTTAACGGGTGAAATTTACACCCGCGATCTAGCATGCGTAAATAGCGTAGTCCGGGACTAAATATCAAAATTATATGTGCTATTCGCTGGGGGAAGTATGGTGCAACCCCTGGATAACAACATTGCACAGGACTGGAAAATTATGTCATTATTCAGGGGTGTCGTTATTCCGGAGTTTTCAAGATGACGGAAAAAGGGGGCGTGGTGAGACCCATGAATACCTAGCAGTGCATTGCGCGGTCCATTGCCTGAGAGAAGACCCGTCTAAAAACGTTAGAATGAGTATTTCTCCTGTGAACAAAGGGTATAGTTGTTATGCGCTTTGCTGTGAAACTCACGACATTGCCATCCGGAAAAATAATGGACTAATACACATAACTATGTGTAACCTTGAACGTTTATAATCTGGTTAATACAGTTTGGTGGGAATTACTCATAATCGTGGTTGGCAAAAAACAATCACAAAGACCTGAGTTGTGTCAACTTGTTCCATCTTTGTTGTTTGTTTTTGTTTTGTTTTGTTATTTCTCACTTTCTCAAAGATTCGACGTCGCACATCACTACTCATCTTGCCCATTCCAAACACCCAGGGATCCTTCCCCATATGTTTCAAAGTAACTTCTACGATGACTATTACAAGTGCTGCAACCACCTATATACTACTATTACTACTACTATACTATCTACTACTACTCTACTATACTCTTACTACTACTATACTATACTGGAACTACTACTACTACTCCTATCAATTCTATTATTAATGTTATTAGTGCTTTACTACCACTATTACATATACTACTACTTACTACTACTACTACTACACTACTCTAACTATACTACTACTACTATACTTCTACTACTACCATTACTTTACTATTACTTTCTATTATGTCTTTTATCGTCCATTATCATTAGAAAGTTCACGTTCTCACTGGCCTTATATTTCTATCATACCATGGGATCACGCACGCTAACGCTTCATTCACTCCAACATGTTGAGTACAGACGATACAATTTTACTTCATTTCATTTTATTTGTTCAACGTTTATTTGTTATTGTTGTGTTGACGAAGGGTTTGTACCGAAATGTCCATTGTCTATATGATTCCATCGATGCCTCTCAATTATCCTCTTTCGTTAGTATTTTCATGTCCAGGCTTTGGCAGCACACATTGTCTATTTGAACATGTTACACATGACTTTATTTACTAAAACATTACACACATACACACATTCTCAAACAATTTTTACACCCCTAAACTTGTCTCACACTATTTTTCTTTGTGGGGGGGGGGGGGAACGATCAAAACAAACAAGAAGTAGAAATAGATATTATTTCTGTGCTACTTCACATGTGCAGCTGGAAAAGTAACACATTTCTGTGATGTTTTGATTGTCATACTTTTCTGGGGAATCCCCTGTTTAAAAAAGATTGACCTTTGTAGTCTGAGACTTCGCACATGTAGTCCCAGACTTGATAGTCAGAGACTATGTCTGACTCCAGAATATGAATAGCTTACTTTTCATAGACTCAGACTTTCCCAAGTATTAGACTACTTTGTTATAGTCTGGATCAATGAATCAGACCCCTGGTTATAAAGAGACAATAGTAATAGGGTGATTGACTTAGTTTACTCTTTTTACCTTTTTTATATAGACTATGTTTTTGCAATTTATTAAAGATTCATGAGTCTTATTTGGAAGCTGCGTAAGCACCAGGTTGGAGTATCAAAAGTATTGTAGCCTGTTTTATAAAGTAAAAATAAATACTTTCTGGCATTTTGGCCAAAAGTTTATCATATTTTTTTGATATAGTAAGGGATATGAGTAATATAATGTAGACCTTTTAAGATAGTTTGTGGAAATGGCAATTCATTAATTATTTACAAAAAGTAAATTTATGTCTTTTGATAAGGATGGATTCAAACTGTAGTAGTAATATCTTACAGAATATTTTGTAACTATGATACTTAGTTGTTTTTGTATTTTGTTTGAGTTTCATCAATAGATTGATACATTTTCCTCCTTTTTGACAAATTGCCATTATCATCACTGATAGCTGATGATTGCAACATTAGTTTCTGTAAAAAAAAATTGTATTAGGGCTTAAAATGCGGATGTTTTGTCCCACACGTTAAATGATGCTGTTGGTTTTGTATCTCTTTTAAGCTTCTTGAGCGCATTACGTTGATGTTGCGCGAAACAAATTTTCAACAAACCTTATTTTTGTTTTGTTGGGTTTTTTTAATTTTTAAAAATTTTTGATTCAACCTATAAATAAACAGCTTGCCTCAATAAATTGTTAGAAGCTATGATGTGTTGAAGCTGTTATGTGTCCAGGTTTCAACAATAAACACATCACAGAGACTATATAATCTTTAGGTTTTATTGGCCATGAGGTTCTGTTCAGTGAGATCATACATAATGAGTTCACAAAAAGCATTAGAAAAGATAATGAAATGAAATTCTGTAGACTCTAGTCACATTTGTATTGTTACAGGCCATTAATGATGTATTAATTCTTGTTAAAAATTTTCTTGCTTACTATTTTTTTTGCTCAGTTAAAAATGATGTTTTGCTTGAATGTATAACACAGAACCAGCTGCTGCCAAAAAGCCAGGTGTGGGTAATGTGGTCTTGGTTGATGGTGTGAGGACCCCCTTCTTGATGGCAGGAACACAGTATAAAAAATTGATGCCCCATGATCTAGCCAGACATTCATTAAAGTGAGATAATATAAAATGATTAAATCTGTCCAAGTTGACAACAAAATTATTATATGGTTAATGTGTTTATTACAAATAGTGATTTATTCTTCATCAGATATTCACTGATGATATATATATATATATACAACGTCAACTTTCAAACAGCTTAATTCATTGTTGCCCAAAAACGAATAAATTTGCATTTCTGAAGCATTTTCATGATTAATATTTTTTTTTTAATTTTATTTTCAAAACTTTGTACCTGTTTTACTGACATTTCATTTTGTTAAAATATGATGGACGGGTTTGATTATTGACCTATTACAGCTAAGCTATCAAGTTCAGATATTAAATTTATTTATGAAAGTAATCCTTATATATATATACTCTCAAACTCATTTTTCACTATGATGTCGGGAAGGAAATGATGGTGTGGGGTCTGAGGAGACAAGATGGATTGTTCAAAAGAAAACATTAAATTCTATATTTTAATGCTTGGTGAATCTCCAACATTGATCCATGAAAGTTTCCAGATCATTTGGGGCGAATATTCTTGCTCTTTATTAACTGTTTTCCATTAGGTGAAAGAATTCAATTAAGGTAAATAACACATGCCTGACAATCCTCATTGTGGGTGCCCAAATTCAGCAGTGAATGAGTACATTGTCGTTTCTACCTCACACTCATTAAGGAAGACCCTCATTCTTATCTACGAGAACTTTGAAAAATTACTGGACTTTTTAATGTCTCCATTCACAAAATTGTCCATAACCATCTAGGCATGAAAAAAGGTTTGTGCAAGATGGATACCCCATGCATATAGAGGAACATAAACAAGAGAGGGTGAGAAAAACCACCATAATGACATACATTTTTGTAAAAACCCTGTATAGTGACATTGATGTGGTGATAATCACCAATTTGAAATTGATAGTGGATGCGAAATTCCTGGTCTCCATCCTATGAAATCCCATAGTCGTAGATAATTAAAATCATTGATTGGCCGATCAATGATCAATGATATCCAATCCTCTCTAGTCCAGTTGATTTGATCATTTTCAATAAATGGCAAAGCGAGACGAAAATCTTTATTATTTGGCACTTCACATTGCACGAACGCTCACTAGCCAGCCGACCATTGTGCTGCAAGCGAATGCCATGGCGGTTGACCAGCTAATGTACAGAACATGCCTCAGTTATAAGATACTGTGCTTGCTATCATTATTTCTTTTCGTTGATCATGTACATGATTACGAAGGTGAATCATGATGTCCACTCCTACGTATACGGAGTTAAAGAGAAAAACGCTGATATAATACCTTTATGCAACTTGCAGCGCCAAGCTAGCTTTTTGTCTTTCTTGACCTTGGGGAATCTCCATAACTTGACCACGATAATCAAGACCCGATAGAAATTGAAAAGCATGGGTTTGAGCCACAGAGAAATAAATTGTGGCTGTTGATGAATGCCGATTTTGATGCAGCTGTGCTGGCGTAGTTCAAGCAAAGTTGAGCGATCATCACACCAATGTCATGAGCTGTCATTGTAGACCCGTCATAGATAATAGTAGATACGCTGGGAGCAATTAATTTTCCATCAAATTCGAGAATTGACATGGCACTGTTTTCAAGACAGACTACTTCGATTGAAATTTCTACAATAAACTGCTAGAAAAAGACGTCGGTTCATAAGTACCTCTCCCCTCCCCGTCAGCCATTTTTGGTTGCTCTGCTAGAAAGCAGTGATAATAATCTTCCGCGGATCCGTGGAATTCCAGGATTTTAGGATTTTTTCAGAAATTTTCCGCTGTTTTTGCAATGTCAAACATTTTCCGCCAAGTGGTATTGTGACGATGCTACCCGGCGGGTTCGCGACGGTGCACAAATGCGGACCGGACTTTGCTGATTGGGTCGATCGTCATAACACAGTAGTGTGAGAACCATAAGAGGCTGCTGCCAAGTGGTAGTTAAACAGAAAAATCACAATTATGTCTTGTGTCTATTTTTGACACCTCTGCTCAGTTGCATGAATTTTGGTGACACTTCCATATTCATGACGTTAGTCTAGATACAATGGCGCCAAATGTCAAAAGTGGCACAATAACCTTGATGGCCTTGGATGAGAAGAATTCAATATGTTATAAACACTCTGTTTACTTTCCAACCACCTGCTAAATGGGAAAAAAAGAAAGAACATACTGTCTTTTTTGTTATGGAGTTCAGCACTCAGAATGTTGTCGGTCTGTGTGTCTGCGTAAAAGTTCAGTAAATTTCTGCTTCTTGAATTGGCAACCCTGCCATTGGTAATTTCCTGTCTTGAAGGAAAACTTGTTGATGGCAGAAAATTTGAATGCATATAAGACCTTGAAAAAGTTGTCAATTAAGGGCTGCTACTACTGGAACTACTACTACTACTCTTATCAATTCTATTATTAATGTTATTAGTGCTTCTACTACCACTACTACTACTACTACTACTTGACCACGAACTCTACCTCTAAACAGCTGTTGCCGTGCTTTTCAGAATTGGTTGACAAGGCTGACTGTTTGCATACTATGAAAGGGAAAGTACTTTGAAGGCTTGAGCAAATTTCAGTTTGTAATATACAATACTACTGTCAGAACTTTCTAATAGTAATAGTCCCTTATAATTTATCAACTGCATGGAAAATTCTATATATTTTGATAATAAATGAATTACATTATGATGATATTCAATATTTATATACTTTCATTAAATTTTTTCAGAGGTCTTATTGAGAGGACTGGAATTCCAACAGGTCTGTGGGTTTGTGAATTATTTTGTATGTTCATAACAGTCATTTCCTTGCCTTGTATGGGAAATCGACCAATGTTTTGAGACTTTTGATAAATAAAAATCTTGACAATTTAAAATAAGTTTATAATGAACAAAAATAATCAAGGGATTTTCATAATGTATATCTCTGAGATTATCGGTCTTTACTGAAATGCTTAGAACGTATATTATGTATGCAGGCATGCCTACTGTCCTGGAATTTCCGAATTTGTCCGGAAATGTGAAAAATATAATGGCTGTCTGGAAAATACGGAAATTCATTTTTTACCCGGAACTTTAAAAAATCAACTATTATTCTACCACCTTCATCACCCTTACCACCGCTACAACTACCACTGTATCATCATCACTACAACCACTACAATAACTACCACCACATCATCATCCCAACCATACTACAACTACTATTACCGTATCATCATCCCTACCACTAATACTACAACTACTACCACGTTGTCATGTCTACCACCACTACTACAACAACTCATCATCCACACCACCACTACCATAACAATGTTAAATGTTGCTGTTGGCCAGGGACCCCTTGTAAAGCGCTTTTAGCACATTTAGTGGATATTGCGCAGTATAAAAGCTCATGAAAAAAATTTGATACTCTTGATATCAGACGTTTGACTGTCTTTTAAGACATTACTATTGCATAATGTATTGTTCCTGAAATTTGAGGTTTTATCTGTAAAATGTCCCTGAAATTGAATTTGAGGGTAGGCATGCTTGTATATGGGAATGATGGTTTTAATATTTACTGGATTGCCTTGTTTTGTTACATTTATGTGGTTGGCCATGCCAAAATATTGTCCTGAAAATGTGTTTGATAATCTTGTTGAAAAAAATGCACTTATTTATATATCTCTTCTATCCTATTATATCATTTATCCTTCCCATGTGGCTTTGTCTCCTTGTTCTGGAACGAGGTTTCACTTGGTTTCACTAAATGCTTAGATGAGAGGGAAACAATTTGATTCATTTACCTTTCTGTGAAAGTTGATAGGTTTTCCTTTTTAAATCACTTTTCTATTATAAGATTTAAATTAAATGCCTTTTTGTAACCATTAGAGTATACCCATTTTTGGAGATCGTGTAATATTTATTGACAGTAGGATTTTAGATGATTTCAAATCTTTGTTGAACTTGACCCCTTTGTCTTACTTTTTCATAGGCATTTGTTAGCATGATCTTAACTTTTGGCTATTTTATTGCCTTCTATTTTCTTGTCGCTGAAATGACCTTATATTGTTGCAAGCACCATCAAAACCTTAAAAACAATTAACAATCAACACCATTTTTATCAAAAGGAATACATTTTGAAGTGGCCAAGCAATTATTGTAAAAAATCAGTTGTTTAAAGAGATTTTTTTTTGTTATAAAAAAAGTGTTTTTATGTCAATAAATAGATAAAACATTAATTAAAAATTTATATAGAGTACATTTCCATGGATTTACCATAAATATTGCACTTCACAATGCTTCAATTATTTCCTCAGCAGGTCATATGGACCCATCTTTATATTTCATTCTATAGCAGTCAAGTTTTCTGTACTAACTCTTTCACAATATCCGTCAATGTCTATAGCCAGGTGAAGTGCCTTAGTCAAGGTTTGACCACTGACCATGTTTCTGTTTAAACGAAATTGCTTGATTTTTGTGATGAGACAAGACTGACAATGCCTGTGTTTAAAATTGCTGGATTTTTTTTTTAATGAGACACTTTACATTTATCGATCTTCTGCTTAAAATTGCTTGATCATTGTAATGAGACACAACACTGTACCTGTGATCCACTGAGCCATATAATTTAACCTTTATCACTGAAATCTTAAGGGGTTTATACTTATCTTATAATCATCACTTAAGATACCCACACAGTACTTAATCTTATGAAAGAATTATCAAAAGAACAAAAGAAAGAGTATTTTTGATAAGTTAAATTCTTACTACAGTTAAAATGTACTGTATTTTATAAAAAGGTGTATTGAGTTGCTCCTTCAAAATCGTAGTATATCCTGAAGATATGACAAATTGAGGCAGGAAGTTCCAAATCTTAGGTTTAAAAAGTTGAAAAGGGACTAGTCTACAAAATTTAAGTGTATTTATCTTTTTGTTGACATTCTTTATTTTATTAATTTCCTATAATTTTCCACCAGATACTGTGGACTACATTGTGTATGGCACAGTCATTATGGAAGTAAAGACTAGTAACATTGCTCGAGAGGTGGGTTGTGGCAAATTTATTTACCATTCAAACTCTTGCCACCTAATTCTTTTATATTTTAGGTGGATTGACACAGTGCAGTCTTAGTATTTTTTTGACGTCATGTGAGCTTACTTCATTCATGTAACAGCTTTTAGTAGCGACCATGCCAGTAATGTATAGAATTCAATTGTCCTGTTTTGAGGCATCACATTTAGGCATTTCGATAGTTTTGCGTGGAATCAACTCTCCTTTCCTTTTCTTTCTCTGAACCTGGAAACAACTCTTTTACTTAGGCAATGCCAGTCTTTTTTGTAGTGTTGACCAGAAGCAGATTCATGTTGAGGCTGTTGCCATTACTAAAATTAGTTACAAAAATAAAGTGGGGAAAAAATTTGGTCTCATCTTCCAGGAAGTTATCTTTTCATGACTGCATTACAATGAAATTCAAATTTTATCGTCATTGTGTCATAAGTATGTCAATAGCTTTCTGAGATAATCATGAGAAAAGTTGCCTATTTGCTGTTTGACCGAAGAAAATTATATGAGCAAAGATGAAAGTTTTGGGTGCATATTTTAAACCGCATTGTCTTCTGGTTGGTTTCTACAATCATGCTTAGTAATTTAGGCACATATTTTGCAGTAAATAGTTTTGTATGAAGTGGAAATGTTAATGCCAAATAATATTACAGTGGCTTAAATTATTTTTAAATAAATATTTTCTTTTTCCTGTTAATGCAGTACAGAAATATTAAACGTATATATACATATATTTTTTAATGTTCCTTGGACTGATTTTTTTAGGCTGCTTTGGGGGCTGGTTTTTCTAACCGTATCCCTGCTCACACTGTCACTCAAGCTTGCATCTCATCCAATCAAGCCATAACCACAGGTTAGGTAATTTGTTTGTTGATTTTTCTGATAATCCCCATTTATTAAATCACAATTTTATACCAACATCTTAAATTATTGAAGCTTTATAAAAACTTTGCTCAATCAATTTAAGCAATGAAGAATGAAATATAGTTTTGTTGTGGAGAGAATAAAATAAGATAATTTTCATTCACGTAATTGGTTTTTATCTTTGTGCTTATAAAAATGATATATATTCGTATTTATGACGTGATTTGTAAATGTACTTTCTCAATCATTCATTTTACATCACAATTCTCTTCTCCCTTAAATGAAATATTTTCTGCTTTATTGTCAAAGTATAAGTAGCCTTTTCTTTGACATGATCTTTTTAGCCTGCAGTTTACTACATTTATTCATAACTATTATTACATTGAAAAATGACAGGTGTGAGTCTGATAGCCTCAGGTCAGTGCGATGCTGTGGTAGCTGGGGGTGTTGAATTTATGTCTGACGTTCCAATTCGGCATAGTCGCAAGATGAGAAACATCATGTTGGCATCAACCAAGGCCAAAACCTTGCCTGCTAAGTTGCAGCTTATAGGTAATGTTGCAAGTTGTGCTATTTGGAGTTGGAAAACTCAGTGAAGTTTTTTATCTTTCATTATCATTTAATGGAATAATAAAAATGTTTGCCTCTTAGCTACCAATTTTGGAGATCCAATGGGGCAGTTTGTAGCTGCTGTGGGTGTAATTTCCCTTTGATGGCTTCCTTGTGGATCTGTTCCCAACCTCCCGCCTATACCTTAGTGGATTTGTTTCCATGGTTTTAGAATAAGACCATCCATTTGGTTTCATCAGACCCCTACCTTTAGTCTTGTGTTGATGAAAATATATCTTTTTTTCCATGTTGTCATCTCATTATGTTTCATTATTTTAGATATATTTGTATGTAATTTGTACCGTTTGAGTGTATCCCTCTTGGATCCCATGCTTGAGTCAGGTGGGAATTTTACTTATGGTCTGAGACCAGATTCATGTACAACTCGCTCTTGGATCTATTTCTGTTCATTGTTTGAATTAGTCTCCTTGCTCTAGTCATCGATTTATCTTACAGTGAACTTTTTTACTAGTGCTGAATTGTCTTTAAAATTTTGCAAGTACTGTAAACCCCCTTCAAAATAAATAAACAAAACAGGCCTTCAGCTAATGAGTAATCAATCATTTCGAATCCCATATTTAATTTTTTCCCTCAGCTGTACTGTTTGATGCTGACTAGTGCTAACCATATCCATTGATGCATTGGATGTAAAAAGAATAATGAAATCAGCACTCAGTTAGGCACTCTATCACTGCTTAATTTTACATCAACCAATACATTAACCATTCATTTGATAGAATATCTATATTTAAATGCTAAAAAGATCGATTTAGTCCTCAACAAGCTTCCTCATTAAAAAAAGAAGTTAGTGGAGTGCATGATGTTTTGTAATAGTTTTAAAAATTGCCATCTAGTCTGATTTTTAAAAATTGAGATTTAAACTAGGTTACAGAGTTGCTTTTAGCACAAAGCCTTTTTATTATTTGTCAGGCCAAGCACTCAGCCCTTCTGCGTGGGTGCCAGAGCTGCCAGCTGTGGCAGAATTCTCCACAAACGAGACCATGGGACATTCAGGAGATAGACTGGCAGCAGCTTTCAAGATTTCCAGACAAGAACAGGTAAACCAAATACAATTACTGTATTGTTCCCAATAAAAAGGTACCTCTACACCCTTGGGCACAGGCTTGAATAGGGAACCTTTCCCATTCTACCTGCACCCTGTTCAGGGGGTCATTCACTCCATCTACCATTGAACTTTCCTGACCTGTTATGCTGATTTCTTGTTTAAAATAATTAAAACACAAAGTATGTCGCCTAATTTTTATCAGGAACAGTTCCATAGTCTTTTTGGCAAGTCTCAATGACTTGAATGATTATGCTGATAGCACCAGTACTTGGAGTGGCTTCAATTGAATCGTTAGATTGATGTAATAGATATTTGCAATCATTGTTTTTATAACACTTTTACCCTGACCCTTTTTTATATCCTAATTTTGATCAGGATGAGTTTGCCATGCGATCTCACAAACTTGCTGATGAAGCAACAAATAAAGGTTTGCTGTCTGACAGGCTCGACTACAAAGTGCCAGGTAGGTAGAAAAGATAGACAAATATCAACTGGTCATGATGGTTGCCAGGATTAAGGTTAGGAAAATCCTTCGAAAAATTGATTTTGAGATTTTGGTGTTTTATTATCTTAGAAATAATATAATTGAAGTCCAAATTCTTAAAGTAGACTATAAACGCACGAAAAAGACAGTCAAAAATGGTACAGGTAGTAAGAAAAGTGTGAAAAACGGGAGGCTATTTTGCTATTTTCTCAATATGTCATTTTTCTAAGGGTATGGGATTCTGTGTCAAACGTTTCTCAGAATATATTCGATGAAATTGTCTGAAAATTTCCAGTTATCACAGAGATAATGTATTGTCGCCCTAGAGAGATTTTTTTGATAAGATATGTGAATTTTGAATTATATTCCTAATTCTGAAATTTTAACATCAATTTTGTCATAACATTTTGTTTATCAACTTTGTAATGTTCTAATAAAAATTTCATAAGCTTAAGCCGTAAAATCTTTCTATGGTGACACACTATGTACAATATTGATAAGGTGGGAGGATATAAAGGTCATTCCTTAATTAGTTTTTGTGGATTGTTTGCCACAAGATTGTTATATTTTTTAATGTCAGATCCCCAAATTAGGTCGCAAAATTGGTATCAACACAGATAAGTAAATTTTTTTTACCAGAAATGTTGTTTTTTAACCTATAATGACGATACAGAATGATTAAAACCGCCCAATATAGGTTATTAAATATTTTTTTGAAAAGACTCAAACCGCCCCTTAAGTTCTGTGGGCAGGATTACTGTAGTAAACTCCCATAGTGGGCAAGGAGGTACATGCTGTGTCTTTTATCCCCCTCAACCCGTTTTCCAATTGTTTCCTGTCGTTGTCTTGGAATGAGATTACTTAGTTTTGTCCTGACCCTGGCCGGAGTTCCTTGACTGGGAGGGAAAAAGTCAAATGTATAGTTATAATTTTCGAAGATGATATTTTTTTCCTTGTAAATCATCTCTCTGTTATGCATTGTATTATGTTTAGTTTACATATTATATTATATGATTTGTAAACATTTGAGTGTATTCCTCTTAGTTGGGACCTGTGGTTGTGTCTGGATGAGACTTTTCGGTGATCTCAAACTAAGTACTATGATAGTGTGCTCTTGAAATCTACATCTGTTCCCTATTTGAACCAATTCCCCTTTGTCTAACCTTTTCTTTTGTGCTTTAATTGTATTTCTAGAACTTTTTACTATCCCATTTTCTTCCTTTTTACTGGCGCTGATATGACCTTAATGTGTTGCAAGCGCTGTAAAACCGTTAAAAACAAAAACAAACTGTAGTTAATCTATCTAGCTTGAATAGGATGAAGCATTTAGAAAATATCAGCCAAATTTAAACTTGAAACGTGCTATGTTATGCTTACTTTGATCACATGGTTTATGTGCTAAATTGCCTCCCAGTTACAGAACAAATAAAATTTTCTTGATGCCTGACACGAAAACCAGCCTTTAGATTGGAAATCTTTTATAGTTGTAGGGCCTTATGTTTTGAATGTTCTAGCTTGTCCTCAGAGATCTTCAGAAATATTGATCTAATTTTAATTTTTTTTTTTTTAATGAATGAATTCAAACATTATTTATTCAGGACTGAATTTGCAGTCATTATTGAGTGATAAAGATAATTATTACATTTTACTCAAAGTATTTGAAGCATTTCTGAATATGTGCAATGTGCATATATAAATGCTGTTGTTATTTTTATTATTATTATGATTATTATTATTATTGTTATTATTAGCTGTAGTCGTAGTAGTAGTAGTAGTAGTAGTAGTAGTAGTAGTAGTAGTAGTAGTAGTGGTGTTTTAAATGTTATATATTTGAATTTGAATCTTCCTTTAATCTCCACCTTCACTCATGAAGATTTTGACATGAACAATAACATTAAGATGAAAATTCAGCAGTGATCTAGAAGTTCTGTAAATAAATCTAAAGTGGGTGCAGATGTAACTTCTCGCGGTAAATATATATATGTGAGGGGAGTTAGCTGGAACCATGTAGAGTGTTCGACAGTTTCTTGAAGCGAATTATTTATTTATTTATTCTCACTTCTTTTTTTTTACTCATTTTCCAACATATCAAATTTTTGTGTAAAAAAAACGACGTGAAAATATATATATATGTGTGTGTATATGTTTTATGATTTAGGTGTGATGGAAACAGTGACCAGGGACAATGGTATTCGTGTGTCCAGCATGGATAAAATGGCCAAACTGAAACCAGCGTTCATTAAACCCCATGGCACTGTCACAGCTGCCAATGCTTCTTTCTTGGTAATTCTTTTAATAGTTTTGACTTTATCGTTTTGAAGAAAAGGTTTGATGTCATGATTTCAAGTAAATAATTAGAACTATTTGTTTATAGCATTTTCAAGGTTTCTTCATTTATTCCACCAGCAGGTCATATGCAGCGGAATTTTTATTATATAAATACAGTTTACTTGTTAGGCATATTGTTGTGTCAACATTTTTACATTATTGGTATAATATAATTGACTATATGTCCCTTAATGGAGTTATGTAAACTAGGGAACATATTACAGTCTAGCAATTTGTATTTAGTGCACTATCCATACACAAGGCAGTGGTCAGACTCTGCAATCATCTTGTTATTGACCTCACTCAACTTCACTTAACTTTGATTATAGGACGAGACAACACAGCACTCAGCCACTGATGCCAAACATGAATCTACATAGTTTAAGAATGGCATTTATAATAATGTATCAATTATTTTCAGACTGATGGTGCATCTGCCTGCCTTATCATGTCTGAAGAGAAAGCCCTGGCTATGGGATACAAACCAAAGGCGTACTTGAGAGAGTACCTCTATGTTGCACAGGATCCTAAAGACCAACTTCTGCTGGGGTAAATTGCTACTTGTAGCTGATCATATGAAAACATGTAGATGATATTTATCCAGACTTTTAAAAAATTCATAGCTTAAAGATAATAAATAAATATTCAGCTACCTAAGGTTGTCACTGTGGTTCAGCAGTACGGTCTTTGACGTGAAATATGACCTGGATTAGATTTGAGATTTCAAAGCAGCACTTAAGCACCTTGATGGTATGCCCTTAGGAAAGGAATTTTCATAAATATTACTCTGCTTACCAAGTGGTGATGAATAGCTAGGTCTTTTAGACCTAATAGAATCTGGTAGAGATAGACTAGCTTTTTAACTCACTCAACACTAACACCGACTCTATCCGTAGTTTACCCGGGTTACTTTTACCCCATGCCTATTTATTACATTTTTATAAGACAAATTAGAGGCGTAGTATCAAAGCTAATAATTTTAGTTTTTACATGTTAATGGTCGTTGAATAAAACTATCTATGCACATGCTCATTTTTAATACATTTTTTCCAATTTTGAAAAGTAACAAAAAATTCTAGGATTGAGTGAGCTAAACCATAATCTGGCAAGTGACTTTTATTGTACAATTAATGCTACATAAATTGAGATCAACTCGTGCTCACTGCGCTCTGTGATTCTGATAGTACAGTACTCTCTGGATCTGAGCAGTCTCTTGGGAGAAACCAAAATGCGTGCTACAATCTGAGACTGCCGAAATCCCATGCACATAGGAGGTAGTGACTTATATAGATAAAATTGGGTCTTCTTAATCTTTTGTATCGTATTGCAGAGCGTGCTGGTATTGGCCTGGTAGAATCCAGTGAGTACTGTATTGACATAGGTTCCACCGTTAACTGTTTGATATCATGTATTTAACGTACTATTGAGTGAAACATTGAAATGAATTGATTTCAATCAATTTGATTTACATATTTGAATTCTTTTACACAGCTGTAAGCTCAGGTTTGTTAACTGTGAGGCTATGTGGTCTTGTGGTATGACACTTTAGGATAGGAAGGTCCTGGGTTCAAGCCTTGCTTGGCACATTGTTGAGTCCTTGGAAAAGACTCTTTACTCACATTTTCTCACCGTACCTAGGTGTAAAATGAGTACATGGTCATTAACAGCATTATCTCTGTCATAAAAATTTGTATTATCACCTAACAGGTGTCATGTCTCGTTCTCTATGTTGTGTGTTGCTGTTGGTCAGGAACCCTTTGTAAAGCACTTTGAGTACATTTGGTGGATGTTGCGAATTTTTATTTTATTTTAATGGTTGATTATAGACAGACAGGGGGTCAGAAAAAGCTCTCGACTGTATCCGGGATGGATCTATATCTCTTGCATGTGAAGCTAGAGCTCTACCAACTGAGATATCAGAACTCTACAGATATGAGAAACTGGGATGAAATTATATCTTTCGATGCTCAACAACAAACTGAGCATTTTTTGGACGACAGATAATCAAGAGGATACAAGACCAGTCCTTGAATTTTATATATATTTTTTTTTTTAATCCATGAACTTACTTTTGCGCAATAACTCATTTTTAAAGCTTCGCATGACACTTATGGGATTTTTTTACTGCATTAGTTTTACAAAAGTTCTTCATTCCTGGAATCCAATTGTAATTTTTCAAACTTTGGTCAAGTTTGTTTTATTTGTTTGATTTGTTTTTTTAATAAAAACTATTTTTAGTATCATTCCATTGATAGCCACCAATATTTAAACTAGAAGAGAAAGAGCTTATAAGAAATTTTCATCGCAGTTTCTTGCAAGATTCTAGCATTTTGTCTACTCCCAGATGTTTTATGTTCTTTTCACCCTCTTTGTTCCCCTCTCATTTATGAACAGACCAGCATATGCCACACCCCGAGTTTTGAAGAAAGCTGGCCTTACGTTAAATGACATCAGTGTCTTTGAATACCATGAGGCTTTTGCTGTAAGTTGATCCATTCTTTACTGTAATTTTATGTTTGTTTTCCTGTCCTGGTGGTTTCTCTTTGCTTTTTCACACAAGAATTATTTAAAAAGATGATTTATGTAATGGCTTTTTAGGTGGGGTTCCCGACCTCCCATTGTGGGCAGGGAGGTACTTGCTATATCTTCTATCCCCCTGTATTTGTTTTCCAATTGCATTCTTGAAATGGCTGGGAGGGAAACAGTAGAATGTATAGTTATAGTTTTGGGAGGTGATATTTCTTTCCTTGTAAATCATCTCTCTGTTATGTATTGTCCTTTTTTTTATTTTTAACATATAATTTGTATAAATCTGAGTGTATTCCTTTTAGTGGGATCTTGTGCTGGTGTCTGGGTGAAACATTTAGGTAATCTCAAACTAAGTACAGTGATAGTGTACTCTTGGAATCTGCATCTGTTCCCTATTTGTACCTTTCCTCTTTGTCTTACTTTTTCCTCAAGTCCTTTTAATTGACTTGAGGAAAAAGTAAGACAAAGAGGAAAGGTACAAATTGGGAAAGTACCATAAAAACCCTTAAAAACAAACATTTAATGGCTGTTATTATTAACTGCTCCTTACTTTTCTTGAAAAACTTTGGGTTTTTTTGTTGTTGTTTGCTTTGGTTTACGACTGGTGAGGGGGTGGCCAGGGTTAGGGGATAGGGGTTTGTGGTGTTGCGAGTGATACAAATACAAAATCTTATAGAGAGTATGCCGATGACGTCACACATTTACCATCCACGGTTACTTCCCTTGAACTAAGAGCACTGCAACTTTCTATCGCGTTGTTTACATGAGAGAGAGACAGACAGACAGACACACAGTGAGAGAGAGAAAGGTTCGTTTTATCGTGTATTCATTGTGGAATGAGGGTGGGGTCTTTTGAGACAATAAACAATGTGGGTGAACCCTAAAGAAAGAGGAGGAGAGTTTAATAACTGACAATTGACCCCAGGGAGTTGTGATAACAAGTGACGTGTCCTAAATAGCTTGAGGTTGCAGCTCAAACAAGAAGATTCAATTATATGATTTCATGTAAGTCATTACAAATTAAGCCCCATCCCCTCCTCTTCAAGCTGTCATCTGACTCTAAATGGAAACAATGCAACAAATGATTTGACCAGTCCCATTTTTTAAATTGCAATCTCATTGGTCAATATGTTTCCCAATACTATCCCTACCTATTCTTTGCTCCACCCCCTCCCTCCTTTTCCCCCATTCTGTATCTACCAGTCTCGCTCTCTCTTTGTCTCCCTCGTGGTTCTTTCACACATACAAACACACACACACACACACACACACATATTTATATCTTTATTCTATTTAGCTCCTGCCCTCTACAATGCACATACAAGCAGTCTCTCTCTCTCTCCTCTCTCTCTCTCTCTCTCTCTCTCTCTCTCTCTCTCTCTCTCTCTCTCTCTTCTCTCTCTCTCTCTCTCTTTCTCTCTCTCTCTCTTCTCTCTCTCTCATCTCTCTCTCTCTCTCCCCCCCCCCCCCCCCATTTCGAGATGGAGGGTCACAAATATATTAATGATTTAAAAAAAAAAAAAATAATAATAATAGTAATAAATAATAGTAATAATAGATAGATAGATAGATAGATAGATAGATAGATAGATAGATAGTAGTAATAGTAATAATAATAAATAATATAAATAATAATAATAATAGATAGATAGACAGAAGACAGAAGACAGACAGACAGAAAGACAGACAATAGATAGATAGATAGAGATAATAGGTACGTGATGAGATAATAATAATAATAATAGATAGACAGACAGACAGATAGATAGATAGATAGATAGAGATATGATGGTACGTGATTGGAGGATAAGTCTTTAAGTCTTTGTCCAGTTTTCAAATTGTATGTCGTATGGATCAATCTCTTTCATACATTCAATTTTTTCTTTTTAGCGTTTTCTCGATACAGTGTCCATTGTGTTGAAAGGATTGGTTGCCAATCAAGGACTAAACCGTGTAAAATGTCAAAAATTAATTCCCTTAGTCTTTACTGCATACTCTCTATACTTATAGCGTAAATTTATATCTCATCTGCTGTCACAAAGATTAATATTCAACTAACTCAATTACTGTGAATAACTAGGGTCCTATGGTTGATACATAATAAACATTTTTTTTAAAAATGGATATTCACACTTCAAATATTAGGAAGTGGTTAACAGAAAGAGAATATGAAGCATCAATTTAAGAAAATGTTTGTTAATTATAAGAATCTAAATAAGTAAAGAAATACTGCTGTTTCTTGGTTGGGATTTAATTTCCAATATCAACACAATTTTGCTGAAAACAACCAAACCATAATGAATTTAAAACATTTTTTTCTAGTCTTTGACACACGAATTTCCAGAAAGCACCACTCACCATGGTATTTCTAAACCAAATACATCACCCCTTTTTACCTGATTAGTTTGTTATTGGCATAAAACTGTTTGGTCACATTGAGCTGTTTTCTATTTGATGCCTCTGATATAAAATGGAGTTATAGAATCAGTGAAATTGATGTCATTTTCATTTAGTTCTTTGTTATCATTATTAAATCCCAAGAGGGATAATAATTCTCACTTGATTTTCTCTAACAAGCTTTAAATGTTAGAGGTTTTTATAGTTTTGGAAAGTGGTTATGATTCTTTTGGCAGGCAGAAATAGTGAACATTTTACTTAATTGCCTACTATCTTTGCTTTTATTATATAAGGGAGTAAACTCAACTACGGACTACTGAAGGATTCTTGAATGAGTAAAGTCCCTTGAATCTGATTTTTATCCTCAGAGCTAAACTGTAAAAAATGAAATAAATAAATAAAAGTAATAATAATAATAAATTTCTTCCTGAAATTCCAAAACAATGAGTGCTCGTTTGAACCGAGTATCATATGCATTTTCCTCATTCTTTTTATAGAATTGTACAATCAAGATTTGATTTTCATTCAGACATACTATTAAGTTTAATCACGTAAATAAAATAAATGAGAATTAATGGTAGTAATCTCTGGTTGTATTGTATTATTAATTTCATCAAATTAAATGACTAAAGTCGGCAATGTTTTCATCTTTTACAATATAATCTCATCATACATTTCCACTCGTTATTATCTTGAAGCTTTGTATTTGTCTTTGGATTTCCGCGATTATTTTTTATCGTTAACGGCAAAACATTTATATCAACATTTGACAACTGTAATGTCAACGTCAACATGTTTGTCCTCCATTTTATCTATAGCAGTTCCACTTGTCTAACCATCTATACTATGCACATTATAATATTTTCATTTTTTACTGAATCAGAATTGGCGAATTGATTATTTTTTATAACCATTGATATGCTTGTATGAATCAGTGGTAAGGACCCTGTGTGGGGATCCTGACCTCCCATAGTGGGCAGGGAGGTACATGCTGTGTCTTCTATCCTCCCATACCCGTTTTCCAATTGTTTCTTGTCGTCTTCCCTGGCTGGAGTTCCTTGGCTGGGAGGGCAACAGTCGAATGTATAGTTATAGTTTTGGGAGATATTTTTTTCCATATAAATCATCTCTCTGTTATGCATTGCATTATGTTTAGTTTACATATTATATTATATGATTTGTAAACATTTGAGTGTATTCCTCTTGGTTGGGACCTGTGCTTGTGTCTGGTTGAGACTTTTAGGTGATCTCTTGGAATCTACATCTGTTCCCTATTTGAACCAATTCCCCTTTGTCTCACCTTTTCTTTTGTGCTTTAATTGTAATTCTAGAACTTTTTACTATCCCTTCTTCCTTTTTACTGGTGCTGATTATGTCCTTAATGAATGTTTTGCAAGCGCTGTAAAACCCTTAAAAACAAAAAAATAAAAAACAGTGGTAAGGATCAGATCTGTATTTTAAGATTGAAATTATTGTCCACAGGGTCAGATTTTGGCTAATATGAAAGCATTGGACTCGGATCATTTCGCTACTTCTTACATGGGTCTTTCAGAAAAGGTAAGTGATTTAAATGCAGATATCATCTGTCTGCACGACTAATGATGAAATATTGAATTTCCCTTTTAATATCGATCGATTGATTGAACTGATTTGTTGGGCTATGCAATAGAACAATAATGCTATTGGACTGAATCATTAGAGTAATATGAAGAAGTGATTAGATGAGATACTGAAATAATCCCTATTTTTAAAATTTCATCTATTTTTTTTTTTTTTTTTACCTTTTTAAAAAAAACTGAGCTGATCTATTTGATAAACGACCTTAACTGGTTTCCATTTATTATGTCCTTGGTTTGTTAATATTAACTTTGTAAGTTGAGCAGCAAAGGACACGTGGTAATCATCAATCATTCTCAGTTTTCTGAAAATACATTTGTCTAATCCATTTAAAGGTTAGGTGACTGGAAATTCTTCATGGTTTTAAAGATTTGCTCTTTTCTCTCGGACACCCACATTTTTATTATTGATTAATTAATAATAGCTATTAATTTATCAAAAATATGAAGTCTCAGAGGTTAAGGGGGAATCACCTCACTTTATCTTTCTCTAATTTTAGGTGCTCAATGTTTCAATTATTACTATTTACTCACATCAAATTGTGTAATTCAGCCTGGTGCTCCACCATTGGACAAACTGAATTTATGGGGTGGTTCCTTATCACTTGGTCACCCATTCGGGGCTACTGGTGTCAGACTGGTGACCACAGCAGCCAACAGACTAATCAAGGAAGATGGACGATTTGCTCTATTGGCAGCTTGTGCTGCTGGAGGACATGTGAGTCAAAACCATTTGCAAATTTGTAAAAAAAAAAATATATATTTTTAGGTTTGAAGCGTGGTTGGGTGAATTAATTTGTTTGGGTTATAATTTTGTTGCAGAGAGAATGTAAGACTTTGTTGTGCGTTTTAATTTTAGAAGCTTGAATTAACATTTGAGATATAATTCTGTAACAAATCAATTTTAGAAAGTACTTGTCTAAAGGAGTTCCATATTTATTTCATATTATATACAGATGTCATTATTTGTAATATATATGATATTCTCTCATTTTTGTTTTCTTACCCATTGATATTGACTATTGTGTGTAAGGAGAAATAATTTTATTTTTTTCCCATTTTGATTTCTCCAGGGTCATGCTATGATTGTTGAACGTTATCCCTCTTGAATTGGTCATGACAGCCATTGATATGTTATGGAGTGAAACCATGATAATTCTTTTGTCAAGCAAATGAAATTTGGATGTTGATAATTTTATTACATTGAAATAACAATTTGCATGGCTTATGTGATGGATGTTGTTAAATGTGAGGAAGTAATTATGTGATAGGGTTATGGAATTTGAGATACATGGTATGTGCTGTGCTAAATGTTATGAAGATTCAAAATTAGGATGAAGAATTAGAAGTGTAGCGGTTATTTTGAAGGGAAAACTCGGTCCAACAAATATAAAATGTGGGGGTACGCTTCTGCATGAATATTTAAAACTATTATTGCATCTACTATTGATTCTCGTCTGCAGAAAACTCAATTTTATTTATTTATTTCAATTTTTGTAAGGTGTTGGAGACTAATGAAAAGTAGAAGGCTTTATACTTACAATAAAAAAGTGGAAAGTAAATGAGGAATGTGATTATAACTCTCTTTATCCTCAATTTAAATCTTTTCCTCTGCTTAATTTTCTATCCATTAATTATGTTATCTGTTTTTGGGTTGATTTTTGTTTGTTTGTTGTTGTTTTTTGGGGGGGTGGGGAGGATCTGGGCTTGTTTGTTTCCTTTTACCGGTTTAAATGGGACTAGTGAATGAGAAGTTGATTGTTGTTAAAATGAGAGAATAAGTGATTGTTATGGCGTGGTAAAGGGTGTCAAGTTTGATCCTTGAGGCAAGATGGAATAATATGGCATCAACATTTGTTTCGAACAATGAGATTTGGATACACTATGATTTTGTTGAATTCATCGTGCATTTTGATTTAAAAAATTAATTAAAGAAATTAACATCAGTGAATTTGTTCTTTTCCTTCTTTCTTTGAAAAAAAAAAAAATTTAAAATAAATCTTTAGAGGTGCTGTCAAAAGGCACAACAAAATACAGGTTTCGTTGTAATATGCATATTGTAGCAATGACTATCCCGCACAAATCTTTGGGCCTCTTTTTCGCTAACGAAGTGCCCGAATTCGCGTCAAAATATGAGACGAAGCCGTTTCGTATATGCTATTTTAAAAAATTAATTACGACGCTGTTTATCGATGAATATGACTGAAAGTTGGCACACAGTTAGAAAAAGGTCATTTTAGATTATGTCAAGCGACAAAACTCTGCGATTACTCAGAAGACCGTTAAAAATAGATTTTTACTCTTTGGAGTAAAATATTTCTAAAACTACCGGGCGTGGAAGTTTTTTCGCTGACAAGGTAATACATGAACATTTCTTCTTTTTGGTTGTAAAATTTCATATGAATATGACGAGTACTTTTCCCGTATTTTTCAAAACACCATCCTAATTTGCTCTTCAAGTTTCAATCTTTTAATCCACTTATTACGCAAGATACAACCAAAGGTCGAAAAAAATGCCGAAAAAGCGTCCCATATTTTCGCGTTTTTTTCCTCTTTGCGGGTCACCCAAATAAATGACACCTTTGAAACTGCATAACTTGTTTATTTATGAATGGATTTTCAAAATTCAAAAACATTTTTACTCAGTGGAGATAGGGCTTTGATTTTAGACAAAAATTTTCCTCAAAAAGAGAAAAAAACATTTTTCATAGTCATTGCTACATATTGATCAGTGCCTTTTGGGAGTAAAGGTAAAATGATAGATCATAAACTGGAAGTTTATTGGAACGCTTTGTTGTACGGCGAAGAAAGGAATGCAGTGCATGCATTATTGGGTGAGCAGTTGACTATTCAGCACTAGTTCCTTCCCTACCTCAGATACTTGCATATATTGATATTGAATTACTCTTTCTAAAAATAAAAAAATACTTCTATGATGGTGCCAGTGATCACGATGTATTGAAGGGATTATCACATAACCAGCTTTTTTTTTTTCGTTAATGCCAATACAAAAGATGACATAGGCTATAACAAAAAAATGTTGTATTCAAATACAAAGAAAGTTATTTCAATTTCAATACATATTGTTATTCCTCAAGCCTTTAAAAAAGAAAGTTTTTTGTTGGAGTTGGGCCTTCTGATCTCCCATGGTGGATGGACAGATGTGTCCTCTTTTCCCCTATATCTGTTTTCCCTTTGCTCTCTGTTTTGTTCTGTATTGAGATTGCTTGGTTTCTTTCCTGATCCTGGTGGGGATCCTTGGCTGAGAGGGAGTCAGTCAATTTTTTGACAGATGATATTTTTTCCCCCTTTGTTGTTAACATGTTATCTACTATTATAGTTTTTAGTTTTAAATATATCGTATATACTTTGTATGCATTTGAGGGTATCTTTATAAGCATGATCCTCTGCTTATGACTGGATGATACTTTTAGGTAATGTTGAAATTGGCTATAGAGGGTGCTTCCATATTTTTAATTATTTTTCTATGCTTAATATTCCACTCACTCAAATAATCAATGTTGTCCATCGAAATGGATGACATATTAAAACATGTTATGCCTGTTTAGATGGAAACATTGGCAAGTGTTGGTGGTTTCTATATATGTCGATAATCTCTTCTATCTGGGTTGGTTCCCGACCTCCCATAGTGGGCAGGGAGGTACTTGTGTCTTTTATACCCCTATACCTGTTTTCCAATTGCTTTCTGTCTTTGACTTGGAATGAGATTACTTAGTTTTGTCCTGACCCTGGCCAGAGTCCTTGGCTGGAAGGTTCCTGACCTCCCATAGTGGTCAGGGGGGTACATACTGAGTCTTCTATCCCCTTATATCTGTTTGTTTTCCAACATGCTTTCTGTCCTTGTCTTGGAATGAGATTACTTTGTTTTGTCCTGGTCCTGGCCAGATGCCCTGGCTGAGAGGGAAACAGTCGAACGTATAGTTAGTTTTGGGAGATGATATTTTTTTAATTGTAAATCATCTCTCTGTTATGCACTGTATTATGCTTTCTTTATATTATATATGATTTGTAAAACATTTGAGTGTGTTCCTCTTACCGGGACCTGTGCTTGTGTCTTAATGAGACTTTTAGTGATCTCAAACTAAGTACTTTGATAGAGTGCTTTTGGAATCTACACCTGTTTCTTATTTGAACCAATTCCCCTTTGTCTTCCCTTTTCTTGAGTGCTTTAATTGTAATTCTAGAACTTTTTACTATCCCATTTTCTTCCTTTTTACTGGCGCTGATATGACCTTAATGTGTTGCAAGCGCCGTAAAACCCTTAAAAACAAAAACAATTGGCGGGAAGGAAAACAGTCGGAGGTATAGTTATAGGTTTAGGAGATTATATTTTTTTTCATTATAAATCATCTCTCTGTTATGTACTTTTTTCTTTTTAAACATTTGATTTGTAAACATTTGAGTGTATTCCTCTTAGTGATATCTTGTGCTGGTGTCTGGGTGAAACTTTTAGGTGATTATCAAACTAAGTACACTGATAGTGTGCTCTAGGAATCAACATCTGTTCGCTTTTTGAACCATTTCCTTTTGTCTTACTTTTCGTAAAGTCCTTTTAATTGTAAATCTAGAATGTTTTTGTTATCCAATTTTCTTCCTTTTTACTGACGCTGATATGACCTAAATGTGTTACAAGCTCCGTAAAAGCCCTAAAAACAAACAATACTCTTCTATCTCTCAATGGCATTTCATTTGTCTCCTGTCTGACTTTTTGTCTTAGGCCTGGAACACAGCCATTTGAGTCTTTTCTGAACTGAATAAATGGTGCCAGATTTATATATAATGATACCTGAGTGACATGAGAGTATTCACAAGTTGAAAAGAAAGAGAGCCAGTTTTATGCATGCTATATAAATGAGGAATGACTTTGTTGCTGTTTCTAACCAGACGTTCAAAGATCTACACATTTTTTGGGGAGAAGTTTAACGAAAAGAGTTTTATCCCTACCTCTTTTATCTCTCATGCTATATACAACAGACAACTTCCTTTTAATTCGCCAGAGAATCATAAACAATCGGACCCTTCAAAAGAAATTACTTCATCTTTTTTTTTTATTCTGTCATAAAAAGAATGTCCTTTATGTAAAGTTTTAATTGTAATCCTCACGGAGTGAATGTGGACATTAAAAGGAAGAAATATTGTTAAGGTCTTTTGACTTCCTATTGTCAGGAGGTCATTTGCTGGGAACTTGTATACCCCTATACCTGTCTTCTGAGTTGCTTTTTGTCTTTGTCTTGGAATGGGATTACTTGGTTTTGTCCTGACTCGTGCCGGAATCCTTGGCTGAGTGAGAAACAGTCAAATGTATCGTGTTAGTTTTGGGAGGTGGTATTTTTAAAATTTATAATCTATTATGTACCGATAGCTAGTTATCCATTTTGTTTTGAACATATCTTGTATACATTTGAGTGTGATCCTGTTTTTGAGAACCTGTGCTCAATCGCACACTCCGCTTATAAGCTACACATTCCCGAAAAATGGAATTTTGTTCTATATAATCGCTCAACTTAATCGCACACCATCTCTGCTTAATCACTACACCTTGATTGCAGTGACAACCAACAGCCATATGAAATCAACTATTCTGTTCTCATTACACACGTCTTTTCGGCCGAATCATTCCATAAAATCTTCAATAATAATTATAATGTATATCCATCAGCAATGAACTTCATCTTGGGAGCTACTGAGCTCCGTTCAGCCACCTTTATTCAGGCGCGCAATCTTCCCGATTCCAGATCCCAGGCTATACGTTGGTCCTACGAGAGGACACTTCGAGGCTCAAAGTCAAAGGAGGGGTTAGGGTTTACGCTAAAGAGTCCTCGAAAGTAAGGGTCATAGAGAGCGTAACGGACAGCAATGGGGTGAACCGAATTTCCGTGGAAGTAGGTGGACTGTGTTTGCATAATATTTACAAACCACCTAGAGCGACTTGGACCACACCCGGTACCGGTGGTCAGCCAACCTTCCATCTGTCTGGGAGACTTTATTAGCCACCATCACTAATGAGGCTACCGAGACTGCAACGAGGCAGGAAGACAACTCCGCTCATGGATCAGTGATGATACTTATCCGCGGAAATCCGCGGTTTTCTTTCCTTTCCTCGGTTTTCCTCCTCAGATCCTCGATCCGCGGATATTTCCTTCATTTCCTCCTTTTACTTTTTTTTTTATATAATAAATCTTTAAAAAATACCTCCTTTTTAAAAAAAAATAAAAATATATATAAAATGTCCTCCTTTTACTGGACTCCGGGCGTTTTAAAATTGAACGATCCAGCTGCGGGGCTTCATCGCCACTGCGCCACTGCGGAAGTGTTCATCGACCATGTTTATTCGTTCGATGTGGTAAGCTAAGTATCGAAGAATAAAACTAGCACGATATCGCTTCTTTTGGACATGCGAACTTTCCTACAGTGCCACTGGAATGCTTAAAAGAAAAGACATAGATCACAGTGAAATTGATCCTGTCCTGATAAGTTGCATTAAAAAATCTCGCAGCAAGTATCATGCTGAGTTGCAAAAACAGAAAGAGAAAAAGGAAAGAAAAAGAAAAATGTTTGATCAAGCAGTTGTAAAGGCGGAAACAAAAAAGCAAGCAAAGGCAGTCCGGGAGAAGGCAATTAAAACAGCCTATAAGCTTCATATAAAGAAGCAATCCAAACAGGTTGGGCCCCCACCTAGAAAGAGGCCCAAAACACACTAGTACTCTTCAAGTACTCAAAAGAAGTCATCCTGCCTACTTTCCTGTGGTGCAAGAATGTTCTAGGTGAGTTTTCCGTTTTTTCCGAGACTTTTCCTCCTTTTTGACTTTTTGTGAGTATCATCACTCATGGATGGACTAACGATCTACACCAAGTGTACGATCCTACAGCCAAGGGTACTTTCAGGGGTACCGCCATAAGAAGGAGTATACTCCAGACCTCACCCTCGTTATGAAAGGCGCGAACGGTTAACCGCTGCAGGTGAAGCGAACAGTCCTCGGGGACTTTCCGCATAGCCAGCACAGGCCGGTTCTTGTCACAGCGGGGATGACAATACCGAGGGTGCAGTCTTTCCCACTTTGCAGATGGGACTTCAGGAAGGCTGATTGGGAGGTATTCAGTTCCTATATCGAGCAGGTTTACGGAAATTCTACACCCCTTGCTGGACAGCAGAGTCAGAAAAGCTGTACAAAGAGTACAGGCAGACCCAGTCCCAGGACGTAGCCGATAGACTACTTCAGTCTCTGGCAGAGGGAAGGAAGCAACGTTGACAGGAGACCGTGGAAAGTCTCGACTCTACACATTCCAGCCGCCACGCTTGGCGTTTGATAAAGAAATTGGACCCGGACCGGAATTACGCGAAGGCTGCACCGGAATGTGAGGCAGACACAATTGCCAAGAATATTAAGAACCATAGCAAACGGGTCCCTAATCATGCTTTTGAGCGCGGTGTCCGTAAGGGGTACTGTACGATTTTGGACTCGCTACCTGCGGAGGAGTCGGACTGGACGTCCCCGTATGGTGACGCATCTGGACCCCAGGGCACGGGCCTGGCTGGCAGAGGCAATGTCCGACGTCCTTGCAAAAGGAAAGCTCCCACAAGTGTGGAAGCATGCGAAGATAGTTGCCATCCTGAAGCCCGGGAAACCGGCGAAGGAGGCTGACAGTTACAGACCCATATCTCTTCTGAGCTGTCTTTACACATTGTTGGAGCGTGTTCTATTTAACCGATGGGGGCCGGTCCTAGACGCTGCCCTGCCACCCGAGCAGTCAGGCTTCAGGGAAGCATATTGAGCAAGGGTACGAGAGAAAACAGCAAACAGGTGCTGTATTTATAGACCTATCAGCGGCGTATGATACGGTCTGGTGCAAAGGGTTAATGCTCAAACTTGCAAAGATCATAAGTTGCAGAAAGACCTTGAAGTTGTTCTCTTCTATCTTAGGGGAAAGACAATTCCACGTCGCGCTGGGAGATGCTACGAGTAAAGTAAGGAAATTGAAGAATGGGGTCCCTCGGGGTTCGGTACTTGCGCCAATGTTGTTTAACGTTTACATTAGCGATATGCCGAACACTTCCTCCCTGAGGCTGATATACGCGGACGACTGGGCACTCGTTACTCAGAGTAAAGTGTGGACCCGTCTCGAGAGCGTACTCAAATCCTACTGCAACAAGTGGTACCTGAAGATGAACACTTCAAAAACTGTGGCCACTGCATTCCGTCTATGCAGTGCATGGCACACCCGCAAACTGAATGTCGGGGACCAGCCACTCCCATATGAGCCGCATCCAAAATATTTAGGGGTGACGTTGGATCGCAGCCTTACCTATCGGGTGCATCTCGAAGGAGTTTCCCGGAAGATAGAGAAACGCAACATTGTTCTGAGGAAGCTGGCGGTATCGACTTGGGTCGCTAGCCAAGCGCTCCTGAGAACGTCTGCCCTGGCACTATGCTATTGCACCGCGGAGTATTGCGCTCCAGTGTAGGATAGAAGCAGAAACGTTGAGAAGGTGGATATAAAACTTCGCAAGTCGATGCACATAGTGTCGGGAACGCTGGCAACAACTCCTAGAGAATGGGGCCCGATAATGGCAGCGATCCAGCCCCCCGATGTCCGGAGGGAGACGATTACGGTAAACTGGCTGAGTAAGATCCGAGAGAGAGGGAATGGGGATACCCCTCTGAAGCGCATAATGGACGGTGCCCCTGTTTCGATCCGAAATAAGTCCCGGCAACCATTGTACGCAGATTCCCTGACTACGGACATCTTCTGCACATACGAGGTGGAAGTCGGTTTGGACGAATTCAATCCCTCGTGGGGGCGGGGACGTACATTCCTCTAAGCTTGGTGAGAAGTTGCCAGGCTTTGATACCAGTAAGAGGAGACACTGGGTGGCTGCGAATCGGCTTCTGTCGAGGAGCTGCCTAACAGCAAGTGCGCTTCATCAGTGGGGACTTTCCACCTGTCCAACATGTACCCGATGTGGGCAAGAACCCGAAACGGCAGAGCATCTAGTCAAACGGTGTGTTGTGACGATGCTACCAGGCGGGTTCGCAACGGTGCACGAATGCGGACCGGACTTTGCTGATTGGGTCGATTGTCATAACATATTAGTGTGAGAACCATAAGAGGCTGCTGCTGCTGCACACAAAAGCCAACGCCTGGATAATAAAGATGAGGAAGAGTCATCGGAATGCGACAAACACTGAAAAACTTGACATGGTGGACAAACAACGCCGCTAAGTCTAAGAAGAACGCTTGACATTGAAGTGATGGATAATATTGTTCTTCACAAACCACCTCTCTTTAATTAGTCACAAATATACAGTAGGTCTATGTATATTTTTGTGTGGGCATTGGAGTGTATCCTTCTTTTTTCACAAAGAAGGGCTTCCATGACTTTATTGCAAAATAAATATTATGTCAATCAATTCATGGCTGTTATCCCTAATTTCAATGAAATTCAAATTTCTCTGGAAATGGCGTAACTTTGAACACAGTTAAACTTAAAAAAAAAATTGACAAGACAAAACTGTTTATCACAACATACATTTTATTATAAAAAAAATAAACAAACGTCATATACATGATCACTTATGTCTCTGAATGCCGCATAGAGCTAACATAATTGCTGATTAAGACAACACTGTTCTACAATAAGGGGAGCTCTAAATTTAACATCCATTCCCAACGAGCTGAGTGAGATGGAAGTCACTTGCTTTGTCTTCTATCTCCCAATATTATCTGTTTTCCAGGTCGCTTTTCGTCGTTGTCTTGAAATGAAATTCTTTGGTTTTGTTCTTTCCCTGGCCGGAATCCTTCGCTAAGAGGAAACAGTCAAATATATAGATATAACCGAGACTGAAATACAGTGACAGAAAACTTCTGGAATGGCAATAGTGTTTTAATAACGGATGATACGTATCTTAGTAAGGTTGTGTCAAGTTTGTAACATCCTCTCGCTCATGTTTATTTGTAATATTATTACACGGCTCAGGTTTTCGCAGCTTTCTATCTTCAGTTGGGTGATTACTCCTAATTTCGCTCTAACAGACTATACATTTTTAAGCTGACGCATACTTGAGTGTTTTTATACGAATGATATGGCGGGCAGATTGGTACATTTTACCTAAATGCATGCCATCAGTACTCAAATGCTATGTTTACCAACTTGACATTGAAAATCTGCTTATGGAGGGAGACCCTATGTTTCTTGTCTCGATATTTTTATTTTAGTTTCGGGTTATAGTTTTGGGAGATGATATGTTTTCTTGTTTGTTTGTTTTTTCTCGTGTGCTTTCGAATGTTTGTTTGACTGTCCCATTTTCTTTGAACTCTCCGGCCGGGTTTAGGTCTTCCGAAGGCCCCCAAAACGGACATTTGCAGCGCAACTACACACCAAACAATGAATGAAGCTTCTCTCTTGTTCAGAACAACGGACAGACTTCCCGGCGAGTTATCATGTTGGCTTTGTTTTTAAAGTATTGTATCAACTGTAATACCCGAGACTAAAACGATGATATCGAGAGAAGAAACTTAAAGGATCCTTTCGTATGTGTGTTTTCAATGTCAAGTCGTTAATCATAGCAATTATTTAAGTAAAATACTCACAATTTCTTCCCGCCATATCAATCATACAAAGACACAAATAACTATGTGTAAACTTAAAAGTTTAAAGTCTGTTAAAGAGGCTAGTGAGAAGTATTCACCCAACTGAAGACAGAAGGCTGCCGGGGTGATTTGAACACATGAGAACAGGCTCTAAAATCACGTTTATTGTTGGCCATTCATAACTGGTTTAATTTACTCTTGTTTGTTTTTGCGTTCCTTATATGCATATTATTCCAAGGGTAGACTTGAATAACCCAGGCGTTAGCCGCAGTCAGTCACGCACTCACTCATTCAGTCTCATGACCGGATGGTGGTCGGGGGACTTGTGGGATGCAGCCTTCACAACACCTTTTTGGTTGTCATATTATAGGACAGCACTGGTAATGTTCTTCAGCCGCAGTGCGGCAGCGTCGAGAATTCGTCAGCATTTTTGCCAAAGATCATACCGCATTACCATGCTGCTCCCAGTTATAATGAAAAAAAAAGACTGTAAAGTTGGAATGATTCCACCTCGCCGTTCACCAATAAATTAACTGCCGTAAACTGGAAATGTGACCAAAAACTCGACCTTCAAATATCTATCGATTAAAATTACCCTCATCTTGGCAAAAACTCTCAAATACAGTACTTTGTGAGGCCAAGATGAGGGTACTTTAAATCATTTGATATTTGAAGGACGAGTTTTCTGGCCAAATATCTAAATGCTTGTCTTTCCAAAGTATTGCAATTTACTGTTTAAAGAATTAAATAAGAGAAAACGCAGCTAACTACTAGCTAAGCCTATCCCTATCTGACAGCGTTAGATAGTCATTCAATAATGAATAAAATAGCCCCCGACACATTATTTTGAGGGTCATAAAGATTATGGCCGTTATATAATCGCTCAGATTAATGGTCAGGTAGACAGGGCAGTGTTGTGCTATTCACACTAGTTGAGGTGAAGGGAACTTGGAAGTGAAGTATAAATTGTTGGTGTAGGAATAAATCTTTTTATTTGAACGGTGACTGAGAAAGCACTTCTGTTTTGATAAGGCGACTTTTATCAAGGGATTCTATAATACGATAAATCACAATGAAGATGATGGATATATCTCCAATTATACTATGCTTCAATATTTCATATTTCTATCTCTCTCTCTCTCTCTCTCTCTCTCTCTCTCTCTCTCTCTCTCTCTCTCTCTCTCTCTCATCCTCTCTCTCTCATCCTCTCTCTCTATCTCTCTCTCATCCTCTCTCCCCTCTCTCTATCTCTCTCTCTCTCTCTCTCTCTCTCTCTCTCCTCTCTCTTCTTTCTTTCTTTCTTGCCCCCCCCCCCTTCTATCGTCACTATCATAATATATTAACACTGTCTTGTAATCCACATACAACACTTCACACTAAGGTACTGATTATTTTCCAACAGAATCAATGCTTAAATAAAAAGGAGAAGTAATAGCGTCGATCAAAAGTGGAAAGATGTATTTCGGGCTCAATATCTTATTAATTCCCCCCCCCCCCCCCAAAAAAAAAAAAACAAAAAAAAACACAACAAACAAAAAAACAAAAAAAAACCCGACAAAACGACAAGACAGCCCTTCCCCCCCCCCCCCCCCCCCCCCCCCCAATATCTCTACTTTGTTGTTTATACAAGCTCATGGAAAGAATCGTACTAGAGCGAATCACCCCATATGTAAATCCCTGCATACCACCAGAACAAGCGGCTTTAGACCACAAAAAGGCACAAGTGACCCCCCCCCCTCCCCCGCCCCCCTTCTAAAACGTTATTGATTTTTACAAGAGTATTATGATTGTGGTCGTTCTTTCAATTCATTTCACAATGCGCGATCGAATATAATTTTATATTTCTTTTCATCTTTCATTCAAAGCACGAATAAACGATTATTTCCTTTAAAAATAATAAATATGGAAGAAAACAGAAAAAGGAATAATGTCAATAATAAGATATGGCGGTTAAAATATACCGACTAATTATTCAGCCAATAAAAAATCCACACAGATCGTATCAATTACAGTAGTAGTAGTAGTAGTAGTAGTAGTAGTAGTAGTAGTAGTAGTAGTAGTAGTAGTAGTAGTAGTAGTAGTAGTAGTAGTAGTAGTAGTAGTAGTAGTAGTAGTATTAGTAGCAGTAGTAGTAGTAGTAGTAGTAGTAGTAGTAGTAGTAGTAGTAGTAGTAGTAGTAGTAGTAGTAGTAGTAGTAGCGTATGGCTACACCTCCAAATGTTTTTCGTCAACCCAGCTTCTAAAGTCTTCCTCCGCCCTAAGGATGGTTTCGTAGCCACCTTCAAGTTTAGTGACTGGACAGTGGAGGACGATGTGATCGCTGGTCTCTGGGGCTGCCTGACATTTCTGGCAGGTATCACTGTTTCCAAGTTTCCATCTGCACATATTTGATGCAGTTCTTCCATGTCCAGTTAAGAGGCGGTTTGAGGAAATCCAGTATTTCCTGGCGTTATTGAATGCAGGCACTCTTTTGGTTGGATCTTTAATGATGTTTCCTCCTTTTGGTGTTTCCCTGTTCCACATTTCTCTCCAGTTGTTGAAGGTGCCCCTTTACGATTGATTTTATGGGAATGATGTCTGTGGCTTCGTCAATTCCTGGATGCATCCTTTGATTAGCATGTTGTCGTCTTAGACTTGGTGCATGGCGTACTAAAAGAGTCAAGGCCTTGGCGCACGCGTATCGAGCCGAGTTGGTTAAGGCCATTGACTAGCTCTGTGTAGTGTGCAGGTAGTGTGTTAGTCTAGTGTTAGTGAGAATTACTAAAGACCGGTATGCAATGGGCAGTGATGTAAGAGGCGAGTTGTAATTATTTATCTCATTAAACGTGTCGGAGGGATGATTTACTAATAAATAGTCTATATTATATTCAAATTATAAATCATGACGAGATAGCAAGTTAAGCTTTGTATAGAAATAAGCGTACACAAAACTTTATTTGAGATGGACTAAAAATACAACAACGAGAGAGAGAGAGAGAGAGAGAGAGAGAGAGAGAGAGAGAGAGAGAGCGAGAGAGAGAGACCTTTGGGGGATTTTGTTTCTTTTTAACAGTAGTGGGCAGTTTGATAGTCAACACTGAACTTTGATGAGTAACAACGAACATAGTTTTGTGGAAAAGAAGCACCTCAATGTGATGGTAGTAGTAGTAGTAGTAGTAGTAGTAGTAGTAGTAGTAGTAGTAGTAGTAGTAGTAGTAGTAGTAGTAGTAGTAGTAGTAGTAGTAGCAGTAGTAGTAGTGTTAAAGAGGAAATGATGAAGATAGTTGTGATAATTTTATAGTGAGCAAAAAAATTTATAACGGGAAGAAAAATGTTGGAGAGGGAAGGGGGTAGGTCATACAATGAAAAAGATATTATGTTTGAGAGATAATAAAAGATTGGGGAAGGGACAAATGATGATGGTGATGACAATGATGATAATGATATGTGGTGTCAATGATGATGATGAAGATTGCATCTTACCTTAAATGCGGTGTTAAACAAGCAACAGTGGCGATGTTTTAGTTGGTTACATTGATGTTGATGATAATTTGGCAACTTTTCTTGTTGCTTTATTCTTATTCTCTGATGGAAATGCTAGGCAGTGTCTCTTTAAAATTATACGCTTCAAGAGTTTGAATAACACTAGAGATGCACCGATAGGCGAACTCTGCATTAAGAGAATGGCATGGAACTAGCGAGACTAAAAACTTTTTCCTCGTAAATAAACATTTCACCATAATACAAAATAATGTTCTTGCAAGCTTTCCATGCTGATCTTGAGCTTTGCCGAATACCTCCCCTCCTAAAATGTAAATATATTGTAATAATAAGTTGTATCAAAAAATGAAAGGTCATACTATTAAATATTACCTGTCTGATCACACCAGATCCAATTTGTATGCCTGTAACCACAATATTCTATTCTTAAATCGATTCTATACATGAGCATTGGGCATCCCAGTAATAGGCACTGTAACATAATTACTGTATTATGAAAAGATATTAGATAAATATGGTTTAATGAGATTTACAAGAAATTTAAAGTATGACCTTTATTTTAAGACTTACTGTAAACCTGATTGCAATGATTCTGAAATATTTGTCACTTTAATATTCAAAGCTCCTTCTAGTTTTATCTGATACTTCCTTACTGTCTTAAACAGAATTTTTAAATTATGCCATATTAATGTTAAATTATGTCATCAACATTTCAATACTCTACGATTTTATTTTACACTTTTAGATAGGTAAATGTAACCCTGTGACGGACACAATGGCCAGGGTGAATCTATGAAAATGTATTACATATAAATGGTCAAATGGTTATTTATTGTGTTATATTTACTTGATTATTTATTTGTTTATCGTTTCAATTCGGAAAAGTAAGCCCTTGTACTATTCACTAAATATTTATTAATTTAATTAATACATTTTTTTACAACACCAAAAATGTGCATCACTCATGGAGCTGGTATTCCTCATAAATAAAATTACCCCTGTACGTTAATGAAGCTTTGACATAAACTTCATCTGCAATTATAATGCAAGCCCTGCTCCTTTCTTCTTTAGAATTAAAAAAAGACGAAAAAAGTTTGACATCATCAATGTTCTTTGCTGATCTCGTTACTCTTTGAAGTGTTGTTATTGATGGAAGTTGAAGTACCTCTCTCAATTGAGAATACAGATGTCTTGAAACGGCATACCATGAAAATGCTTTGCATAAATCATCCATTGCATATATCCTTTTGTTTTTTGGAAGGTACATCAGAAATATTTGTCTCTCAATAAATTTGAATTTGTCATCCTGGGTGTCAATAGATGAGCAAATGAAATTAACTAGCTCCTGGAATTGTGACCAGCATTTGATTTCTTTACAAATAGCAGGGTGCTTTACTTTTTTGACACCTGCGTATGCTTCATAAATAATTCCCTTTATGTTTCCGTGTTTGTCTACACCCAAGGAAGTAAAATGAATTGAAAAAGCATAAATAGGCCCATCTCTCGATTCACTAAGGAAAGAAAAGTTATCGTCTTTTCCCCAAATTAAAGTACCTGAGTAATTTTCTAATTTTTTCTGCAAATCGTTAGGAAATGTAGAGGATTTTAATACGTCTTTCATACGAAATTCTTTCAATTGTTGATCCTCATCAGGAACCCTAGATGCAGCGGTTGGTTTTGTTGTTCTACCTTTTGATTGAGGGACACCAGCACACGATGATGGTGCATCAGGGAAATATGTGGGAGGGTCAGCTGACAGCTGGTACCATAAATTTTCCTGCTTTCTTCATTTTTGAATCTGGAAAATGTTTAGCCATATATTTGGTCACTTGATCAACAGATAATTAGTCAGGCATGGCTTGAACCCATTTCAACTTTTCATTAAGATCAAGAGGAAAACTGTACACTGGAATTTTTTCTGTCGCACTAGCATAGCCCGACTTGCAGCCATACGTGCTGCATTTCTTTCCCATGATGATGGAATTCTAAGTCAAGTAGTGATTTAGAAAAATGAATAAATAATCCGATAAAGAAATAGTAAACTAAATTCCTGAATGTCAACAATGATAATCACATTTCCACTTAATTAAAAACATAAAATTTAAAAAATCCAGCGAATTGAATGAAGCGAGAGAAAACAAAGCAGGTGTGACCAGTGAAGTCGAAACAAAGAATGAAAATGTGATTGCTCACTTCACACGGTACCTACTACACACGGTACCTTATTACGTATTCAATTTCCCCGCTCTGTGTAACTAACACAACGAAACAAAGAATGGCGAAAATTTTATTACTGACTACGCACGGTACCTAATTACGTATTCAATAACCCCTCTCTGTGTTACGAACACAACGAAACAAAGAATGGCGAAAATTTTATTACTGACTACACACGGTACCTAATCACATTCAATCGCATTCAATTTTCCCGCCTTGTGTAACGAATACGATAGCCTTAACCCCTAAGGTCAATCATCCTGGTCCTCCGGCCAGTATTATAGTAGGGCTATGACTTGGTGGTGCAAAGACGCTCAATGTTGGGAGCCACTGAGTTGGAGTTGACTTGACACATCCTGTTATACTTCTCATTGATTCTCTTAATCGGATGTCAATGCGGTTTACATATGGGCTCATCCTAACAGGGGCACAGTATTTTCCCACACTATAGCACAGTCCCAAAGCAGACGTTCTCGGCACCTGTGGTGAGGCTCCCCAGGTGGTAGTTGCGAGTTTTCTCACCAGGCTGTTTTGTTTTGTTTTTTGTTTTTTTTTTTTGCGATTTTATTTGCAGTTCCCTCAATGTGTTTGCGATAATTTAGTTGTCTGTCCAATATAATGCCAAGGCATTTAGCATTGGGGTCTGGGGGTAGGATTGAGTTGCCGTTGTGATCTTCAGTTCTTTTGTTGCCTCTCGATTATTCAAGTGGAAGTTTGTGGATACTGATTTGGTGGTATTCATTTTTAGGTACCATCTATCAAAATATTGTTTCAGGCGGGTGGTGTCTTTGCTTAGAACTTCTTCAATCTCTTTCCAGTTTTTCGATTGATAGGCTAAGGCCCAGTCATCAGCATATCCAAGTTTGAGTGCTTCGCAGTTTGGCATGTCTGAGATATAAACAGTGAAGAAAGTTGGTGCCAAAACTGAACCTTGTGGTACCCCATTTTTGATTTTGCGTGTTTTGCTTTTGTTTTCTCCTAATATGACATGGAATGTGTTGTGGCAGTCATGGTAGACAACAGTTTGAGCGTCTTTCTACAAGGAATCATTTTTGAGAGCTTTAACATCAGTCCACCTGTCCAAACAGTATCGTAGTCTGCAGATAAGTCTATTAGAACTACACCAGTCTTCTTTTTGTTCTCAAAGTCTGCTTCAATGTATGAGGTCAGTGCAAGGGCCTGTCCACTTGTGCCTTTTTGTGGTCTAAAGCCCGCTTGTTCTGGTGGTATGCAGGGATTTACATATGGGGTGATTCGCTCTAGTACGATTCTTTCCATGAGCCTGTATAAACAACAAAGTAGAGATATTGGTCTATAGTTGGATAGTTCAGTCATTGGTTTGCCTGGTTTTAATATGGCGATTACTTTGGCATGTTTCCACATTTGTGGATATGTGCCCTTTTCCATGATGTCTGTCATAGTATTTGCCAGCCAGTCAATTACAGATTACATTTGATATATTTTCGCTTAATACGAAAATTACATAATTGATTTATAGATGTAACTAATAAAACAAATCAGACTCGCCAGTGGCGCCGATGACTAACATTTCTTTACATTTATCATAACAAGAAATATTCCCAATTCTTTGTCTATTGCAATAGGAAACGTGTTGGTTTGATTACAAATTGCTGTTTACAAAACAATAATAAGATTAAGAAAAGATCATAATGATTATTGACATGACAAACAATCAAGACGATTACAAGGCGCCAAAAACTACGAGTAAATTCTTTATCCTGAGTTCTCACAATTATGCCAGAAAATTATCATATCGTAATCCGGTGCATTGGCATTGGAAATTCCCCATTAAAAAACATCAAAACAATACCAAACAAAAAACAAATAAAAAACACAAACAAACAGAAAAATAAACCGAAACGAAAAAATCACCATCGGGCAAAAGAAAATTTCAATTTTATCTGAAAATCTGAGAAGACATGAGTAATTCTAAACATTTTAAGCAGTTTCAAATTTTACGGATTTGATTTTATTATTTTAACAATTCAACAAAGGTGTATGACTAATTTATGCTGATAACTTGTTGACATACTAAATGTTTAAATATATCTTATCTGTAAAAAGGCTAACTAGGATAAAAAATAAATCACATTTGTTTTTTATTATAACAAACATTAATCATATTCATATCTTACTGAATTCAATTCTTTGTCGTTCAATTATAATGCCCTTTAATCTTGCTGTGCCTTCACGCTTCATCTCATAAGTTAGCATGGTAGAAGTTTACTTTTAAAATTCATTCTTACTCATATGAAAAAAAAACCCCTGTAGTTTGACTTATTATAACTGAATCAGTGATGCAGTTATCACATTGATATGAATATTGTTGTAGAATAATACTTTCCGAGTGAGGTAATCAACTCGCACCATGTCATAGTGTATAAATTTTTGATGAATGTACTTTTAATGCACCAGCCATTCACTTTGCCCTATTTTGATCTCTTATTCGTGTATCATTCATTGTCTATAAGTTTTATTGTCTAATAGTTTGTAATCATATCATATGTTGGATTTTAATCTAATAGTTTGTAATCATATCATATGTTGGGTTTCAATGGAGTGTCATTGTAAATTCATTTTACACATTATACTATTCATGTAAATATAACAGCTTTTTAAAAGCAGAATAATTCATTTATTTAATATTGATTTGTTTAAGTATATTTTTTCTGTCGATGTAAATGCTTACGGCTTAAAGAAGAACCCTTCTGTTTTAGGCAATATGTAACAGATAAAAAATCAGTATATCAAAATGATAAACATTACATAGATCTAAAAATATATTCTAATACCCTTTTAATTTTGCAATGTTTATACGCTCTTTTATGGCTTTATGTTATGCTATATATCAAATCTGTTATATGCTTTATGTTATGTTATATATCACATCTGTTAGGTTTGATAGGAATGTCATTTTAAATTTATTAACAATCATGCGAAAGTTTTAGTAGGTGTGTCTGCATAGTGATACACTTATTATAATGATAATGATAATGATAATAATGATAAATAATAATAATAATAATAATAATAATAATAATAATAATAATAATAATAATAATAATAATATTAATAATAATAGTAATAATAATAATAATAATAATAATAATAATAATAATAATAATAAGAAGAAAGAAGAAGAAGAAGAAGAAGAAGAAGAAGAAGAAGAAGAAGAATAAGAAAATAAAATAATAATAATAATAAATTAATAATATAATATATAATAATAATAATAATAATAATAATAATAATAATAATAATAATAATAATAATAATAATAATAATAATAATAATAATAATAATATAATAATAATAATAATAATAATAATAATAATAATAATAATAATAATAATAATAATAATAATAATAATAATAATAATAATAATAATAATAATAATAATAATAATAATAATAAAATAATAAAATAATAATAATAATAATAATAATAATAATAATAATAATAATAATAATAATAATATAATAATAATAATAATATAATAATAATAATAATAATAATAATAATAATAATATAATAATAATAATAATATTTAATAAACGCTTAGTTTTTAAAAACCCGTTTTCTTTTATTCAAATCACATTATTAATATAATTTTATCAGTCAGCCAATCAGTTATTTAATATTGTATTTTAAAATTTTAGTATCCGGTTAGAATGCATTTATAGAGAAAATAAGTATGTTATTTTGAATTGTCTTGTTGAATGAACATGGCATTGTCCTAAGAGAATTCACCCTTAACAAAATGCTTAACATTTCTATTTGCCTTTTATAACTTTAGTGCCAATTTAATGTTTATAACTCAATTACTGGTTTGTAAAAAAATTGCACTCTCGCTTCTTGAAATGTTATGAACTTGTGACAAGTTACCTAATTATAAATATAAAATTTTGCTTAAGGTTCTATTCATGAACGCAGATCGCTTATCTACTTATCACTGTATTGGAATGTAATGGCCTTTTAATTTTGTCATATCAACACTCTTTTTTATCACGTAATTTGTTAGTTTCAATTGGAATATACTTTGTTATTTTTTCAAACGATCCATCAGTTTTCAAATATTTGATATCACATGCAAGCAACGTTTAAAGTAGACAAGAATTTGAGGGAATTTAGCTAGATTGCGTATGTAATTGCTCTTTGTTTATGAGTATCAGATCAAATGCATTTTCCTTTTTTTTCCTCCAGAAAAATTTTTAATCAGATTTTATATTACTTTGTAGTTGAATAAGACTTTGTGCCACTGATATTTTAAAACACCCACATCAAAAGTTATATTAAATTTTAACTCCCAAAACTCTATAGAGATTTTTGTATGCAGGCTATCTAGTAATTGGACACGGCATTGTCTAAAATGTAGGAAAAAACACCCTTATCAAATTTCTTTCTGTCTTTGAACTGGAAATTTCAATTTAATGTTTATAAATCTATGTTGATTGTATAATACAGGTGCCTCTCTCTTCAATACATTTTAATAACCTGTCACATGTTACCTAAGAATACACTATAATATTTTGCTGACTTTTCTCTAAATGAAGATAGATTGCTTTTTTTGTACATATCATTGAAACCATATATATTAAAATGTTGATTGCAAAGTCATAAATGGAATTTAAATCAAATAAAATTCTTTTAAGTGGATATAGTGTTATGGTGCATCTTTATAAGAAATCACCATCTCTAATACTTCATTTGTAACGCACAGTTAAATGTTTATTACTCGAATAAATTGTAAAAGAGCTGCCTCTTTGAAATATTAATTTTAAATAGTGATATATAACTTGTAATCACATTGTATATAATTTTGTTGAGTGTTTATAATAATGTATTTATGCTATACACATATAGTCGCATTGTATATAGAAAATCCACAAATACTTGTGGGTCTGTATTTTGTAATGTTTTTTTTTTTAATGATGCAATTTTATCAATATCATCTGGTGACCTGCCACTCAAAACCCTTATTATTCTCAATCCTATTGGCTCACAGAAAAAAATAATTTTTGAACCACATTTCATGTTTTGTTTAATTTGACATATTATCACACGGTTTAGTGTGGCTAAATCTAGAGTTTGATATTATCATGGCTGAAGTGGTGAAAGTGAAACCGCGTGTTGTAAAAAATGATAAGTGCAGTTTTGAAATGATAAAGACTTTTGCTAAAAGGAATACAATTGTGTCCTTTCGATGTACAATTGAAGAAACCAGATTTATGGTTTGATCAATTGGATATGACACATTCTCATGTGACTGAATCCAAAGTTATGTCGTGAAATAACAAATGCAGTGGTAAAGTAATGAACACTTCTGCTAAAGATTAAATGGTTTTATCATTTTCAAAAATATTGTGAAATTCTTTTTTTCTTCCATTCGCTCTTATCCATACCAGCCAAATCAACCCTTAAGCTATTTTGAGGAAAAGGTTCACCATTATTATTTTGTCATCCATTAATCTCATTTTTTATCTAATAATGATAACTACCTTATTTATAATATTATATATAAATTGATTCTCCATGAATTATTAAATAGCCGCCTCTCTCTGAAATGGAATTATAAGTCATGATATGTAACTTGTAATCATGAAACTCAAGATTTACAATATATTATAATTTGCTCTGCCAAATGAATTATTTTCATGTACTACAACTAGGTCAACCAATAAAAGATTTAGATGAAATGGCTATCTCTACCATTACCAAAACATTTTTGAAGTTAGATTTTTCAATAATCATAACTGATCTTTTCACAATGTCAATAATACTTATGTTTGCATTTCAATGTTGCTTATATTATATTTTCTAATTCACATTCATAAAATATGAGGTATTGTCCTATAAAAAGCATATCATTAATCCGGAGGTCTGGCTAAAAAAAATTGAATGAATATCTTCTGTACGTGACAATTTATTAATTTGATCTGAAGAAACCCTTTTAACTTTGGCTGCCCTTGCAGTGTCATTTGATATTATATCATTTTTGATAGGATTGTAACTTATATTACCAAAATACTTGATACTTTATGACAGTTGTACAAATACGATGGTAGCTACCCAAAACAATATTGCTTCATTTATTTGACATTGAAATATTTGTGTATATTGTTCCTGCACATCTTAATGCTTAATGCTTAAAGAAGAAAGTGTTGTTTATAGGAAAATTATATTCTTTTAGAAAGAATATCAATTTCAACAATTCTACACAAATCCCTTATTAACATATTGTAATAATGTAGTCTTATATAGATATGATGTTTAATTTATTGTATTTTGATCTATCAGTTTTCAAATACTAAATTTCTCAGTCAACCAATTATTGACAAATAAACCTCAGTGTATTTGTGTGTGTGTGTGTGTGTGTGTGTGTGTGTGTGTGTGTGTGTGTGTGTGTGTGTGTTTATGTGTATATTTAGAATCACATATGAAGAAAATATGTCGTAAAACTTTAAAATGCTGAAAAAAAAATTAGATTAAATGTTAACCCCCAAAACTCTATCATAGATTTTATATGAAGATTATCTTGTAGTTGGACATGGCATTGTCTAAATATGTAGAAAAAAATACCCTTTTCAAATTTTTAAATAATCATCTTTGTGTCTTTGAAATGTAAGTTTCAATCTAAGGTTTATACATCTATTATAATTTTATAGCATAGCTGCTTCTCTCTTCAATAACTTTAAAAGAACATGTCACATGTTACCTAAGAATACAGTATAATATTTTGCTGACTTTTCTCTATAGAACGAGAGCTCGATTTTATATTTTATATATATATATATATATATATATATATATATATATATATATATATATATATATATATATATATATATATATATATATTATATATATATATATATATATATAATATAGATATTTATATTTAAATGTTGATTATATTTAAATCACATAAAATTCATTGTAGGTGGATATGGTATTACGGTTGGCATCATTTATATGAAATCATAATTTGTGAATTTTGATATGTAACTTGTAATGACATTGTATATAATTTTGATGCGTGTTTATAATATTGTACTTATGTCATACACATGTAATCTCATTGTATATAGAAAATAGAAAATTGGGCTGCATTTTGTATTGTTTTTGTTTTTTTTTTTTACAAATGATCCAATTTTATTCATTACTATCTGGTGACCTGCCACTCAAAACCCTCTTTATTCTCAATCAAATCGGCTCACAGAAATAGTTCAATTTTTGAACCACATTTCATGATTTGTTTAATTTGATATTATCACACGGTTTAGTGTGGCTAAATCCTAAGTTTGATATTATTATGGCTGAAGTGGTGAGAGTGAAAACGCTTGTTGTAAAATGATAAGGGCAGTTTTGAAATGATAAAGATTTTTGCTAAAAGGAATACAATTGTGTCCTTTCGATGTATTATTGAAGAAACCAGATTTATGGTTTGATTAATTGGATATGACACATTTTCATGTGACTGAATCCAAAGTTATGTCGTGAAATAACAAATGCAGTGGTAAAGCAATGAACATTTCTGCTAAAGATGAAATGATTTTGTCATTTTCAAAAATATTGTGAAAACTTTTTCTTCTTCCATTCACTCTTCTCCATACCAGTCAAATCAACCCTAACACTGTTTTGTCGTCCATGCATCTCATTTTGTATCTTATAATGATAATAACTTCATTTATAGTATTATATAATATATAGCATATTATTTATAATATTATATATATATATATATTGATAATTCTTGATTTAAAAAATAGCTGCCTCTCTCTGAAATCGAATTATAAATCGTGATATGTAACTTGTAATCACATTTCATACGTTCTGACAACTTGACAAAACTTTGTCACTTTTTAAATTTCCCTTCATTACCACTTTTCATGAGAAATTATTTTATTACGATTGTAGTTCATGTACATTTTGGTTGTCATATACTCTATTTATTTTCACATTAAAAACAATTTTCTGACTGATGAAATTTATTTTGTTGATCTTATTTTTTAAAAGTGAATCCTTGTTGGATGTAGTCTCCCAAATAGCCTGACAGAAATCTTTTCTGGGTTTTTAACTGTGGCGTATGCCCTGCTTCTGTGGTTGTTCTCCCCATCCAGTCTGTTGTCTTAAAACCACCTTCCCTTGACTGTTGTGTTCTACTTCGGTTCCTGGGTGGGGTTCCTGACCTCCCATAGTGGACAGGAAGACACTTACTGAGTCTTCTATCCCCATGTGTCTGTTTTCCAACATGCTTTCTGTCTTTGTCTTGGAGTGATATTTCTTGGTTTTGTCCTGGACCTGTCGGATACCCTGGCCGAGAGGGAAACAGTCAAATGTATAGTTTGTTTTGGGAGATATTTATTTCCTTGTCAATCATCTCTCTGTGAGGCACTAGATTATGTTTTGTTTACGTATTACATATGATTTGTACACATTTGAGTGTATTCCTCTTAGTGGGGACCTGTGCTTGTATATGGGTGAGACTTTAGGTGATCTCAAACTAAGTACTTTGCTAGTGTGGTCTCAAATCAGACACATAGAATGCTCATGGAATCTTTTCCTGTTCTTTGTTTGAACCAATCCCCTTTTGTCTTATTATTTTGGTCTTTTATTCCATTTTCTGCTTTCTATTGGTGGTTAAAAGATCTGTATTTAGCGCCGTACAATTGCCAAAAACAAATGTCTACTCTCTCCTTTGCATAGGGCGTATGTAAAGGTTTCTGACCTATAATACCAATTTATTTAGCGGACAACATTCAAATAAGTAAATCTTGGTGGGGTTCCTGACCTCCCATAGTGGACAGGGAGGCACTTACTGTGTCTTCTCTCCCCCTATATCTGTTTTCCAACATGCTTTCTATCTTGTCTTAGAATAAGATTACTTGGTTTTGTCCTGACCCTGGTCGGATACCCTAACTGGGAGGGAAGCAGTTAATGCATAGTTAGAGTTTTGGGAAAAGACAATTTTTGTCTTGTAAATCATCTCTGTTATGTACTGTATTACGTTCTGTTTACATATTAGATGTGATGTGTAACCATTTGAGTGTATTCCTCTTAATGGGGACCTGCGCTTGTGTCTGGATGAGACTTTTAGGTGGTCTCAAACTAAGTACTTTGATGGTCTGCACAATACGCATCCATTGAGAGCTTCAAAAGGCAAGTAAGCGTCATAACAAAAAGACGCACACAAAAAATTCTTCTTTTTACTCTTCCTCCTCTTCACCCTACTCATCTTCCTCATCCTCCTCCTCTTTTCTTCTTCTTCTTCTTCTTCTTCTTCTTCTTCTTCTTCTTCTTCTTCTTCTTCTTCTTCTTCTTCTTCTTCTTTTATTATTATTATTATATTATTATTATTATTATTATTTATTATTATTATTATATTATTATTATTATTTTATTATTACATTATTTTATTATTATTATTAAAATTATTATTATTATTATTATTATTATTATTATTATTATTATTATTATTATTATTATTATTATCAACATCATAAATCGATTGGAAGTGGTCACAGGTAGGGTATGGTGTTTTATTACCTTTTATAAATAATGTCTATTTCTAGTAGCCTTTTGTACTTGTCTAAGAATAAGGCGATTTGATTTGGTCGACTTCAAATAAAAGTCTAGTATCCAGTTTTTTATCTCTAAAATAGGAAATGAGAGGAAAGAAACCAAAGCTGCTTTGTGTTACAAAATATTGAATTTCGATCACAATCAAATAACACACAAACAAAGCTCTCCTCCTATCTCCTCACGCCAATGCGAACTTCTGTTCACATGCTAGAGAAAAGTGAGGGAGGAAGACCCCGACAATGATGCCAAATAACCCCCTCAGGACCAAACCGGTCCACGATCATATATCTCTGTCACCGGGCACCCGCTTTCGGGAAGGGAAGCAGCAGGGATGAACGATTACAGAGATTGGCAGTATTTATTTAGGTAAAGGAACTTGGCTTTCAAAAACTCGCTTTTTTGGACAAAGTAGATGGTACAGTCGAGCCTACTTAAAAAGAAAATGTGTTCGGAACTTTTATTTGACATCTGTTTTAAACCAATTTTTCTTCTGTTTTATGTGAGTTAGAAAAGCTATTCCATAACATTCGTTCATCAACTGGGTTGTCTGTGTGAATGGTGAATTTAAAAATAGGAGGTGTGGAGGAGAAACCTATAATCTACAGATGGCAATCGAATAGAGAAGACGTGTGCGACCCCTCCATAAGTCTCTGTAACACTTTTCAAAATGCAATTATCAATATTTTTCTAAGAAAAGGGCACTGAAGAAAAGTGTTGATACTTTGATACAACAAGTAAAAGCGCATTTTCACATTTCTGTGGCTTTTCTGTGATCAGAATACGAAGCCGTCACAATTTACCACGATAATATGAATGCACAGATAAAAATGAGATATTCCCTGATTAATAACGAGTAAAACAGGTCTACCACGTTTTTCCCCTATACGTCCTTTAGTCGCAACTTAAACAAACAAGATTTTTGGAGTAAACTTGACTAAACTGAACAAAAATCAAATTGTTTGCCTGACAGATACACTTTGATTGTCCATTGTCTATAAGATGGAAGCAGAGACTAAAATGATAAAAACGAGGTAAGAAACTTAGGGGATCCTCAAGTCGGTAAAGATAGCAAATGAGTATTGACGGTATGTGTTTAAGTAAAACGCAGACCATATCAATCGTCCAATACACAAAGCTATGTGCAAATGTAAACGATCTACGAGAGAGAGAATTTAGTAATAAATAATTACCCAACTGAAGATAGAAGGCTGCCAAAATAAGAGCCAAATTTAAGTTATAATACAAATAAACATGAGCGAGACGATATTTACCGACATGGACAAAACCCTATTGCTCCTGTCTCTGTATTTCAGTCTCGAATGGAAGTTTTAATCAATATTATACTCTTAACAAATAGTGACATATCTGACTGACTGCAATCAAAGCTGATCTTATGTCAAACCAGATGCACGCAAGAATATATGGCCATTCGCTCTTTATTTACAAACATTATGGTCCACAGGTGATGGTTCACTATGGCCACGTGGTGTTACTAAAATAAGCATATCTTTTAAAAGTTTATATAAAGGGAACATTTTTCATATTAAAGTTCAGATATAGAATCATGTGTCACTCATGTTATAAACCAGTTTAATGGTTTCCATCCCACACCATCTTCACCAGATTTAGCTCTTTTTACCATTTTAGGCCTCATGCCACCAGATCACCAATGGTCAGAGTCCAATACTGCTTTAGCTTCAATATTCGAGATAAACGCAACATTTGTGTCGTGTGGTTTTTGGTTATGACACTGTATTATCACAATGATTATGACCTTCTGTGACAGAAATGCAATCTTATTAAATGAAAGTGAAGAAAAAAGAAACATATCGAGAGTGATAAATTTATCTCTTACCACACAGTAACGGTTGGATTTCAAAAAATGAGAGAGGCGATTTTATGGAAATAATGCAAACTAAAACAAACAAAAAATTGTAAAAAAAACCCAAACAAAACAAACATTATTGAAATTTAAGTTGCCATCACAAATATTAAAAATTCAACAATACATTTTGAAATAATAGCCTCTCCATTGGAAAAAGGCAGCTATGTTGCTTACAATTTTTTTTCCGGAAAAAAAAAAGATTCTTCATTGAATGTAGAACAAAATGGATTATTTGAGTTTCATACAGGTTTCGGTATGAATTCCCTACACGAAAGAAAAAACCTTGATGATTTCTAAAAGATTCAAATAATGTTTTCCAATTTCAAAAAATTAACAAAGAAAAGAAAACTTTTAGATATGAGTGCCTTTATCATCCACAACGACAATCTCAGCCAGCCCAATGCAAAATGAAAAAAGTCAAATTCAAGAGTAAGAAGAGAGCCACGTCGATAAGGATGACAGATACATTTTCGGGGGGGGGGGGGGGGGGGGGGGGGGGGGGGAGGTACGCATACTTGCATTATCCGGATTAATACTCAATTGAAAAGAAATTAGAAACCAACCACAGTTGCAATTAGTTATCAAATTGCTGATAAATAGTAACAATGTCATGGCGTTCTAACGAGGGTTTACTGGGTTGTTTTTTTTTTACATTGTCACATTCTCAGACAATATTTATGAAATTGTCTGGGTTGATATTATGGTTTGTGTAAAGATTTCTATAGATTGTTATACTCCAAAAGAAGCATGACGTAGTGTCAAAGGACTTGCAAATAGTGAACTTTTAATCGGTTAATGTAGCATGCTGGTGTGGGACGGGACCTTCAAAATAATGCGACTTGTTATGATTGGATTTTAAAAAAGGGCTTTCATTGTAAAATAATAGTGCCATTTTAAACTAGAACAATATTAACAAAATAAAGAGCATTGTCCTAAGAAATTGTGTGTGCTCTAGTGATATCCTCTCCTTCAGATCGGAAGGTCCCGAGTTTGAGTCCCTCTCTGGGCGAGGCAATGATGAGTCTATGAGAAAGGCTTTCATCATACTCAAGTGTAAAATGAGTACCTGGCCGCTAAAAGTTTTTTCTCTGTTGGAAAAAAAAATTGCATTATCGACTAATAGGGTCATGTCTCGTCCTCCATGTTTCGTGTTGCTGTTGACTAGGGACCCCTTGTAAAGCGCTTTGAACACGTTTGGTGGATATTGCATTGTATAAATACTCAAGTCAAAAAATGCTCAAAATATTTTTATCAATGGTGCCGCGGAAAGGCAGAGACCTAAAGAATAGGCATATCCTGTTAATAAATATCTTGAGCTTACATCCACTCGTTGTTCTTAACAAGCTTTACAGTGGGTCCCAATCCTCAACCAACATTCAGGACGAGATTTCACGCTTGTAAGGCGTTGTGGGTTATACATTTTAACGATTATTCAAGTATTAGTTCGTTTCATAACACACATACAAGGGGCGAAAATAAGCTGGGTTTTTTGTTTCTTTTGTTTTTTTTTTTTTTTTTTTTTTTTTTTTTTTTTTTTTTTTTTTTTTTTTTTTTGAGGGAATGAAGTTATAATCTTGAAATTCGATGTTGAAACATTTATCTTGCAATGTCGTCACCAGCTACAAGCATACATGTTTGCCATTGGGCGAAGCCCATAAATGGTTCCTCAGAATAAAATGACTGCTTTTGTTCTTGGAAAAAGCCTACAACTTCATTTATCAGATCCCTGTCCATTTCAAATTGCCTGTCTTTCAATATGGTGTTAAATCGGGGGAATAACGTACATGTAGGTACGGCAATAATTCCCAGCAAACATTTCACAGCTTTCGATATTGCTTTATGTGTGCCATATGCTGGCGCAATATTGTGAAATGTACGGATTCCTTCCCTCAATTAATTTTCCTCGTCAGTTTTTTTAAATACTTCCTTCAATCTTATCAGTATAGAAGTTATAGTATGACATAATCTGTTATGATCACACAATTCCGGTCCCTCAAAAATATATTGGAGAGCATCACTTTACCAGGGAAATTTTGAATTGTTGCCTCCTCATGGATGGAAGAAGAGAATGTTTTTTCCCTAGCATCTAGCAGATTTTGATCCAGCGTCAAAATGATAGCCACAAACTCATTCATTGTCACCAAATGATTGAAAAAGTTTGGTTCTTCTATAATATTTTGATTAATTGCCGACAATACTGTTCTAGCCTATCTGTCTTTTTCTGGGGCAAGGAGATGGGAGACCCAATATTCAAAAGCTCGTGAAATATTTTTTTAAACTAAACCAGTATTCAAGAATTTTATCTTTTCGTGTTACTCGTTTGTCATTCAATGCAATTCGTTTTATTTCTGCAAAATGGTCTGGTCATGACTGACCCTGGACAACCTTCCCAAGGAGAATCGTCAATGAACATGTGCCCATTTCGCACTAATATATATTTTATTACGTAATTAATGTTGGGCAAGTGTTGCTGTACACTGCTGGCATTTAAAAAAATAGCTGTAAACGTTTCTTTCTTGGAGAAGTTTCATCTCTGCTCTCAATTCAATTCTCTCCCTTTTAAAATTTTAAAATTTATTCTTTTTCAATGATTGTATACACTCTAATATATCTATCTAGACATTGAATCCATTATTATTTTTTTAACAGTTACTGCACCGTCTTAATTATTTGGTGCGTATTATTGATTTAAATTATTCTAAAATGTGTGAAAGTTTTAAGACGGCATCTCTAATCCTTCATAATCAGGTAAAGCATTTCTTGAGTGACTCACAAACAAGCTCCTTGAATTTTGGTTTAACCGGTTTAGTTTTAGTTTGTTGTTTTTTTTGTTTTTTTTTTTGTTGTTGTTTTTTGTTTTTTTTTAAACCATATAAGGCTGTTAATTATTTAATAACTCCACTTCACGCACTTGACAAAAACATACCGAGGACTGTTAAAGAGTGCAGAGGGTGTAGAGAGGTGAGTTCTAAAGTCTATCCTTGCTGTCTCTTCACCTCCCCCAATAATTGTTGTGATCTTTACATTGCTCTGGTTTGAGAATGAAAATTTGTTTATCCCGGCAATGGCTGGGATCTTTTGCTGAGAGAAGGCAGTCAGATGGATCTTTATCAATCGAATTTTTATTTTTTGATTATTTTTTTTATGAATCGAGAGACGTGAGGATTTTGGACATGGAGACATTCACTCATCGAAGAGCGAGCTCAAAAACAGCAAATCTCGATTAAGAGGAAACCAAAAATATATAGATAAATAAAAAAAGAAAGGCAACTGACAAATCAGAAGGATGGATGATTGTGAAGGAGTTCTTCAGGCCATTTCCCATTGGAGCCGGAATTCATCCCGGTTTCTATGGTATGAGGCGGACAAAAGCAACTGCTTGCTACCCTTTGGATAAGGAACTAGTCTATCGCAAAGTACTTTTAGCCTGATCTTACGGACCCAGCTACCCATCCCCTGCTGGGTGGACAAGGAGAAACAAATCTCGACTGCACTCGGGATCGATCTTGGTCCATTTGTATTCAAAGCGAGTGCTCTACCAACTGAACTATCGGTACCCCCAATTGTGAAGGAGCCAGGAGGAATATTCAATTATGTTCTCATCAGACTCATAAAGCTGGATTTCTTTTGTGATCCTTTGACATAAAATGGACTCGGAAAACAAGTGCTTAAAATGAATAGGACGTTAAAGTGCGTCTATGTGGTCTTGGGATGTGACAAAGCCTGTCGTGTCTCGTCCTACATGTTAAGTGTTGCTGTTGGCTAGGGACTCTTTGAAAAGCGCTCTTGGGTATTTTTAGATTTTTAGTGGATATTGTACTATATAAATGCTCTAGTTGTGGTTTATGTTTTTTTTAAAGGAGCCAGATCAAATAAGATAGGGCAACGCAAGCATTGCTGAGTCGACGTACCGCCGGTTCGAATCAAATGTTGGCATGTGTGTCGGATGGTGTATGAATTGAGTAACAAAGCTTCCCCCCCCCCCCCCCCCCCCCCCCCCCACAATCCTCCTGCTGAGCTTATATTCCTCAGCAAGAAGTATAATTATTTTGATCCACATTTATTATTGCGTCAGATGGTGTTGTCACTTCGTGGTTTCTTCTTTCTTTATGTAGCAATGCTAGCATGCTATTATCTAAATCAAGCGTCTCAACAAGAAGAGCCATGTAATTAGGTCATGGATCTAGGAGATCACCCGGACCGCTTTGTTTCGGCTATCAGCTCATTGCCATTTTACTTTTATTTCCTCAGTAATTTGATTTGTGTTTTCTGGGGTTTCTCACTTGGTCGATTTCATCAGTGACTCGAGTTGTAATGACGGCCCGACACCCATTCTTCCCCGACCTGTTACTACAATCAATGACTTATTCCGTCTGTCTGATTACGCCTGTGTTTGTAAATGCGTGTGCGTGTGCGTGCGCGTGTGTATGTGGGTGTTGGTAGGTATTTGGATATGTATGTATGCATGTGCGGATATGTACGAATGTATGTGCGAACGTACTTTTCTAGATACTCGTAAAAGGCATCAATGTCTAGTGGTCAATTCTTTGCTTTTGGATTATATCCCGTATTAGAACATTTCCTTTTTCTTATTCCCATCTCTTTCTTTCCAGACCAGTAAAAATACACACAAACAATTTTCTTCCGCTCCCCAGTCCTTCATTTGTGTTTTGCAAATGACAATCAATCTTGCTTCATGCATAATTTATTTCTCATGGGCCATGACTTGGTTCTGGAAAATCGCTTTATAAAAGAGGAATTTTTTTGAATTAAGTTAATCATATTGACGTTGCCTATTCCGGATATATTTTTCTTCATTCGTTTATGTTCACCATTCTTGAATAGCCCATGCCGATTACAATTTCTCACACTTTTCCTTTGTTTTATATTTATATTTTATCAATCTTGTAAGTCTAAGGCGGAATGTTGATGATGTTATTCTATATGTTGTCAGTGTATTGTTCTGAAATAAAAACTCGAGATGTAGTTATCATTCGCCAATGTAAATGTGCCCAGTCTGGTTAGTGTATCATTGATCACTAAATTATATTGGTGAAGGAGGAAAATGAGAAGGGAGGTGGATATAGGGGGAGGATGAGCAGAAGAAGAAGAAGAAGAAGAAGAAGAAGAAGAAGAAGAAGAAGAAGAAGAAGAAGAAGAAGAAGAAGAAGATATATGAGAAAAAGGATGAGAGGAGGAGGAGGAAGAGGAGGGGAGCACGGGCAGGCCAGGAAAAACCAAGAGGAAAATCTCGGTTTCCATGAGATCAAACCGAAAGTGTGCTTCTCATTTGGACAAAACGCAAGTCTATCATCGCAACGTTCTTTCCGCCATATCGAACAGACCCATCAACCACAGCATGTTTATATACATAATACTAATGTAATAATGATAACAATAGTAATGATAATGATGATCATAGAATAAAAAACAATAATGATGTATGTATGTATGTATGTATGTATGTATGAGTTACAACAAGATATGAAGTGAGTAGAAAAGTGCCAGAAGACAATAGAGAATAAAAAAATTTTTCGCGGCGGTGGTGGGGTTTGAACCTGCGACCTTATTGGTACGACAACTCCGCCTGGCAGGTGAGAGCGTGGCTCTACCGTGTGAGCTATCCACGAACACAAAAATATTCGTTTCAAACCCAAAGTCATTTCTAGATCCCTCTCTCACCCACTTCTTGAGATCGC
>NC_088360.1:58571941-58591941 GCF_034508935.2 Berghia stephanieae | reverse complement strand
GAAGGGGAAAAGCCCTTGTAATCTATTATCTACAGCATGGTCTAGAATACAGATGACAATGATCTGATAAAAGCAAAACCTTATTGATTTGTTGCCACGTCAATTTGAATGTAAGACATGGTTATTTCAAGATATTGCATTTTGAAGTGTACCCACGAGTGTGGTGAGTAGTTTTGAATATATATCACACACACACACACACATAAACTCTCTATCTATCTATTTAATTTTTTCTATCAATCTGTCTGTTTCTCTCTGTCTTTGTCTCTCTTTGTTTCTATCTCTCTCTCTCTCTCTCTCTCTCTCTCTCTCTGTCTCTCTCTCTCTCTCTCTCTATATATATATATTATATATATATATATATATATATATTATATATATTATAATATCTTTTTATCTATCTGCCTGTCTATCGATCTATCTATCTCCTCTTCTTTCTCTTCCCTTTCCAATGAATCTTATTTTGTCCCCATCCCCCAATTTCTTTAGCAGTTACTCCTCCCTCCTCGTCCTCCAAATTTCTCACATTAGTACTCCCTCCTCACGTTAATTTATTCACATCTTTATCACCAGATATATTTATCTTTTTGCTGAGCCACACGATCAAGTTGCTTTGTTTATCACAAATTATCACAGTTTAGAAACACACACACACACACACACACACACATATATAATATATATATATATATATATATATATATATATATATATATATATATATATATATATATATCAAAAGCTGCGTTTAACACAGAAAAATATTTTGTGTTACAAATCTAAAACAAATTATCCATCCATGATTTTAACTTTTCTGTACGAGAAAAAGTAACTATCATAATTATCTTTATTCATTCATTCATTCATCTTCTTCTTCTTCTTCTTCTTCTTCTTCTTCTTCTTCTTCTTCTTCTTCTTCTTCTTCTTCTTCTTCTTCTTCTTCTTGAGTCATAATATAGACTTTAGTCATTCGTGTCATTTTGATGGCTATGGTCCGGTGTTGGAAAGTCTGTTTACACGTATCAACTCGGATTCTCACCCGACAGATCAAAATCAATTTCTACACAGCTTACAGCTGAATCAATCATAAAAGCTAGTAGTTTCAACAAAGGAAGAGATTAAGAATTCTGAGAGAACTAATACTTTTGGCCTATAGCAGAAGATACGATCAGAGCCATATTGCAAACTTTGGCTCATTTTTCTTTTCTTTTCTTTTTTTGTTTTTGTTCCTTTTGTAAATAAAACAATAATGTTGACTACCTTTCATAATTCTATTCTCATGTTGGCTCGATTTTGGGAGCTACGAAAGGGATTTAAAATGCATTGCATCTTGGAGCATAAAAGTTCAAAGTCGTAATAATAGATTGAGGTGTTATTCCTATTGCCAAAATTTTCTCAGAAAGCAAGGAAAAAGCATCTATTGAATCAATTTCCAAAAGAGATGGCATATCTATATAAAACATGTTATGGAAGATACCTCTCGCTCTTTTTTCAGTACGTCTTTGTAAAAACAAACCAAAACAAAACAGAACAAAACAAAAGAAAGCAAAAAGCAAAAAAAAAAAAAAAAAATAAAAAAAAAATTTAAAAAACACAAAAAAAAACCAACAAAAAAAAACCCCACAAACGATGGTAGTTTGACAATTTTAGAATGTTGGAATGTAAGCATGAGTATACTTCCACACTAAGTCCACTGTTGCCTATAATGTCATTGTGATTGGCGCGTTTTGCGCTTTTAATCAAAGGAATATTCTAATCATGTCTATTAGAAATTATATAAAATGTGGAATTTATGAATCTAATTTTTTTTACCCGTACACATACGACAAAGTGAAGCGATGGGCCTGAAACTAAATTAAGAAAACCGAATGAATGGTGATTACTTGTCAAGTAAAGGAGAGTCCATTAAACAAGTAAAGAAATTTAAATATTTAGGCACTATCATTACCCGTAGCATACGTGACATAGAGATATAAAACAAAGAATAGCAAACGTGTTCCCTAAAATGCGACCAGTTGTGTCAAACAACAACCTAAACTTGAAGATCAGAATGAAAGTAGTGGAAAAATATTTTATAAGTACCCTTTAATATGTTTGTGAAACGTGGACCCTTGACAAAGGATGTAATAGGAGGTTAGAGTCATTTGAGATGTGGATGTATAGAAGAATGTTGAGGCTATCATGGAGAAGACGAACGAGGATGTTGGCGAAGGTGAGAAAGGGAAGAATGTTGATCGATACCATCAGAAACAGCCAGTTACGGTTTCTGTGACATGTATGGAGAAGAGACGGAATAGAAAAGTTGGTAACATCTGGGATGATCGAAGGAAAGAGAGCTAGAGGAAGACAAAGAATGACATATGTAAATAACCTATGAATGGCCAAAAGTGATTTAAAAAGCAACACCGATTTCATGTGCACCGCAGTAGATCGTGATTCGTGGAGACAGCTGACCGGCAACGTGCTCAAGAGCACAAGCCACGATGGATGATGGCATACGACAACAAATTATTATTATACTTGAATAATAACTGTTATAAAAGTTTTCACAAAAAATGCCTTCGTATTTGCCCAGGGGTCCCGCTCGCTCAGTTGGTAGAGCACTCGCATCACAAGTAAAGTGACTAAGATCGGTCACAGGTGCAGTCGAGATTTTTTTCCCCTCCCTCTGTCCACCCAGCAGCATTGATTGAGTAGTTGAGTCTGTTAGACTTACTTTGAGATAGCGTCCTATCGAAAGCCTAGCAAGTAATTGCTATTGTCCGTTTCACACTTTAGAAACCAGGGTAAACTCCAGCTCGTTCATGAAAAAAGCAAAACTTTTTTAATTTCTTAAGAGTTATACTGTGTCTATATGATGGAACAAAACTGGATTTTATTTTGGGTCTTTTTGTGATCACGCAGCTTACGCCTTCTTCAAGTCACTTTTTGTATTGTCCGTCGTTTTTAAGTGAGGCCATTTAGAGTCCAACACTTTCTCTGGACAATACTTTTATTGTATTTCTATCATTATGCCTTAAGTTTATACTCTTCGGTTTTATGAACATACACCAAACTGTATTGTTGTTAAAACATTTTAAATGTCAAATATCGGTTTGCTGGATACTAGCTATTATTGAAATCGGCAGGAGTCGTCAATTCAAGAGCCCTTCCAGATGTGTGCGGTACCTTTTTCCTGTTAGATTTCTTAATGGAATTGTAAACTAAGACAGTTGAATAGACCTTTAATCGTATACAGTGGAATCCCGATAAAGTAAAGCTAACAACGCCGGAACAGTAAGATTGGTTGACTTTAACCAAGATTGACTTTATCCATTATAATGAGGCATTATTGGACAAAAGTATCGTTTTTATCTCGTTTTTTATAGCGTGAAACGGACAATAGCAAATTGCTTGCTATCCTTTGGATATGATGCTAATCTATCGCAAAGTACTTTTCGTCAGATCTAACAGACCCAGCTACCCATTCACTGCTGGGTGGACTAGAGGATCAGAAAAAATTCTCGACTGCATCCGAGATCGATCTCGGTCCCTTTGCGTGTGAAGCGAGTGCTCTACCAATTGAGCTATCGGGACCCCTAGTTTTATTGGACAACCACCCCCAGATAATTTGGGACTAACAATAAATATTGACTTAAAGCAAAAGTTTACTTTAACCCTCTCCTTGCCACCTACAGCAAAATCGTCACATTTGTTACGACACATTATACATTTTTCTTATTCAGATTTATTTTGTACATCACATTGATATTTGTTTAATGAATAGGAACATAACGTTGTTTTGTAGAGAGATTGTATGAGTTTAAAAAAATAATTTTTCTGCTGGGTAAGCCTACCATTTTTGGAAAATACTGAAAATGGTCGGTAAGGAGAGAGTTGACTTTATGAAAATTCCTCTTTACGCTGCTTTTAATATAGGGAGTAAGCCTACCCAAATTTGTGTGAACTGAGAGCGTCTGACATTCTTTACTTAAATGGCTGTAAAAAATAGGCTTGAATGTGAAACATTTCTTTCTTTGGCTGGCAAGAGATAATAAAATATCCTGTGATCAAATTAATGTTGTTGCTTTTGCTAGGATCTACTCACAAAAGATGAGGTTGAAACTAAAAAGGTATATTTATGGTGACGCCATTTCTTTGTTAGATTTGGCGTAATTCCGGCGAAGTCGTGGTTTTGTCATTAACCTTTGAAATACCAGACAAAGCTAATGACCTGGCAAACGCATTGACATTTGAAAAAAATGTATGACGTCATCTGGATTGCCATATTAGTGTAGAATAGTAGACCATAATACAAGACATTTAAAACGGAGGTTAAAAAGTTGACGAAGAATCACTCTCTTTGTTCTTCTTCTTCATCATCATCATCATCACCACCATCATCATCATCATCATCATCATCATCATCATCATCATCATCATCATCATCATCATCATCATCATCATAATCATCATCATCTTCATCATCATCATCATCATTATCATCATCATCACCATCATCATCATCATCATCATTATCATCATCGTCATCATCATCATCATCATCATCATCATCATCATCATCATCATCATCATCATCATCATCATCCATCATCATTATCATCATCATCATAAGCATCACCATCATCATCATCATCATCATCATCATCATCATCATCATCATCATCTTCACCATCATCATCATCATCATCATCATCATCATCATAATCACCATCATCATCATTATCATCATCATGAGCATCAGCATGGACCTTGCCATTTGTTGTCATAGACAACATTATTTCTCTCTTCCTATGCATGATCTCTCTTTATATTCATTTTCTTTCCTCTCCCCCCCCCCCCCCCTCACCCCCCCCCCCCTTTCTCTTCCTCCTCATTAAAATAAGTCGGTATTTTATCTTGATCTTAAGCCGTTTACTAAAACTGACCATTTGTCGCACAATACGAGTATCGTGTCAGCGTATTTCCATTGTATATTCCGAGCAATTATGTAAAGTAGTTATTTGAAATCATTACCCAGGGCATTAAATGATATGTTAACCTATGACTTCATCAATGAAGAAACACCAACAACCAACAAACAAAAAAACAAAACAAAACGACAACAAAAGAAAACAACAACAAAAAAACGGATACGAACTCAGAGCGCAAGTTTACGAGTCGGATGCTCTGCTAATGGGGAACAAAAGTGTGATGTCAAAATACTGGTTCTAATCTCCTTGGAAGAATGTAACCAGTCCTCCAGAGGACTAGATACACACCTTGTGAAATTGATCCTCTGGTTTCTGAGTGATGACATCTTATTTTCTAGCCAAAATAAATGCTTGTCGTCAATAAAGATCATCCATCCTCGCTCTTTTACGACCTGTAATCATAGGAATCTGCCTAAACATCCTGCTACCTAAATAGTTATGTCATCTTATGATTTAATATGTGCCATATTCATTGTTAGATATGCCAGCATATGATTCAATGTGTAGCCAATTCATTGTTAGTTATGCCAGCTTATGATTTAATGTGTAGCCAATTCATTGTTAGTTATGCCAGCTTATGATTCAATGTGTAGCCAATTCATTGTTAGTTATGCCAGCTTATGATTCAATGTGTAGCCAATTCATTGTTAGTTATGCCAGATTATGATTTAATGTGTAGCCAATTCATTGTTAGTTATGCCAGCTTATGATTTAATGTGTAGCCAATTCATTGTTAGTTATGCCAGCTTATGATTCAATGTGTAGCCAATTCATTGTTAGTTATGCCAGCTTATGATTTAATGTGTAGCCAATTCATTGTTAGTTATGCCAGCTTATGATTTAATGTGTAGCCAATTCATTGTTAGTTATGCCAGCTTATGATTTAATGTGTAGCCAATTCATTGTTAGATATGCCAGCTTATGATTCAATGTGTAGCCAATTCATTGTTAGTTATGCCAGCTTATGATTTAATGTGTAGCCAATTCATTGTTAGTTATGCCAGCTTTTGATTTAATGTGTAGCCAATTCATTGTTAGTTATGCCAGCTTATGATTTAATGTGTAGCCAATTCATTGTTAGTTATGCCAGCTTTTGATTTAATGTGTAGCCAATTCATTGTTAGCTACGCCAGCTTATGATTTAATGTGTCGCCAATTCATTGTTAGTTATGCCAGCTTTTGATTTAATGTGTAGCCAATTCATTGTTAGTTATGCCAGCTTATGATTTAATGTGTAGCCAATTCATTGTTAGTTATGCCAGCTTTTGATTTAATGTGTAGCCAATTCATTGTTAGCTACGCCAGCTTATGATTTAATGTGTAGCCAATTCATTGTTATTTCCCTGAAGGACTGGATACACACTTCCAATGAGTTGAGTTTGAACCGGAATAGTGGAAGGTGTGACGTCACCACTTCTGTTTCCCATTATTTTATCGAGATATCACCATAACTAAGTCATTTGAATTTCAAAAAAAAAAAAAAAAAAATACAACTGTAAAATTGTTTTCTTGTTTTTCAGGCAGAACCCATTGCCAATACTCTTCAACAGTCGTAACGTCACTTCTTTCCTAATGACGCATGGTAACTCAGTAACACTGACTCTAAACTATGGCGGATGCCCGTATGAAATAGTTCTCCGGCGAGCATAAAAGCGTATCCAGAGGAAAAAAAACCCATAAATTTGATCATGTTTTGACTTTTACACATTTTGATCACAAGGCATATGAAAAGTTCTAGCCAGTATGAAGAATAAAAAGTAAAGATTTTTTTTGTTTAGAACCAAGATGTCCATTACAAAAATGTTATATTAAGTCCATAATTGCGTTCTGCTAGATTTTTGTAAGCGACTTGAGCACATTTAGTGGAATTAGTGCCATACTCAGTTTCCAAATAATTGTTCCAGAAAAAGTTTCTGCTTTTTCGGGGGGGGGGGGGGGGGGTTCGGGTTTTTTTGTTTGTTTGTTTTTGTTGTTTTATTTTTTTGTTACTTTTATTTTTTTGGTTAGTTATTGTTTTGTTTATTGATTTTTGTTGGTTTTGTTTTTATTTTTTATTTGGCTGGGGGGGGGGAGTGGTTGTTTTGCTTTTTAGTTGTTTTGCTGTGTTGTTTTCTTGTGTGTCTGCGTTGTATTTTTTTTACAATATTAGCAACTCAAAACGTTATTTTTAATGTTATTTGTTTTTCTTCTAGATTCGTAGCAAAAACTTCCGGTAATTTCTTGATGTACATTGTAGAAAAGTGTGACTGCGTTGCGATGAACTACAATATCAATATTGTATACACGGCGATACGTTATTGCATTTGATCGAGTGTTCTGGGGGAGATGGTGAGTTGGGGGGGGGGGGGGGCGGGGGGCAATGGCGTGGAGCAAGGAAGACTCACATTAGATGAAGGAACATTAATAATTCAATATGCTAAGTGCCTGATTTACATTTCGTTTTTCTCTAGTACTTTGGTATTGATTAATTGCTCATTCTAGAACCTTATTCAGTTTCTGTATAACAATAAACTGTATCAAGTGGTTGACTACCCTTTGCTCTGAGTTCATGGTGTCATAATCGTTCTAACTTTCATATTTAGATTTTAAAAACTCTTGAGATTTTATATAGAGCGGTATTAATAATAAAAATAATAATAATAATAATAATATAATAATAATAAATAATTAATAATAATAATAATAATAATAATAATAATAATAATAATAATAATAGATTTTTATTGCCCATAAATATGGCAATTTGTCATTTAGTTACACTTATTATAACGTTAAATGATAACTGTAACATTGAACAGATATTTCACTCCTACTTATTTTCTCTCTCTCTCTCTCATTCACTCTCTCTCTCTCTCTCTCTCTCTCTCTCTCTCTCTCTCTCTCTCTTTCTCTCCTTTCCTCTCTTTCTTTCACACGTGCGATATACACAACATAAACATATTCATTTCGTTTTCAATTTGTTACAGTTGTGGCAATTCGACACCAAAAATTATCATCATTATCAATTGGTCAGTTAATCTAACATTAAATAAATTAATCAGTTAATCAGTCAACGAATCAATCCTTGATTTTTCTGTACCATATGAAGTATTCATGATTTTTATTGCTGATGGAACGAACATTGATTTATACTTGTTAGTTCTACATTTAATCTGACAAAACCTTCTTCACCAAAAATTATCATCATTATCAATTGGTCAGTTAATCTAACATTAAATAAATTAATCAGTTAATCAGTCAACGAATCAATCCTTGATTTTTCTGTACCATATGAAGTATTCATGATTTTTATTGCTGATGGAACGAACATTGATTTATACTTGTTAGTTCTACATTTAATCTGACAAAACCTTCTCCCAGATGGTAAAAGACTAAATTCATGGTATAAAATATGTTTTTATTATTGGTAATTGCAAATGCTTTCCTTTCTATTGCTTTTCCATGAATTCTTTCTACTCCATCAAGAGGATGGTTTATTATATTTGATGCCTCTTTGATAGATTTTGAAATTTTTTATTTATCTTTAAGGGGGGGGGGGGGGGGCGCGACATTAAAAATGATTAATTTTGACCCAGTTAACTAAAATTAGATTTTGGTGGGATGTTGTCATGTGACCATTTGTCTGCATACAAAATTGCATGAGAACTTCATCTTCAGTTTTTTTTCGACTCAAAATAACGTATTTTGTGACCCATAGTATGGTTACATCTTACCCATTTTTAGTTTCAGTGGACTGATTTAATGAAAGAATATCAAATAGTCTTTATAACTAAGTAAAGGCAAAAACATATCAATGAAAAGTAAAATCTCTTCTCTATCTTCAACAACCAATCACTTTGTTCTTAGTTATGTCATGTGGCCACAATCCAATCAGAAAGAGCGAGAGGAGAGTTTTTCCCTAAAGTCGTTTACTTTGAAACTTAAATGCGTTTTTCTCACAACTGCAATTTTCCTCCCTCAGTTTTCAACCAATCTTCTTCAAACTTTCTACAAACGAGTGTCATACAAATACGCAGGTCCTCTAGGAGCCGGATTGTTGAAAAAAAAAATTTTATGAGTAATTTGAAATTATGTAACTTATTTCAAGGGGAATAATCGAGTAATAACTTTGAACTTAATTTTTAAAGTTTGTAATTAAAAAATTAAAAATCGGGCTTCTAGAGCATCTTTATTTTCCTTTTTTCTACCTCTGGCCAAAATATTATGGCAATCGGTTGATAAACAAAAAAGCCTTTGACTTTTTAAGATGTGTTTTTTATTTTCCAATATGGCGTCGTTTCCATAGCAACGGGCAACTTTTTTCGAAAAAAAATATATGCAATCATCCTTCCCAAACATATACATTATGACTGTGCATAGAAGTTTAGGATATTTCATCAAATAAAAAAAATGACCCTTTAGTGTCGCTCCCCCCACCCCCTCCATAAGTCGGCATCCGCCAAACGATATGGTGCAGCCAAACGCAATTACACTTTTAACCAATGAGTCATAAACCCTTAACATAGTTTTCTTCCTTACTTGAAATGTTCTCAATTTCCTTAGGATGTATAATCTTTGGGCAACTTTCTTAGATATTATATTAATATGCTGAGAGAAATTGAGGGAACTATCAATGGTTATTCCTAAATATTTAAAATAGTGAACTATCTCAACATCATCTTTACCGATCATCACACACTTTAAGTCGTCTTTATTTTTTACACCAAACACCTGTTCTTTCGTTTTTTCAACATTTAATTCAAGCTGATTTTGTTTACACCAATCGGTGAATATATTTATTTGTTTGAAATAATTCTTTTCGGTAACTTTATCTTTTAATAAGCCAAGAATAGCAATATCATCTGCATATTTCACTATAAAACAATTTTCCAAGGATGGTCTGCAGTCGTTGGTGTATAAGATGTACAGGATTGGGGAACTCACACAGCCTTGGGGACATCCGTTCGACAACGTTCTTTTGTTGGAGATATGTTCACCCAATTTTACACATTGCGGTCTATGGGTCAGAAACTCTTTATACCATTTGGAATATCCATGTTGCACAACTTTTGAAGCAAAATATCTGTGTTCAAGGCATTAAAAGCTGACGAAAAGTCGACAAACAGGATTCTGGCGTAATTCGAGGGCGTTTGGTCAAGGTGTTTTGAAATCGAATTTGTGGCGGTTAAAAGTGCGTCTTCTACACTGAGATGTTGCTGGTATGCAAATTGGTACGGATCCAGCAATTTCAGGTCATAACATTTTTGTAGGAGCTCAGATTTTAATTTTTTTTCTAAACGTGCTCAAAGGGCTTTACAAGGGGTCCGCAGCCAATAGCAACACTTAACATGTAGGACGAGACATGACGCCTGTTTGCCAATATTATAATTTTTCGGTCAAAGATAACGCTGTTAACGACCAGGTACTCATTTTACACCTGAGTACGGTGAGAGAATGTGAGTAAGGAGCCTGTTCCAAGGACTCAGCTCTGTGTCGGTAAAGACTCAAACCCAGGACCTTCCGATCCGAAGGCGAGTGTCATACTACTAGACCACATACCGCATGTGAAGATCAAAGCAAACGTTAATAACAACAATTGATCGAATAAGTTCCATGAGGCAGTGGTAGAAAATTATCGAAGAAAATGGCAATGATAGGATTCGTGCTCTTGCCTTTATGATAGAACCGTACCCAGTGCATCACCGAGAGAAAAAAAAACGAGAAAATAAGAAATCGATATTTACGTCCAAAAAAGAAACCAAAGCAAAACAAATAAAAAAACAACTCGAAGCAAACAAATAATAACCAAGGCCAAATTGTCGTTTAATCAAGAGACGCATGTCATTGATAGTATAATTTTCGTAAGTTTTACCAGCCAGGAAGAAAGCTTACCAACACACAATGCTGTGTAACTTGTCTTATCATCCAACCATGCGATCTAAAAACAATAATAAAGAGCCGAGTGACATCAACATCATTCTTTCTATCATGAATCCAGTGAATATACATAATTTAAAAGTTAAATTAAACGTCGTTTCAAAAGCCATGAACTATGAATAGATTGTTTCCAGGCAGACAATGTGAGAGTACAACAATCAATACAGGTATACAATAAGGCATTGGCCAACTTAATTATGTCAATTGGTACACACACAAACACACAGACACACACAGACACACACACACACACACATACATATGTATATAGGGTGTCCCAGAAATCTAGAATCAATTTATAAAATCGTATTAATCTTGAAACTAATGAAAATATTATTATGAAATTTGCTTCAGTACATTAAAAAATCAATCAAGTTTTTATGGTTGCCACGTTTATTGTTTTTAGAATGTACAATTGAGGGCTGTATTCTGTTTAATGAAAACAGTTAAAATGGCGATAGATGTAGAAAAGTCGGAATGGATGAAATGGTTTAATGAAACTAAATTACCAATTCAAGTCCAATTCTGCAAAAAGGCATCAGACCGGAAGGACATTCGTAGTTGGCCCATTAAGTTTTATGAAACTGGTTCAACAGCAGACAAGAAAAGGAGTGGGCGGCCGGAATGTCAAAGGAAAAGTTACGTTAAGTTCCAAGACGAGTTCTTACGTTCTCTGGGTGAACCAAAGTCAGTTCACACAGCGACAAGGCTATTCCAAGTCTTCAAGTACATATACTATTGAGGCAGAACTAGTCGTTCACAAATTAAAAAACAATGACATGCCAAAACGACTCGAATTTGCTCATGAAATTATCCACAAGCTAAACGATGATAAAAGATTTCTAAAACGAGTCCTTTTTACCCACGAAGCCTGCATTCACGTCCTCTCAGAAACTATATACGCACAATTCATGGATCTGGGGGCCTGAAAATCCTAGCACTTTTAGGGAATACTTACACAACAGCCAAAAACCCAACATGTGGTGTGGCATTATGGTCGACAGCATCATCGAACTGTTTTCCTTTTCTGAACACACACACACACACACACACACAATATATATATATATATATATATATATATATATATATATATATATATATATATCCAACCTAGTCTCATTTTTCAGCAGGATCGTGCCCTTCCCCACTGGAGCTTGTTTATCCTACAGTTTTAAATAAGTTTCCAGATAGATGGATTGGCAGAGATGGCCCTATTCAATTGCCACCACTTTCACCAGATAACACACTAAGGGAATAGTTTCTGGGGCTACATAAAGAAGAACAAGTATACAAAGTGAAAGTAACATACCTGGCAGATCTGAAAAGAAGAATAAAGATGGAAGTTAAATCAGTCAGCAAAGCAATGATTAAAAACACTTGGAGAAAACTTGAGCGACGCATCAAATTACTGATCACACAAAATGGTGGACACTTTGAAATCCACCAAAGATGTAAGTATTTTAAAAGAGCATTTAAAAAATCTGTTACGTCATTTTTCGAGTTCTGGTTTGCGATAAACAAAACCTGAATTATTTCTCTTTAATTTACTTACACCCTGTGCTTAGCTGTGCTGCCTGTTTCTCCGTAAAATATTTTCTTATTGGTTTAAAAAACTTGGGACACCCTACATATATATATGTATAAGATAGAGTATACAATATCATATTTTTCTGAGTGTTTAATAGTATTCTTAGACAGAATGATACTAGTTTCGACATAAAATATATATAATATAGAGGGAAATAATGAGATTGATTAATATACGATTGCTCTATTTAAGTGTTTTTAATGATTATATTTCAAACAGTAAATAACACTATATATATATATATATATATAATAATATTTATATGTATAATATATATATATATATATATATATATATATATATATATATAAAAACTATATATTGAAGAGTAAGAAAACCAATCAAAAACCTTTTTGTGAATATCAGATCTAAAAGAAATATTGTGCTTTGGAGCTCTAAGCCACAAAAATAAAGATACCATCAGGATTAAGCAAACTAGCTTAATGATATTTTTTTCTGCGGTGTTTTTGTTACCAAAGGTTTTGATTGCATACAATGTATTTTATAATGATAATAAATGGCATTTTATATTGCGCTTCACATCGTTGTCACAGGCTCTAAGAGCTTTACAGTGATGTAAAACAAGCCATATTAATAATATTATTATTACAGTAAAACAAATGTAGATGGGAAATTCAATTTAATAACAAAACAAGACAATAGTATAACAACTTATGGTGTAAAAAGATAAAACTTTAAGCGATATTTGAAAGTTGTCAACGAATCCGAGCATCTCACATGTGATGGGAGAGAGTTCCAAATTGGGGCGCTGAAAATTGAAAAGATTGCTTACCCATTTTACGCAAGGTCTTAGGCTTGATTGATTGATCATTGCTTGACCTCAAATTTATATTGGGGACATAGATGTTTTCAGTAGTCTTTCTGCTCTCCTACACTTCGTTTTAAGCTTTTTTAACGTCCGAGGTATACCACGGAGCATACATCCGGTTTATGACGGTCCTTGTTTGGAATGGCGCATGTTTGTCAAGAGTCTTGATGAGACATCTATTCCATTGGTCTGGAGAAATAATTGGATTTTGATGAGTGGGTACTGTTTCTAAATCACCTCCAAATTAATACTTTTGATGTTTCTTGGTTGATGTGGTGATGGTTTCTTGGCATGGTTTTGAAACGTCGAGATTGAAAGAAATGAGGGAGTGGTCCGAAAAGGGGAGGTAATCGACGATGGCGTTGGTTTTTCGGGACTCTGAATTTTCCACAATTACCGAATCTAAAATATGACCAGCAGAGTGAGTTGGCATTGTTACAATCTGGCACATAATGTTCTTTGATAGTAACTCACGCAATTTCGCGGTGTCTGTGATGTTGTCGAATTGAAAATTAAAGTCGCCGAGTATGATTGTATGGCCATGTGTTGTAATGTTAACATCTCGTTGATTTCTTCCAACATCGGGTAATTTTATATTATTTTTCTTGTTTGCTGGCGGTCGGTAGATGCAGTTGAGGTTGTATCTTGCATTCTGGAGGGATAGTCTTAGATCAATTACCTCCAGTGTTTTGCATCGCATTTCACGGATTTCCATGTGTTTAGATTATTTTGTTTTATAAATTACGCCAATGCCACCTCCTCGCTGATCTTTCCTTGGATACGATTTGTATTGGTACCCAGGGGATGTCATTGCTCTTGGAACTGGATCGTCTCCAGACCTTGAAAGCCACGTCTCTACTATAAATAGAATATCACTTTTCTCGTCAGTTAATAAATCATTTAATTCTTCCGTTTTATTCTGCTTTTCGTATTAATGTGATATAAGTGTTCACCAATGTGTTGGTAAAAAGGCGTACTAAAATCAAAGTGAATAGTACTTGCAATATAAGCGTTTGTAAAAAATGGATGTGTAGAAAATACTAACTAATGATTTACAACATAAAAATTCCAAGTTGTTATAATGTCCTTTGTTGAAATCTTCTAAAAATCATATGCATGTAAACATTGAAATTTCACAAATACGACAGTATAAAATATCCAAAGTCAAATGTAGAAACATCACAATAGCACGAGTAAACAGAGGAGGGTAGGAGAGGCATCTTGCCTGTCAGGCACTGTGTGCAATATTGAAAATAATTATAATAATCATATTATACCGATACCATTGTATCCCCAGACAAAATATTAAAAGTACTGAATAAACATTATATAAATATATATTCTTTAATTTTGATATTTGCTATACCTGAGGATATGAAAATGTCTAATTTTAAGGGCGGACATTGACCACATATATTATCTATTTGATTACACCACTGTCTATTGTACTGGGGGTCGGGGGGGGGGGGAGGTAGATATAAAATTATGTGTCTGGTACTTCGATCATATAATTAAATAATAATTCCATAATTCATTTTAAGAAAGGATAGAACATAGAATAAGCTTTCTTTTGGGAAGAATTTTTAAAAAATCCGTAATAGATTTTAAAATGCCATATAATTGAGCTCCCCAAGTATTGCAATTTAAATTAATTGTACATACAATAAAGAACGATTTACTATCTATTGAATGTAGCATTTTGTAATTCGTAAAATTTAATATTTTTTTGCTATGCGTGGTTTAATCTGTGTAATTTGATCGATAACTATAACCTAGTTTCTAAAAATTGTACGATTTCTAACTCAGACCTGTTTATCTAAATTAAACTTTACAAATATTTACATCAGGGTGTCTTATCTCACCATTATATATATATATATATATATATATATATATATATATATATATTATATGTGTGTGTGTGTATGTGTGTGTGTGTGTTGTGTGTGTATGTGATTCTTATTTTTTGACACAACTGAAATTCTCTGAAATAGGGAGATGTGCATCAACGTTTTAAAAATATGCATCTATCACTTCAATGTCGTTAAAATTTATGTGTACACATATTTTGAGGTCTCATAACCGAACGCAATGATGAGCTTGACCTACCATTTTTGTAACGGCTACTACTTGTATTTTGCGTTGGTTCGAGAGTATTTCCATTACAACAATGGGTCCATAACAATTTGGGTTATCGGACCTGCAAATAAGTACAAGTCAGTTAAAACTGATTCAACCTGAAGCCCAATTGAGCCATGTTTTGGAATTATTAATGATACAAAGGCAACCCAGGAAAAAACAGCATGCACTTATTGCCACCCGTCAAAAAGCGGATCACACCATTCGGTGCTCGACTTCATGATTTGACACCACACCCAGCTCGTAATCTTGCTCTTGCAACAGAACCAATCACTCAATAAACTAGTATTTCCTTTCACAATTATTATTTTTTAATACTATAGTATTTTAAAACGTATTAAAAACCACTTAAGAATTCAATGCATTGAACGAAATGAAGATAACAGTTTCAAAATAGCAATGTATTAAGTACTTTGTTCTGTTTTGTAGCTGTTATATTCACCTTTCTTCAATACATTTTACAGTCCACAGCTTTTAGCAGCTTAATATTTACTTTAACAATTCATTGTAATAATTTAGGCTGGGGTTGCTAATATTTTATATTATTTTTATTTCATTTCCACGGCCATCATCAGGACTGTGTTTCTGGTCTCGAGAGGATTCTCTGGAGTCTAATCAGTACTGACAGGCGTTCTGTAAATATACTCGTAACTAATCCCCTAAAGATTCGGAGATCAGAGAAACTACGTTAGGGGAATCATATTCAGAATAGAGTTTCAAATTGAAAGGGCGAGCAAGATTATCGAACGCATGGAACACATGGAGCTCAGGGTGGTAAGATGATGAATAGACGCGGCAAGTTTTCTGCCTCACGATGACAAAACAATAATTTAGATTTTGACCAGAAAATGTTTACTTCCTATATTGATAAAGAAAACTTTAAATTTGTGTAAATTTCTTAATTTTAAGGCGTTTTGGTAAAAGTCTAGAGTTTGAGTCTTTCTGAAAAACTTTGGTCATCTTTATCCATCGATGTATTTCACAAAGTATAATTCTCTAGCTAATATAGGAAATTGTTCTGTCATTGTACAGCAGATTTCTTATAAGGCTAATCTAATAAGGTAAAGAAAAGTGAGGAGAATACGAATTTTAAAAATGAAAATAAAAATTAGCTGCTCTAATGCTGAAAGTTGGGAATTGAATAAAATTAAACCAACGATAAATTGCAACAGTTTGAAAGTAGTCAAAGTGACGTAATTTTTTGGGTGTAAATCCCTCAACAAAACACGGGGACAGTTAAAAAGAGAAAAACAAAACAAAACGAAATGAAACAAAAAATAATTATTCTCACGGGATATTCAAGTACAATTGTATTTTTATTGCCGAATTTTGCCAGGCAAGCGTTTTCATATTTCTGTCTAGACCACAAAGCTCATTCTTGTCTTACATTCAAAGCACAAAATTGACAGGTCCACTTACAAAACATCCCACCATTAATATCTCTGGTATTATCTACTCAATATATTGAATATTGAAGTTTCAAATCACTTGTACATCAATCAGGAAGTATGACCGAATAAGTCTCAATTTTTTAAAATAGTGCATATAAAAATCTTATAACACCAAGGCAAATGTTCTGTAAAGATCTGAAAACGTCTACTTTCCGCCTTTCCATGTCTTCATAAATGTTAAGTTTCCTCAACTATTTACCCAAAACATAAATAGAATTCTAATTTCCAAATCTTGCAGGAATAGACAGGCTCCAGTTTAGTACTATCAGTATCAGATTGACTATTATCGTCGCCACTTATTTATTAATTTACTAGACACACAAGAGTAAGGGAGTAAATTATTTTATTTATGAATTATATTAATGTGAACGAAGGAATGCAGAGGATTACAAGACTCATTTGTATTAGTGACACTATTTCATATACCTTAGACACGTTCTTAGCCGAGAGAATAACCATAGAACGAAAATATGGTGGCAATACATGATTTGATTAAATTATAATAAGCAATGGTTCATTGTTTTTTAGGCAATTGTCAAATAATAACAATAATAATAATAATAATAATAATAATAATAATAATAATAATAATAATAATAATAATAATAATAATAATAATAATAATAATGCTGAGAACGTATATAGCGCTATAACTCCGAGACACCAGACTCTAATAATAATAATAATAATAGATCTTTATTGTCCATAAATATGGCAATTTGTCATTTAGTTACACTTGTTATAATGTTAAACGATAACTAAGATTGAACAGATATTTCACTCCTACTTATTTTCTCTCTCTCTCTCTCTCTCTCTCTCTCTCTCTCTCTCTCTCTCTCTCTCTCTTTCTTTCTTTCTTTCACACGTGCGATATACACAACATAAACATATTCATTTCGTTTTCAATTTGTTACGATTGTGGCAATTCGACACCAAAAATTATCATCATTATCAATTGGTCAGTTAATCTTACATTAAATAAATTAATCAGTTAATCAGTCAACGAATCAATCCTTGGTTTTTCTGTACCATATGAAATATTCAAAATTTTTATTGCTGATGGAACGAACGTTGATTTATACTTGTTAGTTCTACATTTAATCTGACAAAACCTTCTCCCAGATGGTAAAAGACTAAATTCATGGTATAAAATATGTTTTTTATTGTTGGTAATTGAGAATGCTTTCCTTTCTATTGCTTTTCCATGAATTCTTTCTACTCCATCAAGAGGATGGTTTATTATTTTTGATGCCTCTTTGATAGATTTTGAAATTTTTGATTTATCTTTAAGTCGGCATCCTCCAAACCATATGGTGCAGCCAAACGCAATTACACTTTTAATCAATGAGTCATAAACTCTTAACATAGTTTTCTTCCTTACTTGAAATGTTCTCAATTTCCTTAGGATGTATAATCTTTGGGCAACTTTCTTAGATATTATATTAATATGTTGAGAGAAATTGAGGGAACTATCAATGGTTATTCCTAAATATTTAAAATAGTCAACTATCTCAACATCATCTTTACCGATCGCCACACACTTTAAGTCGTTTTTATTTTTTACACCAAACACCTGTTCTTTCGTTTATTCAACATTTAATTCAAGCTGATTTTGTTTACACCAATCGGTGAATATATTTATTTGTTTGAAATAATTCTTTTCGGTAACTTTATCTTTTAATAAGCCAAGAATAGCAGTATCATCTGCATATTTCACTATAAAACAATTTTCAAAGGATGGTCTGCAGTCGTTGGTGTATAAGATGTACAGGATTGGGGAACTCACACAGCCTTGGGGACATCCGTTCGACAACGTTCTTTTGTTGGAGATATGTTCACCCAATTTTACACATTGCGGTCTATGGGTCAGAAACTCTTTATACCATTTAATAAGGTAGTTTGGAATATCCATGCTGCACAACTTTTGAAGCAAAATATCTGTGTTCATGGCATTAAAAGCTGACGAAAAGTCGACAAACAGGATTCTGGCGTAATTCGAGGGCGTTTGGTCAAGGTGTTTCGAGATCAAATTTGTGGCGGTTAATAGTGCGTCTTCAACACTGAGATGTTGCTGGTATGCAAATTGGTACGGATCTAGCAATTTCAGGTCATAACATTTTTGTAGGAGCTCAGATTTTAAAATTTTTTCTAAACATTTCATTACAAGCGATGTAAGCGCCACTGGACGGAAGTCATTCAATACGGTCGGACAACGCTTTTTTGGAACTGGAACGACAATCGATGTTTTCCAAAGTGTAACGTATACATGGACATAACATTTCCACATAAGAAATCAAAATATCATTATGGTACTATTTACAACGCAATGCGTTTATATAATGTGCACTACCCTAGGTGCAAATATTAGCATTTCTAACAAACGATCGTGATTATGGGCTTGATTTAACATTGATGACATAATTTTGCGTTGGTTTGAGAGTATTTCCACTGCAATATTGAGCCCATAACAATTTAGGTTATCAGACCTACCAATAAGTATACGTCGGTCCCACTCTCCCACCAAACATCAGTTGATCGATTCCCGCAAATAGCAAAACATAGACGTAGCAAACTTTTTTCAAAGTGCTTATTCGCAGTAGTACTGCGAATAGTGAGTTCACGGCATAATCACTATTCGCAGCAGTAGAAGCGCTGTCCCGTCTCTGAAAATTAGTCTTTGTCCCCTCACTGAACACTGTATTTTCTGTTCAGAATGGTGTGTTGTCAAAAGGCTTGAAGTTGAATGAGTGTGTTAGTTTGAGAAGGAAAGAAAAGGAGGGATGATGGAAACATAATTTTGTCTGACTGAAAATTGAGATTTTGAACGTTTCGCCTTTTCCTTCAAGTCTGAAACTTGACAAGATCGTGTTTTCTTTTGTTACCCCAATCCAACCCATGAAAATTTCCCCATCCCCACCTCTCCGACTTGATCACATGCCCTAACAGAGAGAACGTCAATATAGCATTGCTATGCGTCTCTCTTATCTACTGAGGAAATCTATCGTTGGTTAATGAGATATCACTAATCACTTCTCAGAATGTTATTATATACATACTTTTTAAAATAAAAATATAACCAATAAAAAATTTTGATGAAAAGT
>NC_088360.1:58564441-58569441 GCF_034508935.2 Berghia stephanieae | reverse complement strand
GACCTCACGAGTCTACACACCTTTGTCCTCAAGATCCAGTAGTTATGTAATATTGCCATCTTATCATTTGTAACTCTGTGATCATTATTTATTTATAAGAACATTCATCTCATTAAATTTCATCTTTCTATATTCTCATCATCTTAAATCAATTCGTCATTTGTTCTTTATTTGAAAAAGTAACTAGTAAATTCTGGGGGCCTTATTTTCCACATCTTTATTGTATGAATGTAGTCGAGATAGCTCTTAAGCATTCAATTAGATCATGACAAATAATAATAATAAAAATAATATAATATAATAATAATAATATAATAATAATAATAATAATAATAATATAATAATAATAATAATAATAATAATAATAATAATAATAATAATAATAATAATAATAATAATAATAATAATAATAATAATAATAATAATAATAATATAATAATAATAATAATAATATAATAATAATAATAATAATAATAATAATAATAATAATAATAATAATAATAATAATAATAATGTAGTTTATTTATATTTTGCGCTTTATCCTCTATACAATAAAGCGCTAGGCTCGTACGCAACTAATACAATTGAAATGAGTGATATCCACTATTTGCAGGACTACTGCGAATAACAAACGCTTTCTACTATTCGCAGTACTACTGCGAATAGAGGAAATCATTATTCGCAGTACAACTGCGGATAGAGGTGGGCAACCTTTTTAATTTAAAAAAAACTTAAATAATGAATAAATAGATAATTTGATAACATAATGATCCCTTCAATTTCTCTTTTATTCATTCAAATGCGATGCATTCCTCAAAATGGTAAATCGAAATGGGACTGCTTGATTATTGTGCACAAGAAGGTAGATCATAAATTGTTTATAGTGCTACTGAAAGGAGCTGAATCCATCTTCCCCTTACAACATTTACCAAGACCGATCAAACCGTTAGTTTTCAGCAGACTTTTGAAATTACCCTCTTTAAAACAATGGATAAACTTCAGGTTTTAAACACCAGAAAGCAAATCCTTCATTAAGGTTTGAGTGGTACTGGGCAAGAGAGAAATGGAAATTTGTGAAAATATACAAGGGCTTCCTTCTGCATGTCCAATGTGTACCTAGGACTTGAATAAGGTTATAAACACAAACCTTGGAGTAAGTAACGAAGAGTGAATCAGGGCCGCTGAGCAGCTGTCAAAGAGGACAAAAAGGCGACCATTGACGTTATATCTAACACAATTGAAATCAGTTCGTCATCAGTCCATAGGCTCTTACACCATGATTTAAGTTGTGACAAAAACTGCATCTAATTTTACAAGTTGTTCAAAAAACAAAATAAATCGCGATTGCCTAATGTTTTTCTCCAACGAAAATTGTGCAACGCAACAAGTCAACGAACAAAGTTATCAACACTATTTTCTTAAACTCATTGAGAGTCGTTCCCCATATATCTTGTGAAAGCATGTGAAAGCAATCAAACGATAGATAGATGATTTTAGCATCCAAAAGAATTATTTCTAAAGTGATCCTTAATACGCAATAGCTCGCCACGTACTGGAACAAGAAGAATAAAAATTACTCTCGACAACGCGTGTTGCCACAAATCAATGAAAGCGTTAAAAATATACAAGAAAACGATTTTCACATTTTACAACATTATCCGCACTATTATTATATTGCTACGTGTGCCTTTTTTCTGTTTCCATGCTTAAATGAGACCATATCAGCCCTTGGATCTGATGTTTGCATAGATTCCAGTAATTGACTTCAAAATGACTTTTAAATCACAAGTATAGCAGTCCTAATTTTAAAAAGTGTAGATGAGAAGGCGGATTATTTTACTTATTTTGTTTAGGATGTTGCAACTTTTATTCATATCATAATAGCACAGGTTCCATTTTGTTTGCCCCCCCCCCCCCCCCTTGTATAAATGAGTAAATAACATTTAAGGCGACACACATGATTCCCAGCCTGAACTACGTTCTATAACTCCACCTTTTCGACACACCATCTTTAACTTTATTTTTAATGTTGATGGGAAATAGCCAGAACATTTCAGTACAATAATCCCCTTGAACATGAGAGATAAAGTTAGATGGTAGCCAGACACATCAAGATTAAACAAATGCTCACGTTTACACTTCGAGAGTCTGGAGAATTCAAAATGTATCAAGTCAAAATTAACCTTTTAAAAACTAAAAATGTTAAAGTTGAATTTATTATTATCTCGGATTCTCAATTCAAACCCTGACACAAAGTGTATTATGAATTGATTTTCCTTAATAATATTAAATTTCATGTTTATTTTAATTTTTACGTAAAGATTATGTTCATATTATTTTATTATCATAATACGCTTCAACAGTCGTGACTTAGTAACTGGCTCTAAACTATCGGAACAATGGCGGACGCCCTTATGAAATATTTCTCCGACGAGCATAAAATCGTATCCAGAGAGGAAAAAAACCATTATAAATCTGATCATTTTTTGACTTTTACACATTCTGATCACTAGACATATGAAAAGTTCTAGTCAGCATGAAGAATAAAAAGTACCGATTTTCTTTGTTTAGAACCACGTAGGCCACCGTTGCTGGGCAACGTGACATTAGACTATTGAATCCAATTTCCGGTGGTATAAAGGCCGACAAGTGGACTGGTGTGAAATAAATGTAAATGTATTATAAAAGTGAGTAGATCTATCCATATCTGCATAAATCGATGTAAGCAAAATTAACATAACTATAAATAAAGAACATTACAAAATCAAACATAACAAAATTATTAACTTTGGCTTGATATGACTTCGAAATGTTTCTTGTTACATACTCGTATTTTGTTTTTTTTTTCTAAAGATGTTACTGTTATATTACATTAAATTAATACCATAAAGCTCTTGGAGCATGGAGATAAAAAGGCGGATAAGTTTTAAAAAGGCGGTGTTTTTGTCTGGAAGAAACATTTTATATACTCAATCTAAAGCTATTTCTTGTAGTGTGGTGATAAAGGATTTTGTTGTTTGTTCTTGTTTGGCTTTATTTTTTCGTTTGTTTTTGTTTTGTTTATTTTGTTTGTTTGTTTGTTTTTTTTGTGGATTTTTTTGGTAGTTGTTTTTGTCTTTTGGTGCTTTTTGTCGTTTATCCGCTTTATATGTTGCTTGTTTGTTTTTCTTGTTATTATTATGATTTGCTTTTTGTATAATATTAATTTCCAATGTTGAATAGTCAGACCTGTTCAATGTATGAAACAGAATGCGAGAATTGATTTCCAAGGAAGAAAAAACTTTTGAGGATGAATCAAGATCTGGAAGGCCCATGACGGCATTAGGAGATGCATCGACTGCCCTTTTCAATGCAGCAGAGAAACAAGAGAGAAACAATCCACGAAAAATCAAAAATCAAAAGAAGTTTCTATGTCCTCAACTTCAATTTTCAGAAGTTTGAACGATAAGCTTCGTAAGACAAAGAAGATTGGAAAATAGGTGTCCAAATTGCAGAACCAGGAGGGAAAAACCCAAGGATGGCATGTGCTCGACGTTTTCTTCAGCATTTTAATCGTGAAGGTCATAATTTTATGGACAGGGTAGTAATTTCAGACAGGACCTAGGTCTATTCATGGGACCAAAAGTTGAAAAGGCAGTGAGTTGTTTGGCTGTAAAAATATCATGAACCACGCCCACCAGAACTTCGTCGCAAACAGAGTGCATTGAACCTCGTGCATGCTAATTATTCTTTTTACAATAGCATTGTTTTATCTTGGCCTATTCCTACATGAACTATTATAAATATAGAATATTACAAAATGGCCATTCAATACAAACGTATTAGGAAAAAGCGCCAAGAACTCCTTGACGATTCTATGATTTTTCTTGTGCACACAACTAGGGTGGTAACAGAGCTTTTGTACTCATACAGATGATAATTATTAGATCACCCTTGATATCCTCCAGATCTGGTACCATTGACGTTATAATTTCTGTTAATATGAAGGAACATCTCATTTTAAATGTATATCAAGCAAACAATGTCAAGGCTTTTTCAAAATGTCCTTCAATCATTATGCTGTGGCAAAACCGCGTATAAATTGCCTAATTGAAAACCTTTATCCTAAGCATGGTTAGGTGGTGGAGTAAATCATGCATGATATTCCAGTGACTCGAAATTTTGAGGGTTCGAGCTTCTTTTGAGTACTTATGAATCGCAAGGAGTTGTGTCCATGAATTCAGAAATGTCTCATTGTAGAAATGCCAAAAATAGATGCGGCCATATTGTGTTGAAACTTTATGTTTTCAAAACTTTTTATAACTGTAGAAAGTATAGCCATAGTGCTGCAGCCGGATAGTAAAATTTCCTTTTCAAATATAACCAGAGAAATTTTGCTTCATTGATTACAATGACTGAAATTACACATGACACTTTATTAAAAAGATATATATCATCAAACACACCAAGCACAGCACACTATACTATGACAACGCGCCGTGGACAAAGCGACATACATATATATATATATAGTCTATATCGCGAAAATGTGTTTTCTCGTCGGACGGCAGACTTTTATGCAATGGGTTAAGTTTCCAGATCTCATCTAGATATTACAAAAAGATAGATCAGCTCATATGGCAAAAAAATAACTGAGTCACTAACAGCTTCGCGCATAATAATAGAAGATTGACCCCAATATTCATCTTGGAATTCAATAAACTGTAATGTTTACATTGGGATTTTAACAGTCGTTTTCGTTCGTTACTGGTTTATTTGACCTGGGCCTAGAGAGTTCAAATTCTCCAAAGCTCAAAATCCTTGGAATAATATGTATGATCACGAACAAAGCAGGATGCTCTTCCGGAAGTCAAAAATATTCGATACTGAAAAAAGAATTTCTTCTGGACGATTCAAGAGATATCTATCTTGCATTGAATGATTATTTGCACACCAAACGTTTCCAGTTCTTGATCTCACTGATTACCGTACTTTTGGCCAGAAATCGTTTCAGTCAAACA
>NC_088360.1:58546941-58554441 GCF_034508935.2 Berghia stephanieae | reverse complement strand
GCTCATGGAAATAAGTTATTTCATTGGTTGAACTATTGAATACAACTCACGATTTGTTTTCTTTTGTGGCAAAAGACTAGCATTTCGACGTCATTTTTTGATCAGTGCCAGGCTACACTGCACTATTGTCCACAGCACCTGGGGGACTTGAGAATCTAATAACATCTGTAAAGGAACATAGCGAGACCAAAGGCCTTAAGCTGAATATAAAGAAGACCAAAATCATGAATACTGACACGTGCAAAACAGATGCCATCATAAAAATCAATGGAGAAGAAATAGAAAGAGTAAAGAATTTTGAATATCTTGGAGCCAGGATTGAGTACAACGGGAAATCGGCCCCATAGATCAGGAGGAGACTAGCAATGGTCAGATCAAAGCTAGAAAAGATTAATAATATCTGAAAAGGGCAGTGCATTCAAACAAAAATCAAAATCCTCAAAAGTGTTGTTTTCCCAACTGCAACATATGGATGCGAAGCATGGACTATCAGCAAAGCAGAGAGCACAAAGATCACAGCTTTTGAAATGGCATGCTACAGAAAAATACTCAGAATATCATGGACTGAAAAACAAACAACAAAGAAGTCCTGAGAAGGATCGGAATAAAATCACCAATTCTTCTTCAAACTGTAAAGAAATTGAAACTGAACTATTTTGGCCACACGACTCGCCACGAATCATTAGAAAAGCACATTCTGCAGACAAGGGTAGACGGCAAGAGAGGAAGAGGTAGACCAACAAGAAGCTGGGAACAAGATATATGTGAATGGCTGGGAATGACAGCAACTCAAGCAAGTCGACTGGCGGAAAACCGTAATCTGTTTCGCAAGAAAGTTCGGGAAGCAACGTCCTACGCAGGATCAGCTGACTAGATGAGTTGCCAGGCTATAACTTTACGATGGCTGCGATGAAAGCGACCTCTCTCTGGTCAATGCTATAGTCATTATACCACCAGATGGATGATTAGTTAATCACACGATTTTATTGATCAAATGGTAAATGTTTAAGTTTGCACATAGTTTTCTGTGTTGGTTCTATTGATCAAGCGGCAGAACAGTGGGTGTTTTACTTTATACACATGCCATCGATAGTAAAACCTGTGCAGTTCCCTATGTTACCCAAATCATTGCCATTATTTACATTATGACGACTGTCCGATAGGCGTGGTTATCTAGGTGTCTATTGTCATCATAATCATCTTAAGCCTGATCGGGGGGTAAATTCGTTGCGATCAAGTATCATTCTCGATATCTCGGGAAATAAGCAATTAAGTCAATGAAATAAAGCTACAGAACCTTAGATAGACCGGATCTACAGCTCTAAAGGAATACTTTGACACGTTTGGGGTCTTCTTCTCTTTCTTCTCTTTCTGTTTCTCTCTTTGTCCAAGTGATTAAAAAGAATTGAACTCCAATCCCATCTACGTGGGGGTTCGATAGCTCATTGGGAGCGATCTATATTCATGTTTTTGTCCAACCAGGTCATCAATCACATGATTTTTGCTGTCCAACGATAGGATATTTCTTAACAAAAATGTAAACACACTGCTTTGTTTACAAATGTTATAAACATACCCATGTGTCAAGCTGAACCAAATGACCAATCGTGATGTTAGATATTTAAAAATCTGTGAACACTTTTCACAAAGTGGGTCACTTTGAGCACATTTTGCAATGTGACCAATGGCCTCGAGCACATGAAAAGTTAATATAGATCATGCCCATTGGTAGAGCACTCGCTTCACACGCATAGAGACCGAGATCGATTCCGGGTAAAGTCGTGATTTTGTCTGACCACCCAGTCCACCCAGCAGTGATTGGGTAGTTGGGTTTGTTAGATCTGGCGGAAAGTAATTTGCATTTGACTAGCGTCCAAGCCAAAGGGTAGTGAGCAATTGCTATCGTCCGTCTCACACTATAGAAATCGGGTAAAACTCCGGCTTCATTGGTATAACAAAAGGGTACTCATCTCGTGCTTAAACAATGATTTTTTTTAAAGCATGTTACAGGTATAGAGCTAGGCAGGTGCAGATATTTGCAGGTCTGGTAACCGAACACTATTATGGGCTTGATTTAATATTGTTGTTATGAAAACATTTTGCTTTGTTATGAGAATATTTCCATTACAACAATAGGCCCATAACAATTTGGGTTATCAGACCTGCAAATTAGTACACGTCAGTATAGAGCGTAGAAAAGAGAGACGCAGTTTTCTCACTTTCTTCTAACTTTAATATTCATGTTTACTGTTCATGAGAACACCCCATATGAAACAACTATTCCAATCATTTAAAACATCCTTTCTTTTTAAAAAAAATATAGCCTTGTGGAGAAAATTGTGTTTATTTGAGTCAATAAAAACAATTATACGGCGCACAACTCTACTGAAAGATTTGAAAATTAGAAATGTATTTTTTACAGATAGATAAACAGATAACTTGATTTCCTTTTATAATTTACAGTCAGTTTGAAAGTTCGTTGAGTCAAACAGATATCATAAAATACTTACCGACGACACTAACACTCTCAAAAACAACCAATTTCGACAATGTAAAAAGTCAGTTTGGCGTTTTTACGCAAGTCGTTGATTTTGAAATAATGTATTCACTTAATGTAAATGTTGCTGCTCGAAGCTCGAAAAAATAAATAATAATGTGAAATTGAATGTAAGCTTCAATTTGATTACAAAAACAGATCAAATGAACGTTTTGGGTTTCCCCTTTATCAACAAAACAGGATGAATGAAACAACACAGATGAATGAGATAATGTGGTAGTGGCGTAGTTAAGTTGAATAAACAAAACATTGGTTGGCAGGAAATTAGTATGCTCCTTTGTAAGGAAGCACTAATTAAAATTGAATACTAGATATTTATAAAAGGTGCGCAATTAATTAAGTGAAAAGAGGGGAGGCGGGGAGGAACTGTGTAATGCTGTTGAGAAAGTGAAATATAAAAACGTGTAAACTGTTGTTGGAAAATAAATACAGTGGAATTGAAAATATATACAAAAACAATAAATAAGGGATGCGGTATACGTATACATCATTAGTGACAGCAGCAAGAAGTCATCTGTGGTGTTTCATTCATCGAGCACATGGAAATGTAATATAGATCGTACCCATTGTATCTGGCCCGAACAAACCAAAAATAGACATATTATTATGATGGAATACTTGATACTGTTCGCGTCTGTTTCAGATATTCATTTGACCTCAGGATTAAAGTGGCCAAGGCACCTATTTTCTTTCATGTAAGATAGATCAGTGTATATTACTTAGTTTTGAATTATGGGCAAACTCAGTTTTACCAATCAACAATCAAAACATGATCACCAGAGTACTGCTGTACTGTAAGGTAAGTTCTCGATCCCAAGATCGGGGAGACATTCCGAAAGCTCCTACATCCCCAGTATTCTTTCAATTTGTATTTTCACCGTTGATCTTTTGTAGGCGTTTATTTATTCAATTTGTTATCATATAGAAGCATTTTAAAAACTCTAGAACAAACCTTGATAGATTTGTGAAAGTTTAAAATTTCCTAATTGGAATATTGTTTTGATTCTCGCCGCCGTTTTGATTTGTGAAGTGTTGAAAAGTAGTGCAAAGCAGCCCGAGGTTGGGCCACACAGAAAAATCAACAGAGGATATACCAAGTTACACAGACAACGTTGTTTACCGATCTGCCCTCATTAAATGATGGTGGGTACAATATCGAATAAAATAGTTCTTTCCCCGCGAAATTGCGGGCTTTTTACTGGTCTTTTTAAATAATGTTACCGTTTCATATACAAATGGGCATCAAGAACATGACAATAGGTGATCAGTCGTTTAGAAAAATATAACAAAATGTATTTTAAAATGCTGGTTACTATTATTTTTGACGTATTTCTTGGTCATATGGCTGTACAATACTTCAAATAATACAATATGAATCAATGCGGCTCTGTTGGTGACGCTTGAGACGGATGTTAACATTAAAAAATAAACAAACAATTAAAATATCACTTCTCACTCTTTTTTTTCTCTCAGTCTATTTATCTATATATCTATCTGTCCATCTATCTATCTATCCATCTATATATCTATCTGTCTATCTATCTATCTATCTATCTATCTATCTATCTATCTATCTATTGATCTATCTATCTATCTAATCTTATATTCTCACTTCATTTTTAAGGTTAGAGTACTGTTTTGTCGTGCTACTTCTTGGGGGACCTAACTTTAACTTGACAGTCCCCCCCCCCCCCCACCCCCACAAAAGCAACCCGATGAAAAAGTGCGGAATGCCTTTAAAATGAAATGAGAATATAAATATGATGATATCATTAATGCTTCTTTAAAATAAACAGCACTTTCGTCTGGGCTTCAAACTCTCATGAAACGTCTATGTATGTATCATTTTGTGTCTGCTGTAAAAGGAAAACTTCCAGAAGTGGCTGCTCACCAAAGTGAATTATTTTTCTGGTATAATAGTTTTCTTCCCTTATTAATACGCCCCCAACCCCCTCCACACACACACACTTTTATGATATGTACGCAACTAAATACCCCACAACCCTCCTGTCACCAGCGCCAACCGTGGACCCCCCCCCCCCCTCCCCCACACTTCCCCCGGCTCTTTGTCTCAGTATACTCCCATTTCTCGACACCCCCCTCCCCTCTCCAACCCTCCCTCCACACCTTTCCGTCTGCTTCGCTACAATCTCCAATCTATAGGCGAGTCGTCCCTGGACTCCCTCAAGAGATGAGTAGACCACCAATTTTTCATCGTACTGATCCTTGTGGTACTCCTGACAAGTCATTACATTTTCGCTTGAGTTTTCGTCAATGACAACTTGTTGCGTTTCATTTCAAAGCCAGTCCTTGAACCAAAGTTGAAAATTTTGCGGTTGTTGTTCTATATTTTCTGACTGATTTGTTTCATTACCCCCTATATTCCGAATTCCGTTTTGCTCTAGCTTTAATATTGATCGTTTGTGTGGTACAATGTCAAACGCTTTACAGAAGTCTTGTACCAGGAGATCAATGTGTTTCTTGTTGTCTAGTGATCTTGCAATTTCTTCTATTGTATTGACTAATTGTGTCTCTTGAAGCGGTGCTGTGCTGGTGGTCAACTAGTATGTTGTGTGTACTATAGTGTTCCATGATAGAATGGAATATAATGTGTTCTAATATCTTGCAAGCAACTGAAGTAAGAGAGACAGGTCTATAATTTTAAGTTAAGGTTTCGTTTCCCCTTTTTATAAATTGGGGTTATAAGGGCCTGCTTCCAGTCAGCAGGTACTGTTCCTTTGTTCAAAGATTCTTGGAAAATCGTACAACACAGGAACGGGGCTATTTCATCAACACATTTCTAATTATTCTACTTGGTATGAGGTCTGGCCCTGCTGCTTTGGATAGGTTTAGTTGTTGCAGCTGCTTTCGTGTCCTTGGATACCTTCATGCCAACAAATGCAAGCCATTGTTGTGAGATTGAGAGAGATTTGATTCGGAAGAAGATACGTCGGTTACGAATGATAGAGGCAAAAAGTTTCCGTTTGATATTGGCATTGGCTTTTGAAAAACTGTTAGAAAATTACAGATCGCCGAAAGGATACATTTTTGTTTGTGGAACCTCCAAAAAACACAAATAAACGAAAACCCCGAATCTATTCGGGCTCGAGAGTTTCGAGTGAAAAAGTGGACCGAGACTAGAAGGGTTTGCTTTGAAAACAAAAGATAAGAAATTATAAAGAAGACGAAAGTTATTCTGCTCGCATCGCAACTGACTAAGATAATGTGAACGGTGTGTGATTCACCCCAAAACACACTTTCTGTTTGTTTCTGAGGGGTTTTTTTTCTCCCGCTTGTTTTCGTTTTTTTCTTTGCGAACCTGCGGGGGGGGGGGGGGGCGTTTTCGGGTGTTCAATTAGTGCATATGTTGACAAGTGAATAGTACTGAATCCAGTGTCATGATCACGTGACTTGATTCACCATGTGGCTATGGCCTGTTAAGGAAGGTAAAAGTTCAAATATAAAACGAAACGAAACCCAATCTACACCGGATGTACTAGCCCTTCTTTCGTGCATCGTGAAATATTGAATTCAAAAGGTTTTCATATAACAAGCATTATGTGTTTAAACTGTACACAAAGGTGTTAACCTTCCAGAACAGCCCAACCTGGAGAGCTTATATCTCATTGTTTCAGGAAATGTCACTTAATGGTCGACGTTGGTTTCTATCTGGATTGAATAGCCAATTATGCTGTTGACCACTTGGTCTATAAAATTCTTTTTCGAAAATAGTCGATAGATGATCAGTTTATTGGATCACGTTTATACAGCAACCATTCGATGTTTAAGACCAGATTAAGGTAGATTGAATTCCTTTAACTAAATTGTTATGTGAAACCCTTTCTCCCCTCTCACAAAAGATCGAACAAAACAATGTTATGTCAGTTCGTGTGTAGACAATCTTAGTCACCAGCCTACACACGATGGTATATCGGAAGTAATTAAATAAGACAAAGACGATTTCCTAAGCTGATGAGTGTCACAGTTTTCCTCTTTTGTAATAATACACTTAGTACCATAACACTAAGAGACTTCAACTCTCATCATTGGTACATTGGATATTATAAATAGAACCAGCTTAGGTCTCTGGTACAAAGAATAATGTTTTTCTCGTTTCTTTTCTACATCGCGAAGTTTTCATAGAACTACGAAAGAACTGCCATACTCTGACAAAACAATGCTTTTCATTTTAGCCAGAAAATAAAATTCCAATTTCAATTACAATGATATCAACTTGTCAAAACGTTGTAAATCTAAAATTAATTTTGAAGTTTCAATAGTGGGAGTTTTTAGCAAGTTGACGGTCATTTTAATCCATCAATATTTGAAGTAAAATTTTACTGGCCAAAATATAAAAGTTATTTAGTCATAAAGTGGGAGAAAAGCCGGTCGTGTTTGCTCCATTAGCAAGGGACAAGATCATCAAAAATTGATGGTCTACTCATCTCTTGTGGGAGTCCAGGGACGACTCGCCTATAGATTGGAGATTGTAGCGAAGCAGACGGAAAGGTGTGGAGGGAGGGTTGGAGAGGGGAGGGGGGTGTCGAGAAATGGGAGTATACTGAGACAAAGAGACGGGGGAAGTGTGGGGGAGGGGGGGGGGGGGGGGTCCACGGTTGGCGCTGGTGACAGGAGGGTTGTGGGGTATTTAGTTGCGTACATATCATAAAAGTGGGTGTGTGTGGAGGGGGTTGGGGGCGTATTAATAAGGGAAGAAAACTATTATGCTAGAAAAATAAGTCACTTTGGTGAGCAGCCACTTCTGGAATTTTTCCTTTTACAGCAGACACAAAATGATAAATACATAGACGTTTCATGAGAGTTTGAAGCCCAGACGAAAGTGCTGGTTTATTTTAAAGAAGCATTAATGATATCATCATATTTATATTCTCATTTCATTTTAAAGGCATTCCGCGCATTTTCATCGGGTTGCTTTTGTGGGG
>NC_088360.1:58534441-58536941 GCF_034508935.2 Berghia stephanieae | reverse complement strand
TATTAGATTTGCCTAACTCAAGATACACCCATCGACTTCCTCAAATAAGAGTCCATTACAGGGTCATTACTCTGATATGCAGCACATGTCCCAATGACAACGCACCGGAAAATGTTTCCATAGGGCGTTTGATATTAATTTATTCATGGGTGCCCAAGTCCCAGACCTCCATCAGCACACGACGGAATGAAAGATTGGCCCAGATAAAGGACAAGGGGGTATGTCTACAGAGGCCATGAATGAAAGACAGATAAAACTGGTCTACCAAGGGATTCTATAAAATTTCTAATATTAGTGACTGGTTTGTCGGGCTGTTTGGATAAGGCGACAAGATGTAAAATTGACAAAGGTTTATGATCTGTTGTTTTGTTGGTTTTATGAGGATATTGATATATAACTAGTGACGGCTGTGTTGCCGATAATCGGATAGTGGAGGTGTTACTGTTAGTGTGGAGCTAGTTGTAGAAATGGTAATGGTGGTGGTGGTAGTAGTAGTAGTAGTAGTAGTAGTAGTAGTAGTAGTAGTAGTAGTAGTAGTAGTAGTAGTAGTAGTAGTAGTATAGTAATATATAGTAGTAAAGATATATAGTAGTAGTAGTAGTAGTAGTAGTAGTAGAGTAGTAGTATATAATAATAAAATTATAATAATATAATAATAATAATAATAATATATAAGTAAGTAGGGTAGTAGTAGTGTAGTAGTAGTAGTAGTAGTAGTAGTAGTAGTAGTAGTAGTATATAATAATAAATAAAAATGATATAATAATAAGTATATATATAATAGTAAGTAAGTAGTAGTAGTGAGTAGTGTAGTAGTATAGTAGTAGTAGATAGTAGTAGTAGTAGTAGTAGTAGTAGTAGAAGTTAGTAGTAGTAGTAGTAGTAGTAGTGTAGTAGTAGTAGTAGTAGTAGTAGTAGTAGTAAGCTCTAAGTAGTAATATAATAATAATAATAATGATAATAGTAGTAGTAGTAGTAGTAGTAGTAGTAGTATGTAGTAGTAGTAGTAGTAGTAGTAGTAATATAATAATAATAATGATAGTAATAATAATAATAATAAATAATAATAATATAATAAGTATAGTGTATAGTATAGTATATATATATTAGAGTAAGAGTAGTAGTAGTAGTAGTATGTAGTAGTAGTAGTATGTAGTAGTAGTAGCAATAAAATAATATAATAATTATAATATAGTAGTAGTAGTAGTAGTAGTAGTAGTAGTAGTTAGTAGTAGTAGTAGTAGATATAGTAGTAGTTGTTGTAGTAGATGTAGTAAGCAATATAATAATAATAATAATAATAATAATAATAATAATATAATAATATAATAATAGTAGTAGTAGTAGTAGTAGTAGTAGTAGTAGTAGTAGTAGTAGTAGTAGTAGTTAGTAGTAGTAGTAGTTAGTAGTAGTAGTGGTATTAGTAGTATAGTAGTAGTAGTAGTAGTAGTAGTAGTAGTAGTAGTAGTAGTAGTAGTAGTAGTAGTAGTGATAGTAGTAGTAGTGATAGTAGTAGTAGTAGTAGTAGTAGTGGTGGTAATATATAATAAATAATAATAATATAAGTAGTAGTAGCAGTAGTAGTAGTAGTAGTGGTGGTGGTAATATATAATAATGATAATAATAATAATATAGTAGTAGTATTAGTAGTAGTAGTATAGTAGTAGTAGTAGTAGTAGTAGTAGTAGTAGTAGTAGTAGTAGTAGTAGTAGTAGTAGTAGTAGTAGTAGTAGTAGTAGTAGTAGTAGTAGTAGTAGTAGTAATAGTAGTAGTAGTAGTAGTAGTAGTAGTAGTAGTAATCGTGAGCATGTTATGTTCACGTGAGGATTATTCCCTTATCGTGAATATAGCGCAATAAATGTGCTCAAGCTGAGTGCATTCGTCCCAAGCCAATATCAATACTTAACAAGTAGATCGAGTCATCAAGTCTGGATGGAGCTCTCGTAATTTTGTTTCGATGGAGACAATGCTGTAAGCAGTCATTTACATCCGAGAAAGGTGGGACAACAAAGCCGCATGTAGTAGTAGCAGCGGCAGCATCCGCAGTAGCAGCAACAGTAGCAACGGGAGCAGAAAATCGTAGCTTCCACTGAGAATGGAAAGTAAGCCTTTTTGTTATCGGGTAAAGTGTACTAGCATCCGTATCTTTAAAGGATTTCTGGAAAGGCAGCTGTAGTTTGAGGTTTGACTCCCTGTCGGTGTGACATTTGAAAGATGCCAATAGTCTGTAGAATCATTTTCTATTCGGTTTTTTCATCTGGAAGAAATTTTCAAGATGAAAAAGAAGATGTGACTAACTGTACAGCATTTTAGTCCATGCAAGTCTTTAACTGCTCTTTTAAATAGCTCCTGAATCAATGATGAACTTTTTTTTAAATTCACATTTTGAAAAAAATCTGACCCATTATGTTTAATAAGCAATTGATTTTGAAAAAAAATCATACAAAGAACTATCATATCGTTTCATGTGATTAAAATATTCCTATTCCGTTTTCTCCAG
>NC_088360.1:58526941-58529441 GCF_034508935.2 Berghia stephanieae | reverse complement strand
GGGAGGGGGTACTTTTGAAAACTGGATCAATATCAACTTAACCTCATTTTCTAAAACTAACATTATGTGGCTGAAGACATTTAAGGGCCACAAAGTTTAGTTAATAACAGTTTTTAATTTTGACAATTTTATGAGAGTTTTAACCGAACAGAATGGACGCGACCCGAATGAGTAACATTTTTATTACCGTAATCGGAAAAGAAACGTTTTAAAAATTTGGCCAGAAAACTCGTCCTTCAAATATCGATCGAGTATCTCTTGTCAAAAACTCTAAAAACTGAGACCCCATTGAAGTCCCAGGTTTGAGAGTTTCTTACACGATTAGGGCTGTTTTATTCGATCGATATTTAAAGGAGGAATTGTTGTTTTTTTTTTTTTTTTGGACAGAATTTTAAAAACATGATTTTTCAAAGTACAGCAGTTTAAATCATTGTTGTTTGAAAACTTTAACAAAAAGCAAGAGTATCTTTTATAATTGCTTCTTGTAAAATGATATGACAAAGACAGCCTCTAAGGCAAGTATTGGATCGTATAGTGTTATGCTACTATCCATAAGGTGTGCTGGCATTCGATACTTGTGAGGATCGTGATCTCCAGGCAATATGGTTTTAATGAGGAAACAGAAATCGGATACCGCCAGGGAATATTGACCCTAAGCCTGGAACAAGAAACCAGTTTGATTCAATGCATGTGATTCATTTGGCGATGTAGCACCAAACAAAGACATTGGTGAGACCAGGGAACCTTCTTAACCGGTTAACTGCTGGTTCTGTAAAAATCACTTTTTTTTAAACGGCCAGAAAATTCGTCCTTCAAATATCGTTCGATTAAATAACCCTCAACTTGGTAATAAATTTCAAACCTGGGACTTCGTGAAGTCTCAGATATATATTTGAAGGACGAGTTTTCTGGCCAAATTTTTAAATACGTGTATTTCTAGAGAACGGCAGTTATATTGTTAAAAGATAGAATGATTACCTTCAATGACCAAAAAAAGCAATTGTCAATCACCACAACAATCTGTTATCATGACAGGGAGAATCATATTTATTACTTAGATTTATTTTACAGATCGTCTGCAAACTAAATTATTTTGAATTTACATTCGAGAGAAGTAGAAGTCCTTATTGTGTTGTTGTGAAAAGTGTGAAAATGCAATTCTTATAAAGGCCGTGTTTCTGGGTCTTGCACTATATTAACTCTCTCGAGGTCATATGAATGGAAAATCGAACAAATTGGATCCTCCCTCAGAAGTTCATGAGCATCTCGAAGTCATTAAAACTGATTGAACATGAAAGTTGATGCAAGACTAGTCTATATAATTTGAAGGATCTTTTTGTGTTATATAGATATATCTAATCCTTGTGAGGGTAAATTTTTGATTTGTAAGGTCGAGTCTACAATTTTTATCTCAGATTTTCAAGTAGGCAGGTTTTTCTTGTTTGAACAGTGATCTGATCAACCCTAGGCATATGACATATTTGATCGAGGGGCTATCCTATTTCATAACCGAGGATACTTTTCAAAAAATATTACATTGTAATAAAAAACACAAAATAACTTGAGTACTATCCACTGAACGTGCTCAAAACGCTTTACAAAGGGTCTCTGACCAGCAGCAACACGTAACATAGTGAACGAGACATGGCGCCTGTTAAGCTTTTTCCGACAAAGACAGCGTTGTTAACGGCCAGGTACTCATTTTACACCTGAATACGGTGAGAGAATGTGAATAAAGAGCCTTTTCCGATTGCTCAACTATGCGCCGAACGAGACTCAAACCCAGGACCTTCCGATCCGAAAGCGAGTGGCATACCACAAGATCACATAGCCGCAGATTGTAAATGTGAAAAATGCTCCAACCAACATCTCTTCTAATACGAATTAGATAAGTTGCTCAGCGACTCAAAATGGAAAATGAGGGCAATTGTCTTATCCATCACCAACTTGCAAACATTCATCTTCACTCGAGACCATCATATTTAACCATTTACAACATAATCAAATAATTATTACAGTTCACTCCAAACTTAAAATAGAATAATATATTCGTCAATTGTTTTTTTAAGAAAGCTAAATACGTTCTCTTTCCTCGTATATAGAAGCCTGTGCTATAGACATTCAATATGGTTGAAGATTTAATTCTCATTTCCATTTGCTCTGTTCAACAGAGACCGGGTTGTTGAAATAAGTTGAAACCGGAAGAAAGTATTTGGCGACAGATCAATCCCCCATCCAAAGGGTAGCAAAGAAATTGGGATTTATACTTCTATTTCGGGTAGTAAAAAAAGATAAACTGCGGCCTTATTAGACTACCTCGACTGGAAATCAAACCTCAGACCTTTTGATTGCCGGTCAGACGTAAGAAATTTATCCTACACCAGTGCATGCTCCCTAATGTGTCACTTTGAGGAGTAAAACTACATTACTCGTAGTATTATACCTTTCTGTGCCTCTTGTAAGGTGAGACTTATAACTATGATATTATGTTATATCTACT
>NC_088360.1:58461941-58521941 GCF_034508935.2 Berghia stephanieae | reverse complement strand
CCATAATCACCGAAACTATCCCCTAGTTTCAATTCCTTGGCTGTGGTTGCAATTCCTACTACCTACTTCATCCTGACATAATACCTTTTTCACACGGTAAGTCACATTTGGTATTGAAATCATGTCTTTAATGTACATTTTCTCATATTTTTTCTTTTCTTTTTTACTTTTTTGTATTTTCTTTTTTTTCCTATTTATTGTTGTAATGTTTGTTTTATTTTTGCATTTAAAATTTCTTAAATGTAAGGCTTTGTTTATTTTAGTGATTTGCGTGCGTCCATAAATGTGTGTGTGCGTGTGTGTCTCTGTGTGTTTGTATGTGTGTGGTTCCGTGTGTGTTTTTTGGCTACGTTCAGAACGTTTGTTTGTCTACCCTAAGTATCTTTTTGTGATATGACTATGTGTTGCTGTTTATAAGTAGATATTAAGTTCAATTCCTTGGTGCGTTTTTATAGGAAATGTATAGTTTAGTTATTTCTTTTTAATTTGTTGCTTGATACAATAAGTGATTTTTAACAATCAAGTGAAATTTTTAGTGAAATTTGCAGTGCAGTTTTGTGGTACTTTTGAAATGTTCATTTATTTATCTTTTAATTCAAGAGAACATTTTATTTTTATCGTTTGCTTTCGCTCGATGCAAAAAATAAAACTTTCAAAGGATAACACTCTTTCTTGGAAAATTGCATTTATGGTCTATTTCGAGATAAGATCGAATTGATAACGGCTAGCACAAATTAAGCTTAAATAATTTTAACGGTCCTGCGCTAAGATTTTCAAAAGTACGAGATATCGAAAGTGGGATTCAAATTCGATCCCTCGGGTTGAAAGTGCAATGGTCAACAGCCCTCCATTGCTTCGTTTCCTTCATTTTGTAATTTTTATTCGAAGAGTTCTTTTTCTTTTTGTTTTTTGTTTTATGTTGTTGTTTTTTGTTTTGTTTTGGTATGTTTTTGCTTATTTTTATAAATCGTTTTATTATGTTCCTTTTCTTTGACGTTACCTCCCTTTTTCAGATTTCTCTTTACATTTATTATTATTATTATTATTATTATTATTATTATTATTATTATTATTATTATTATTATTATTATTATTATTATTATTATTATATTTTATTATTATTATTATTATTATTATTATTATTATTATTATTATTATTATATTATTATTATTATTATTATTGTACTCTTCTTCATCGTATCGTCATTATCTTTGCGAGAACCGAAAACGTAGTCGTTATTTGCTTGTTCTCTTTTCTCTTATTTAAAAATTACATTTAATGATTTTGAAATTTATTTTAAAACTTATCTATGTGTTGTTTCCTTTCAAATTGAATCTATTAAACCGTTAGAAATAACCTCATATCATATACTCTAAACACCGATAGAACACCTTTTCCTCATTTTATCTAGAAAAGTTTTACTTCAGATCGATATAAGACTCAACATGTCAAAACAATCTCAAACTCGAGGCTTCATAAAAGTTAGATATTGAGACTCATAGCCAAAAGAAGGTCATTTAAATCGATCGATTCTCGAAATAAAATTATTTCAGGCCAAAATGAAAAAGTGGGGTTTGACAGTGTACAGTTACTGCCCAGTACTACTTACTGTAATTAGTATAAACCAGTTAACTAACCTCGCGAGGACCCAGGTTTGAGCGTTTTTGTCAAGATAAGGGTCGTTTAAAACGACGATATTTGAAACACGAGTTTTCTGGCCAACATTTTAAATACATTTTTCAGAGTGCGATAGTTCACAGGTTAAACAAGGCACATCTAATAACCTACGTCCGGTATCGATACCAATATAACCAAATTTGTTAGAGTCGTTCTAAAAATTGACTGGAATAATAAGTGTGAAAAAAGAGGAATTTGAAATGATTGAGGGAGGGGGCGTTTGCACTAGGAGAAAGGGAGTGGTCGACTCTCCTACACATAACAGAAAACGAAGTGATTATTTGGACAATATTGCCCAGATGACTCTAAGACATCGTTTTGGATATTAAGGTCATGTGAAAATTCAACCAATGGGAGAGCGGATTTAGTCATCGCTAAGAACCACAATATAGGGTGACTTAAGTTAAAACTACAAAGCAATACATATTTATGATAGTTTGTATAATCAATATAATGTATGAAGTAGTTGCAACCAACATTAAAAATTAAAAAATAATTAGAAGGAAAAATATGCCATTCACAAATTCACAATGATTATGAGTAATCGAATACGATTTTTTTCTTATATTTGTCTTTGTTGTTTTTTGTTTGTTGTGTTTGTGAATTTTGGATTCTTGCCATCTGTTTGTTTGTTTGTTTGGTTGTCTTCGGGGTTTGTTTGTTTTGTTGTTTTTGTTTGTTTGTTTGTTTGTTTGTTTTTTTCGGTTTTTTTTGGGGGGGGGGGGTTGTTTTGTTTTTAGTAATGCAGTATTTTAATCAATATTATGGTAGCCGCATTACATTTTTATTCCTTTTTTGTCTTTGTTTTTAAAATTTTTTATTATGATATTGCCCTACTTATACTAAGCCGATTTAGCCACATTAGCAATACAATTCTCCGGCTATTTTGGCCAAATTGCTTAAATAACCCTATGGCTATTTAGGCAATTTTGTACAAATAATCGCTCCCGATAGAAAATTAGATATAGGAATAAGTAAAATAGAATTCGTTGAAATGTGGCTTAAAAGTATATAAAGTGCAGTTAAACGTTCATTGAAAAACAAATTTGCATCCTTTTTTTCTTTTATGAAATAAAATGGTTTATGTGGGGGTTTTTACATAAGTGTCATCAGTGTAACTCAAATCAGACTTATCTAGAATCAACCAGGGATGTAACATTATGTAGTAACTGGCAATTAAATAGCACTAATTATTTAAGACTACGTACTAAATTACTTCTTTTCCTTGTAACATAATCCTTTTACATGCAGTCTCAAAAATGGATTTCGATAGAGAAATCAAAAAGACCCATGAGCTTGTATCTTTAATGAATTGATAAAAATCGATGTGAACTGATTTTCAATTTTCTTCTTCTTCTTCTTCTTCTTCTTCTTCTTCTTCTTCTTCTTCTTCTTCTTCTTCTTCTTCTTCTTCTTCTTCTTCTTCTTCTTCTTCTTCTTCTTCTTCTTCCTCCTCCTCCTCCTCCTCCTCCTCCTCCTCCTCCTCCTCCTCCTCCTCCTCTTCTTCTTCTTTCAGCTTATCCCGCATTCTGAAGGGTTGCCATAATGAATGCTACATCTCCATGCATCTCGGTTCATAGCAACCTCCTCCTCCAGACCCAGTTTTTTTTCATATCGTCCTTTACCCTATCCAACTACCTAGTCTTTCATTTTTCAATTTCAAGTCTGACAACCCAAATTATTGTTATGGTCTCATTGTTGTACTGATGGAAATGCTTTCCAGCGGACGCAAATAACTACAACGTTATTTTTAAAAATCCCACAATTGCGTTCATCTATCAGACCTGCAAATTTGTGTACGTAGATTAAGACTTTTAGATTTCTTGCGTATCATCATTATTCTTATTATCATTATCACTATTATTACTATTATTATTATTCTTATTATTATTATTATTATTATTTTTATTATCATTATTACTATTATTATTATTATTATTATTATTATTATTATTATTATTATTATTATTATTATTATTATTATTATTATTATTGTTATTATTATTATTATTATTATTATTATTATTATTATTATTATTATTATTATTATTATTATATTATTATCATCATCATCATTATTATTATTATTATTTTTATTATTATTGAAATTTGCCAAATTCAGACTTATCAGATTCATTTATTAATGCCCTTATATTTTCGTTTACTAAAATCCTGCCATGGTAGTTCAGTACTCTGGAAAAACACGTTTTTGAAATTTTGGCCAAAATACTCGTCCTTCAAATGGATCGGTGTTGTATCTTGTTTTTTCTCTTCACAAAAAAATCTTGTTATCTGTTGTTTTGTTTTTCTCACCCTCATCTTGTCCAATGTCTCAAATCTGGAACTTCGATACGTCACCAAATTCCCAGGCTTGAGAGATAATCAAGATGTGGGTCATTTTAATCGATATGCGTTTGAAAGACGAGTTTTCTGGCCAAAATTTTAAATACATGGTTTTTTTTCAGAGTACGGCAGAAATGTTATTGTATTATTATATTGCTTCTGTCTCATAGTAAAGTTTGTTTTTCGTGTACCTTTCTAGAATTTGTGACTCACTTTTACAAAGCGATATTATATCAGGGTGAATTAGGCGTCACATTTGGATTGTACCGAGGCTTGATTTGTATCTTGTTTTTAATCTCTTAAATGCCGTACTCTGGGAAGACACGTATTTCAAAATTTGGCCAGAAAATTTGTCCTTTAAATATTGTTCGATTTAAATGACCATCATGTTAGCAACATCTTTCAAACCTGAGATTCATTGAAGACCTCGCTAGGTCCTAAGTTTGACAGTTTTTTTCCAGGATGAGGGTCATCTAAATTGATTGATATTTAAAGGATGAGTTTTCTGGCCAAATATTAAAATACGTGGTCAGTTAACTAGTTAGACTTAGTTTTAAGTTTTGAGTGTTCTGTCAAAATGCAACCATGGTGACATTACATTCATATTTTTCACTGACTTTACCACAGCACAAAACACGTATTCCACCACTACCATTGGAAAACCCTATCATTTCTTAGTAAATACTTAATCGTTGAATAATGGTTTGAACGCGTTGAATAAAAATGTTATTCAACGATTGCAGACTATTATGTTCGCACATTTTATTGGTTAAAATAAGGTGTAAAAGACAGCCGATTGGCAAATAAAAATAATTATTTGGTGTGCATGAATACAAATCCACGTTTTTTTTTTCTGTTTTTGGGCCAAATAAGTCTAATATATCTCACAAAGAGGGTGGAATAAACGTATTCTTTCAGTTCTTTGTAATTATTTAACTCCTTAAAATTTTATTGTGCAATAACGCGTACTCACAAGCTCGTAGTGTTATTCGGCACGATAAAAATAAATGTTTAATAAATACAATGAAATAAAAGAATCCTATATTGTTGCTCATATTTTTTGACAATCTGAAGCAGTTGTTATTTTGCTATTTGACTTGTAAGAATCAATGACATAACCTAGCTAATCTGGCATTTAATGATCCAGACTTCCGATTGACATCTTCCATTGAAATGGAATTTGTTTGCGGTTGCATGAACTATGCTTAACCAGTTAACTGCCGTACTCTGGAAAAACACGTATTGAAAAATTTGGCTAGAAAACTCGTTCTTCAAACATCGATCGATTTAAATGACCCTCAAACCTGGGACCTCGCGAAGTCCAAGTTGCGGCAGGCTGATTTTCTTGGGATATTTTTATTTATTTTTATTTTTTTTGGTATTTTTCTTTCCTGCTTTGTATGACACTGTTCCGTGCAAACTTTTACACCAGTGCCTGCTCCCTAATGTATAACTTTGACACTTTTAACAAGCTGCAGGAATGCATCGTATTTCACCTATATTAGAGGTTAACGTTTTTCTGTCTAATTTTTTAAAATGCATTTTGTCAAAGTATGGCAGAGCAAGTCATTCTCGTTATCATTTTTGATTACTGAATAAATCTACCGTGAATGGAAAATACATGTATTTAATATTTTGGCCAAAAAACTCGTCATTCAAATATCGATGGATTAAACGGTCCTCATCCTCCCAAAACTCTTAGACAAGTTCCGATCACAAACATGGCAGTTTTATGGTGTACGAGCGCATTTATTGTCACTGATAATTAGGTTTTGGCAAATTATTTTGACAAACGGGCTAAAATATTGTTACCAGTTGAAAATGACTATGAAACGAATGTGACATTGACACTTCAGACATCTAGATATAAAAGACAAGATAAGAAATCACAGAAGACAGCGATATGGAAATTGCATTGTATCACCACTTACCTAAACATGTTCTCCTCTTCTTTTTTCTCTTTCATTCTTTGAAACGAGTCTTTAATTTACAAAAGGTAGAACGTAACACATGCGATTTTTTGCTTCCAATCCATGTGATTGCCTATCTTATATTAAGTTTGTTAAAGATCACCTACCTATTTTCCTCAAAGGAAACACGTGTTAATTACTTCAACCCAAGGATAGCCCCCAATTTGGCCATTATAACTCGATACATTTTATTATTTTTTTAAACATGAAATATAGTGCGTGTGGTCCTGCCATAATTCTGTGTAAAAGCCATAATAATTACTCTCACTCTCTTTCTCTCTCTCTCTCTCTCTCTCTCTCTCTCTCTCTCTCTCTCTCTCTCTCTCCCTCTTTCTCTCTCTCTCTCTCTCTCTCTCTCTCTCTCTCTCTCTATCCATCTATCTCTCTTTCTCATCCTTTCTTTCCTTCTTTCTCTTTCTTTCTCCCTTTCTATCTATCTATCTATCTCTTTCTCTCTCTCTCTTTCTCTCTGTCTCTCTCTCTCTCTTTCTATTATATATATATATATATATATATATATATATATATATATATATATATAACGAGATATCTATCTGTCTTTGTATCTTTCTTTTTCTCCATAATATATATATATATATATATATATATATATATATATATCAATCTATCTGTTTATCTATCTGTCTACGTACACGTACATCCGTGGATGTTCTTTTATCTATTAATAAATAATGTAAATGTATCTTTCTATGAATCCCATTCTCAATAAAACACTTACCCTTTTATTTATTATCTTATTTATTATGCCATCCCAAACACTCTTAACAATAAACTCATAATCTATAAAACATAACCACAACAATTTACATCCGTTTCTTACGCTCGAGTCCAGATTTTATCTTCGAATAAAATTTATTCTTTCACCATTCCTGTATAATTATCGGCTCAACCATTTACTCATTCTTTCAATCATTCATTCATTCAATTCACCAATCAATTATTCCTTCATTCATTCAATCATTCACTCATTCGTTCAATCAATTATTCATTCATTATCCCATTCAATCATTCATTCATTCAATCATTCCTTCATTTAAACAACGATTCTTTCAATCAATCATTCATTCACTCATTCACTCATTCACTCATTAATTTATTCATTCATTCATATATTCATCTGTTTCCCTATTCCTTCAACCCGCTCCAATTTTTACTATAATGTTTTACACATCCTCTCTTTGTTTTTCCTCCCCAGATTTCCACTCCCCCCGTGTCCCTCCTCCACACCGGCTAAAAATAATGATCAATGGAATTTAACTGTCACGCGCAGAATACCAGCATCATTCCCAACTCCTAAGGATCTTTATTCCTTTTCAATTTTTTTTTCGATTCTTTCTTCTTCTTCTTCTTCCGATAATTTTATCCAACGGCTAAACACTACATCGCCAGACAGAAGAGGTTGGTTTCACTTCTGATAAGTCGTCGATAATGAAACAAAATAATACTGCTTTAAAGTTATATTGTGTTTGTTTCACATCATCTGCCATAAAACGGACGAGAACAAGAGGAACAAGATGATTGTGTTGTTTTAAATAGAGGAAGCTTCATTGTTGTCATGGTCACTCGATATTCCGATTCTCACCTCTTCACTTCCAGCACTTGTCACTTGCTAGTCTTCACTTGATGGGTGAGTAACAATTATATTGGTGTCGTAGCATGGATTCTATGTAGCTTTCATCGGTATCATCAACCACATCATCATCATCATCATCATCATCATCATCATCATCATCATCATTATCATCATCATCATCACCATCATCATCATCATCATCATCATCATCATCATCAGCATCATCATCATCATCATCATCATCTTCATTATCATCACATTTAACAACATCATCATCATTGTCATCATTATCATCAATATCAACATCTTTTCGAAAATGTTTTCGTCTTTCTTTATGTCGTTTGTGAAAAAATAATTCATTTAGGACTCAACACCAAAAAGCAAGAGTCAAGCACCGAATCCTTATGGATGATCGTAACAAAACTGTAAATTCCTCTGGTCATTGCGTTACCCTCTGAAATCATTATATATATATATATATATATATATATATATATATATATATATATATATATATATATATATATATATATATATCACTTGTTGTTAACACTAACACTGCATAGTCATACTTCAGAGAAAATGACATTCGATGTATTTCTAAAGATGAAACGCCTCCAACGTTTCCTGATTTCAATCCAATTGATCAAAGCATTAAATGATGCCAAACTTGGTTTGTTATACGTGTCGTATAACGGTTTAATAAACAGAGTTAATAGATTCAATTCAAAATGCATGGGATCGAGTCACTATTCTAAACATTAGAAAATCAATAAAATCATTGAAGAAAAGGCTACAAACAGTCATAAAGCAAAATGTGTGTGGGTGTGTGTGTGTGGGGGGGGGGGGGTTGACTGATCACATCAATTTTGAGTATTGTGTCCCAGATATTCAATAATGTAAATGTTGCTGCTCGAAGCTCGAAGTAATAAATAACAATGTGAAATTGAATGTAAGCTTCAATTTAATATAAGAAATCAAATAAAACGGACGTTTCGGGTTTCCCCTTTATCAACAAAACAGGATGAATGAAACACTACAGACGAATGAGATAATGTGGTGGTGGGGTTGTATTTATTTCAGATATTCAATATTGCAATATGCGACTTGTTTATTGAAACATTCGTGGAGTTAACATTTCTTAAACCTTAAAAAATGTGTTCATAAATTTCAGTAAATGGGTTTGATTGTGGTAACATTACAGACTTGCATCATTCAGAAGTCTAGCGATTACAAGCTTCTGAACGTTCTGATTTGTTTTTAATCACATCCGATATAATAATATATCTAATTCTATATGCTGATAAAAATGAAATCACAACTTTGACCTTTATTGTTATTTTGTATAACATTATATTCTTCATCTTCATTTTCGTCCCCCATTGCCAGTTTGTATAAACGCCAATTTATTGTTAGACAGGTCAGGTGTAGAGGAAAATGACGAGGAGGAAAAATTTACTTAAGATGATTCTTTTCTTTTGATTTTCTAGGATAAAACAGAACACTCAAAACCCCTCGACTTTAAGCGAGAGTAAATAGAACTTGGAATTGTGTAAAATCTGCTATGCGACTCCTCATGTTCAACTGATATTATGTCGGAAGGAACTAGTAGTCCTGGCCAGGCCCATGGAGCCAGGGTTTATCCCTGTTTCTATAGTGTGAAACTGACGATAGCAATTGCTCGCTACTCTTTTGATAAGACGCTAGTATTTCGGCAAATCTAACAGACCCAGCTCTCCAATCTTTGCTGGTGGACAGGTGGGGGGGGGGGCGGTCAGAAAATTACCCTCATCTTGGCAAAAACTCTCAAACCTGCGATCTCGCGATGTCCCAGATTTTTTAGAGTTTTTGCCAAGATAGTGGTTATTTAAATAAATCGATATTTGAAGGACGAGTTTTCTGGTCAAATCTATAATTAATAGTTAACTTGTTAAAGTATCATTTCTAGCATTATGGTTTACCCGTTTTGAGGGTATAAGTTACATGTTATGAGCGGCGTATAATATTTTTTTTAAACGATAATATTGATTCATCACAATTCATCACTTTTTATACAATAACGTTTACAAAAGGAGATAAATTTAAACTTTACATCCAGGTGTATTACCAATATTAGACAAACATCTTTATTGTTTTGTACTATCCACTTTTAAAATGATATTAGATTCGAAACAAAGAAAGCATGTTCTCTGAATGGTTTTAAAACATGAATCGACCGAGAGTTGTATTATCTAAGACTCCATTATGACAAGTACTGTTTTCTTACTCATTTGTTTCATGATTTATTGACGATAGTATTAATACATCACTCTGTATTCTTTATATCAAAAGCATTTAAAGTATATAATCCTAAATTTGCTCAATTGGACAACATGGGTGATTCCTGTTGACATCAGACATCCTTGATAGATTTCAGTGAGAACTATTCACCTAACTGTAACTGGCGGCCGAAAACCATAAACAATGAGCTAGTGACGCCAGCTTCATTCCGTCTACAGGTTTCCCGGTCACATATCGTGTCGAACATTTTAGAATCGTGTCACGTAGTAAAAAAAAAGGAGGAATGCGTCAAACACCATTACCGTCTGTTACGTGACCGGCTTGCAATACAGTGACTCATGTTGACGTCAGTTTGATAGAATTTTAACAGCTGCTTTCAGGATAAATGACATTGAAACGATTTATTCCTGAAGATTCTCCTAAGTCAAACTAGCGGTATAAAATGGCTCAAAATGTTTGTTTTTATTACAAGTTACATTAGATTTTAAGAAACCCTTAAAATCCCCATGAGGAAATTTGTCTTTAAGAGTTATCTAGAGAAGACTAGAATAACTCAGGCGCCAGACGTAGAGCAGTGCCTCAAAGATGGATAGGGCTAGCTGACTTGTTTAAGGCCACACAACGCGGCGGGTTGTCAAAATCGGTACCTTTCGGGTACGAAGCAAAAACCGACCTTTATAAAATTATTTTAATATTTTTTAAAACTTAGGTGTACGACACTTGCCGGTCGAAGATTCGTCTCAAAACGGTATTGAATCGGGTGGATGCTGAAAATAGAATTTATAGTCAGAAATAAGAAACTTGAAATTAGAAGTACGAATATCGTTTCATAATGGCCATAAACTCGATATTTTATATTTCCAATTATTTTTACTTTAAAATTATATTTGGCATGTGGTCTCATTCCTACATGACGATGGGTCACAATTGTGTTTGGAGTTTTAATGACTAGTTGTGGCCAACTAAACAATGGAAGAAATAAGGATTTGAAAGTAATACAGTCTCGGTCGTAAATAAATGATCTAAGCCAAAATATTGTATTTCGAGAATACAGTTAGATATGTTCCTGAAAAACTTCGAAATGAAAGAAAGGGTACGCGGGTATTATTCCTTGAATTACCCAGATTAAGAGATTTTGACAAGAAAAGAGTCGTTTAAATCTAACAATAATTCTGCAATTCTTTGGAGAAAAAACGGATTTAAAATGTTTAACCATAAAACTCGTCCTTAAAATTACGATCGATTAAAATGACACTCATCTTGTCAAAAACTCTCAAACCTAGGATTTCCCTGGAAGTTCCAGTTTTGAGATGAGGATCTTTTTATAGATTGTCCCAGGCGAGAGAGTTTTTGACAAAATGAATGTCATTTTAATGGAAGTCCCAGGTTTGAGAGTTTTTGACAAGATGAATGTCATTTTAATGGATCGATCTTTGAAGAACGAGGTTTCTGGTCAGCATTTTAAAAATGTGATTTTTCAGAGTAGGGCAGAATGGAATCAAAAGAATTATCAGTCTACAATACTTGAAAATCATCTGTAAAATACCAACTGATTACATTGATTTTATTAACACACAACCGGAACTGTCATTACCCGACTGTTTTACCCACCTTTAAGCAGATTCGATTCAAAACGTTAAAAAAATATCAAAGGATGACAAAAGTGAAAGTTGAGTTGGATTCCTAATAGCAATTTGGTACCTGGGGCTAGATTTCTATCAGACGGATGGTACTCTGCATTAGCCTAGTTCAATCGTGTTCCAAGCAACAGCTTACTGACCGTTTACAGTTGTAGTCTTCTAGAGACAGTAGGTCCTTGGAGCCTAGTTCAATCGTGTTCCAAGCAACAGCTTACTGACCGTTTACAGTTGTAGTCTTCTAGAGATATTAGGTCCTTGGAGCCTAGTTCAATCGTGTTCCAAGCAACAGCTTACTGACCGTTTACAGTTGTAGTCTTCTAGAGACAGTAGGTCCTTGGAGCCTAGTTCAATCGTGTTCCAAGCAACAGCTTACTGACCGTTTACAGTTGTAGTCTTCTAGAGACAGTAGGTCATTGGAGCCTAGTTCAATCGTGTTCCAAGCAACAGCTTACTGACCGTTTACAGTTGTAGTCTTCTAGAGACAGTAGGTCATTGGAGCCTAGTTCAATCGTGTTCCAAGCAACAGCTTACTGACCGTTTACAGTTGTAGTCTTCTAGAGACAGTAGGTCCTTGGAGCCGGAGTTTATCCTCGATTATATGGCGTGAAACCGACAATACTCTTCGACAGTCGTAACGTTACTTCCTTCCTAATAACTTAGTAACACTGGCTCTAAACTATCGGAACAATGGCGGACACCCATATGAAATATTTCTCCGGCGAGCATAAAAGCGTATCCAGAGGAGAGAAAAAAAACACATAAATTTGATCATGTTTTGACTTTTACACATTCTGATCACAAGACATATGAAAAGTTCTAGCCGACATGAAAAATAAAAAGTAATGATTTTCTTTGTTTAGAACCAAGATGGGCGCCGTTGCCGGGCGGCATGACATCAGACTGCTGAATCCAATTGCAGTTGCTTGATACCATTTGGATAGTATGCTAGTTTATCGTAAAGTACTTTTCCCCATATGTATCTGTCCCGACTACCCATTCACAGCTGGGTGGACAGGGTAAAAAATCTCGAATGCACCGGAAATTGATTTTGGTCTCTTTGCGTGTGAAGCGAGATACTTTTCAAATTGAGCTATCGGGACCCCTATTAAAGCTGTAGTAACCGTGGTAAGCTTCATTTCATAGCTCTTTTTTGTGTTCCCCGGATCGTGAAGATTCAGGTAAAAATTATCAAACATATTAAATCAATTCTACTCGGTATAAAACAAAGAACACTACTAACAAAATACCGGTTTTACATTTAAGCCAAATAATATAAAATATTATTTAATTCATAATATATTGAATGACTTCTTTCATTGAAGTCTTGGGCTTAAGAATTGTTGACAATTGGAGGCCATTTTATTCAATTTATATTGATGCTATTCGTTTAGTTAAAAAGCTTACAGTACCCGCCAGACGGATATAACGTACAAACACACAAAACTATGCGTAACCTTAACCTTTTAAAGTATGATTAAATCAAATTAGCGAGAACTTCTCATAAAATGGCTGGCTAAAACAGTAAAAAAGAGCTGAGTGACATCAAAATCGTTCCCTCTATATGACGTAAAAGTTTTCATGCCAATTTTGTTAAAGGCGTTTGTCAGTGTAGTGGAATAACAGCATGATGACAGGTCTGAGGCGGACACATCGCAGTAAATGAAAAACATCACGCAATATTTCACTTATTTTTTCATTTGAGTATTAGCCCTGATTCCATCCCCCACTCTGTACTGACACACATTGACAAATCACTTTTTTAATATTTGCCAGAAAACTTTTATATCAAATGCGAAAACCCCGTCCCTCCTACCTCCCCCCCCCCCCCCCCCCCCCGCCTCGTACAACACACACACACACACACACACATACACACACACATACATACAAACATATACACACTATTGCCAAGATGAATGGGATCTCTTAAAGTGAGATTAGAGTTCTAAGGATAAGAAATAGAAACTTTGAGTTTGTTGTAATGTAAGAAATAATCGTTATTCTCCCTCAAAAAGAATGGAAACATCGTCAATTCATACTTCTATTAAATTCAATTGCAACCATCTCCCCAGACTTAATAATTAATAATATAATTCAATAATTAATAATACAAATATAAAAAATAATAATAATAATAATAATAATAATAATAATAATAATAATAATAATAATAATAATAATAATAATAATAATAATAATAATAATAATAATAATAATAATAATAATAATAATAATAATAATAATAATAATAATAATAATAATATAATGGAATTCCCTTTATTCATCCTCAAGGGGAAATTTGCCTTTAGGTTCTATTCTAAGAGAAGTCTGGAATAACCCAGGCGTCAGCCACAGTGCAGCACCGCAGAGTGTGCGATCGTTTAAGTCCAAAGTCCCCAATCTGACACGTTATAAAAAATAAATAGATAAATCTAAAACCCTTTATTTATCCCCAGGGGGGAGTTTATCTTCAGGGTCTATTCGAAGAGAAGACTTGACTGATCGAAGCGCCATCCGCAATGCAGCTCTGCAAAGTAAATTAGGGCGATGTGACTTGTTCAAGGCTACAATGCGAGACTGGTAGTCGATTTGATAATTTCGGGGTACGATGAAAAGACCATAACGCTGATGCACACTGCCTCGCTGAGACTTCAACCCTAAAGTGTCATGTTTTAAGGACTGGCAAGAGGATGACTTTAATAAGTTGGAGGCCACATAATCGAATCGATATTTTTGACCAACCGTCGGGATGAATGTGACCCCAAAAATTGAATTTAGAATAAAAAGGATAAGACATGTGATCTTTCGGGTTTTGCAATGTAAGAAATTGTATTATTGCACCTCTCTCATTGGAAAACCCTATCATTTCTTAGTAAATACGTAATCGTTGAATAATGATTTGAACACTTTGAATAAAAATATTATTCAACGGTTGCACAATATTTTCGCACATTTACTGGCGTGAAATAAGGTGTAAAAGACACTCACTCACTTTCACTCTATCCCGTGAACGGTTGGTAGTCGGGGGAAATCTCGGGATGCACACTTCACGATTCGACGCCACTTATCTCGGTCTTGGGCCATCCATGTCACTCCTGTCCAATCTTTAATGTTATCCTGCCACACTTTCCTGTCTTCCTCTTCTTCGGCAGCCTTCTACTGTGCGCTGCAATATTGTCTTGCATACGCTTTCGTGTCTTACAAGATGACCAAGCCAAGACAATTTCCTTCTTTTTACCATTGCAAGTAGTGGTTCTTGCCTTCCTCCCAGTTCTTTTACTTCGTCCAGAACACTTACATTGGTCCTATGTTCCAAATATGTTATTTTGAATAGTTTTCGGTAGCCTTTGAGCTGGAATGCGCGAACTCTCCTTTCTGTGTCAGCATTCATGGTCCAGGCCTCACAACCATAGAGGAGTACAGACAGTACCAGAGATCTAAATAGTTTAAGCTTTGTCTTGAAGTTTATGTTGCTTTTCCAGATTCTATTTAGTCTTACGATTGCTGCAGTAGCCATGCCCAGTCTAGCTTTTATTTCCGACGTGCTTGTTCCGTCATCAATGAGCAGCATTGCAAGGTATTTGAAAGATGTTACCTCTTGAAAAGTTTCACCATTCACGCCAATTTGTTTTCTAGTATTGTCTTGGCTGATTTGGAAGTGTTGATCTCCATACCATATCTTGATGCCGCTTGGAGTAAGTGGTCAGTAAGTTCTTGCAACTCTTGTTCAATGTGGGCAACAAGATCTATATCATCTGCAAACCGTAGGTTGCATAATTGTCTGCCACTTATAGAGACTGTAGGTTGGTGATACTGTAATGCTTCTTGGATTACCTGTTCAAGATATATATCCAATAAGGTTGAGAACAGTATGCAGCCCTGTCTGACACCAACAGATGTTTTAAAAAAGTGTCCCAGTTGGTTATCACACAGGACAGCACTAGAAGCTTGTTCATACAAAGCTTCCATTGTTTGGATGAGTCCTTCATCAAAGTCGAAGTTTCTTAGAATGTTCCCAAGGCCATTATGCCACACTCTGTCAAATGCCTTTTTGAAATCAATGAAATTATAATATAAAACTGTTTGGTGTTGGAGACTTTTTCAGTGAGGATGCGGCTATTGAACACCTGCTGAACTGTGCTCCTGCCTGCACTGAACCCAGCCTGTTCCCCTGAAAGTATCTCTTCTGATTTGGTTTTGATGCGGTTTAGGATGATGAGTAACATTACTGGGGTGGCTAATGAGGCTGATTGTTCTATAATTATTGTATTTTCTCAAGTTTCCCTTTTTTGGTAGTGCGATTGTGTCCAAATTTTAGGCCAAGTTTTCTGTTCCAGTATTTTCTGACATAGAATTTTTATTGCTTGCACTGTTTGCTCTCCACCATATTTTATAAATCTGCTGGCATGTTGTCTATTCCAGGTGATTTATTGCAACTTAGGCTCTTAATTGTGTTCTCTATTTCTTCATTCAGGATTGATGGAGTATTGTCTATTTCTCTTTGTTCCACTCCTGTACTAAACACTGTAATGTCTGTTTTAAGTTCTACATTGTAAAACCCACCACAGTAATCTTTCCATCTGTTCAAAACATCTTGTTTGTTGGTCAGTAAGGTTCCATTTTGATCTTCTATTACATTAGATTTGGCATTGTGTGTATTTGTAAACATTTTCACTGTGCTATACGTTTGTCTTAGGTTTCCACCGTATCTCATACTTATGTCTATACCAAAACATTGGTCATCTATCCATTTCTCTTTTGCCTTACGCATTTTTTATCACTTCCCTGTTACTTTCCAGATATCTTGCCATCGCTTCTTTGTTTTGATCTTTATATGTCCTTAATTCCCTTCTTTTGTCGTATAACTCAAGAACTTAGTTGGTCACCCAGGGTCTTCTTATCTTCCTTCTGTGTCTTTCTCCCAAGGGCTTTCTCTGTTGTTGGGTGGAGTACATCATTTATGCTCCCAGTTAGCGAGTCTATATCATTGTCTATTAAACTTAGGGCAGCAAATTTACCACCAACTTCAGCCTCAAAAATTTCAGCAACTGCTGGATCTTTCAGTTTCTCGACATCAAACCTCATTCTTGTTTTTGCAGCATCACGTTTGATTGAAGTTTTAGTTTGAGTGGACAGAGAACAAGATCATGATCACTTCCTATATCTGCTCCTGGATATGTTCTTGTCTTTGCCTTACCTATACCCGACTTAAATCTCTGTGGAGCCAGTATAAAATAAATTTGGTTGTGTAACTGACCATCAGGAGAGTGCCATGTTGTTATTCGTGTTCTTTTGTGTGGGTGGAGAGTGTTTGCAATATTAGTTAAATTATGGGCTTTAGCAAATTCTAGTAGTCTCGTGCCCCTATCATTGGTTGTTATTATACTAAAACGCCATATTGTTCCTGTCCAGTTTGGATATACGTCTGGTCCCACCTTCCCGTTCCAGTCGCCTTGTACTATTAAGAGGTCTTTCTTTGGTATCTTGGAAATGGTTGCTTCTAGAGTCTCATAATTTTTTTTCTTTATCTTCATCACTGTAGTCTGATGTTGGCGCGTACACCTGTACTATAGACACATTTTTGCTCTGAGCTGCGACTCTGATGGTGATTATCCTGCTGGACACTGGGGTACATTCTATGATAGCATTGGTGTTTTCTTTCTTAACAATGAATGCAACTCCATGTTGATGGATCCGATCATCCCCAGAGTACCATATTTTGTGGCCTTCTGTGGTCACAGTTTCACCAATGCCTGTCCACCTCGACCTCACGCGAGCCAATGATGTCCCATCTATAGTGGCTTAATTCATGTGTTAGCTCGGCTACTTTTCCCACAGCGTAGAGCGTTCTCACATTCCAAGTCCCAAGTCCCAAGTCCCAACCTGTGGTTGGTAGTTTTCGTTTCTTGTATCCAGTCGCTGATTTATCACGTTTACCCTGGATATTGTCGATGGAACGAGCGGTCGTTGTTGTCCCGGGCCTCGACCGATCCTGTGTCACCATTATGTTCTGGTTGCTTCCCATGAGAACTTTCTTTGGGCTTGGTAGTCTTAGCAGCGCCCATCTCCTCTCCAAGTGGCTGTGACCCGAGCAGGGTGACTGATGGGTACTCTGCCTTGCCAAACGTACTCCCATGATTCTGTCCGGGGCTGTTTATTGAATATTCGCAGCTAACCCATTACAGGGCGTTCCCCTATCCGCGACCTGGGGACCCGCTGGGTTGGAGTGTTGTCTTCTCCTGGTGCCTGGTAATCCTTGACTGCCAAGGTTCCCCAGTGTAAAAGACAGCTGATTGTCAATTTTAAATAATCTATTGGTGCGCATTAATACAAATCCAACGTTTTTAGTTTTTGGTCAAATTATCGTTCAATCAGGAGACAGATACAAATTATGGCGAATAGAAGTACAAATACCATACCATTTGGTTACAAAATATCTAATAATCTTTCTTGGAGGGGTAGAATAAACATATTCTTTCATTTCTTTGCATTTATTAAATCGTTATGTTTTTATTGTGCAATAACGCATACTCGCAAGCTCGCTGTGTTATTGGGTAATAACTCGTTTGTTAAATACAAAGCGATGAAAAAATCGTATACTCACAAGCTCGTTGTGTTATCGACAAGTGTAAGAATACCTCGTTTTGCATTGAAAGAATGGTATATTCGTGCTTCACCATAGCGATGGAAATTAACCCCAAGTGTCATAATTGTGGTTAAATTTCGATATCCTGCTCCTGGTCCATCCGACATGATACCGTTTGGAGACGGTGGGTCACATTTGAAGTAAAAGCTTGGGGGGGGGGGTGTCTTCTTTATCGATCGTCAACGTGTGTGTCAATGTTCTATTGAAGCAAACGACTAATTTGGTAATCCCTACATTATTTATCTTGATACAACTTTTTAACTGAACGTGCTCAAAATGGGTCCCAAGCCAAGAGTACCACTGAACACGTTGGACGAGACATGATGCCTCTTAGGCGATATCACTTTTTAGAACGCTGTTAACCGCCAGGTACTCATTTTACATCTGAGTACGGGAGATAATGTGAGTAAACAGCCTTTTCCGAGGACTCAACAAGTCGCACACATCGTTGCCAAATAAAGATGTGTTAACAGCTCGTCTCATTGTTGGGTTTCAGTGATATAACGATTAGCATTTGTCATATTTAATATTGTTGAATCAATGTTCAATCTACTTTCTTTGACTTGTTTGAACATGTTTTTTAACGTGTGTTTTTTTTCGTGAAAGCTTTAGTTTCTGTTGTTAAAGTGAATATATTTGAATTGTCCAATGATAATGATTGTGGCGTAATAGTTTGTGATAGTAAGCGGTAAGCGTTATGGATTTCTATGGACAAAATATACTCTGTCCTTCCAGGTCATTTTTGGGATTATCCGCATAACGTCATACCCATCCAATAGAAAATAAATGGAATAAATACATAGTATACATACTTTTCCTTAGAGTGCGTGTGTGTATGGTTGTGTGTGTGTGTGTGTCAGTGTTTGTGTGAGTGTGCACTGGTATATCATTATATGCCACGTTTGTGGTGTTTTGCTTTTTTTGCTCCGTGGACCTCAACCTAGAATGATCTGATTATGTGATCGAGAGCTTCTGTCCTTGTAAATCGTGCTCCATCAAAATCAGTGTCCATATTTTAAGAATATTAAATAGGAATGGTGCCAAAATTATGTGTTCTTACCGTGGTTGGGATAAAACTTGAATTTCGCTTCTCCTTTCAGGAACGAGTATTTTACCCTTGCTGTTTAGATAAAACGTAATGAAGTAGTAGGATAACAGCAAGTCATAAATGATCTTACTTTCTTAAGCACTCAATGGAGTCTTGGAAAAGGAATGTGACTTGATATGTGACATGCCGGGTCAGTCGGGTAGTATGTCCAATCTGAATGGATGAGAAGAAGAAAATTTATTTAATTGTCAAAATAATCAGAATAAGGACGTTCACTGGGGAAGGGGGGGGGGGTCCTGTTTTCTATTTTTTTCCCTGTTTGTTTCCTCATTTTTAACTTTTTTTTCTTTCTTTTTTTTCTGTTTGCTTGTTTTGCTATGTTTTTGTTTTTTGATTTGTTTTTTTTTTTTCTTAATTTTGTTTTAACGTGTTTATTCCGACATGTACATGCATGTGCAGATCTGACATCCGAACCCACTTATGGGCCTTCCTTAACATTGTTGTAATGGACAATATTTTGCGTCATTTTTTTTAGATTTCCATTACAACAAAGAGCCCATAAGGAATTGGGTTATCAGACCTACAATAATTGCACGTCGGTTGATTCGTTTTTTGTTTCTTGGTTTTCGTTTTGGTTTTATTATCATTATTAATTTTTTTGTTTTGCTTTGCCTTTTTTGTTGTCGCTTTTCCTTGTGTTTTTTGTTTTGTTTTGTTTTTTTTTTTTTTTTTTTTTTTTTTTGGGTGGGGGGGCCGAATAAAAATTAATAAACTCCTCAATAAAGACATTTATTTTAATGGGAATTTCATAAGATTAGGTAAAAATTAAAATTTCAGTCCTAGGTTCCACCCAACATAATGCCGTTCTCGAGAAGACTAGTCACATATTCAGAATTCTTGCTGAACCTAATAATTATACAAGAAGTAAATTTAATATTATAAGAATTTAATTTTAAAAACTTTACAAAACAGTAAATTATAACGCTTTTCTCCTTATTCCACTGGATGTCACTACTATAGTGTTTTATAGATTTTCGTAAAGCTGGTAATATGATCTGTCTCTCCTAATGACGCATCAATCACAAATATTTCACCAACCTTTAATCAGTTGTTACAAATACTGCTTTGATATTGAAAATGGGATTTACAGTTTGATGAATGGACAAGTTTCCAGCTTTTATTGTCTTATTTTCACTTTTTTATTTATTTATTTTTTTGCTTGTTTTTTATTTTTTGTTTTTGTTTTATTTTTTTTATTTATTTTTTTTTTAATTTTGTTCGTTTTGTTATACTTGATGCTGTTTATCTCTATTTTCTCTTTTATTTAATTTTTTGTTGTTGTTGGTTTTCTTTTATATTTGGAGACCATACCAAAACAGGCATCGGAAATGCCAGTGTGGAAATGTAAATATTAACTTTCCTCCCAAGTACAGTAGTTTATACGAGTCTGTATCTAGTTTTTAAGAAGAAAATTGCAATTCTTGCGTTACGTCAATTTGACATAAAATGTTGGCTCAGTCAATAATATTATCTAGATATCACTGAATAACTTTTCATTAATTTCGATTTTAAAGCAAAATAAAACAAACAAAGCTAAAACAAGTATAGAAAATAAATAAAAAATAAATTTTAGTTATGTCATGATAAGGGTAATGTCTGGCTTAGGTAGAAATCAAATCATACCTTCAATATAATAGCTATTTTTTTCATTGTTGACGTAGGTTATCTGTGGACACTAATCTAAATAGAACCGCATCAATCTTTGATAAGATGAAGTAGATTGGAGATAAAAACAAGATCTACAAGACGGATATATACAATAACAATAAGGAAAATACACAAAGAATGCAAGATGAATTCGATTTGAAAGTAATTACTCCTTGTTGTCTGTCTTGTATTATCTATTTTATTTTGTGAGTAAAAATATTCCCGCTGAAGGCCATATTAATCTAATTTACCTATAAAACGCTAATCATGAAATGTGAGCGCAAATAAAAATCCTAACTAATAAGCATAGTATGTTGTATCCTGCTTATATCAAAATGGCCAAGATTGTCACTGAATGTTGATACATAAGAGCAACCATTAAAACAAAAATGCACTGATGAAATCATGAAGGAGCAGTTGGACGCCAATTGAGATACTGGATAGCCCTCAAGAGAAGATTTTAAAAGAATTTCTGGTTACCATTCTGGGCCCGTTTTCATGAACGCAGACTACAGTTTAGTCTCGGACTATCTCTGACTTATAAAGGACTCGAAAAATTAAATTCGGATTTCATGTGAACTGACCAAAACTACAGCACCTTCGGACAAAGTTGGTCAGGTTTTAGTCATTAAAATTTGATGAGGCCGGACTTCAATCTGAGTCTGAGACTAGCTACTAGGATACATCATAGCGTCGACAAGAGAGATCTTCGATTCGGAGGGAAAATACTTAGGTTACGAATGACAGGGGCAAACAGTGTCCTATTTCTATTGACAATTGCTTTTTTAAAAAAACTTATAAGATATGTGCAGATCGTCTAAAATACACATTTTTGTGAGTAAAAACTGAAAAGAAACTCAATCTAATTGGCTCAAGAGTTGCGAGTGAACGGAGACTCGAAACCGAAGGGTTTGCGTCCAAGGACGACCAAAATAAACACGACTAAAGAAGTACAGTGGAACAAAGGTTATTCTGCTGGCATTGTAACTGACTGGATTAATGTGATTCATCAGAACACACTTTCTTGTTGTTTTTTTTTATTTGTTTTTTTGATTGTTCAATTTGTTTGAGTTTCAATGAAAATTTCATTGGCCTAAAAATATAATTGACTCGAAGATGGACATCGTTGAAATCTGTCAGTCGACAGTCAATATCACGTGATTTGATTCATCATGGCAAAAGTAAGTTAAAATACGAAAAGGAACGAAATATTATCTATACCGGACGTGTTACTAATTCCTCTTTGGAAATCTTTTGCGTTGAAAGTATGAAGACTGATATCTTATCTGCCATCGTGTACTAGAGAGCTTGATGTTACCAGCACAAAATAGCCGAATTAGTCAACGTCCTTACAACGCCCACTTCTAGGCAAGAGATTAACTAGTCAGACTAGAAGGCGTTCATGAAATCCGATGTTTTAAAAGCTTAAGATTAGCAAGTCATTTACTAGACTGGTAAATAACGTAATCTATTCCTAGTTCATGAAAACCTGCCCTGATGGTGTGAAGTGATCCGTGGTGGTTGTCTTTTTTCTGTGAGGCAGAAATTATATCATAATATATGTATGCCCTGTCAATGCTATAGCGTCGAAAAATGCTTGTCCTTCGGGGTGTTGTAGGGCAAAGATCTATAGTGCCTCAAATGCAACCATTGCCGCTTTGCCCGTTGGTGCAAATTACGCTTCCTCTTCAAGATCTTCAAAGTCAGATAAAGGTCTCATGTCAACGTCGGAGTATTCCCTGCTCCTTTTTATTCGGGAGAGAATGTAATTTAGACTCTATAATGATTTTTAAAAAGTCGTGGGCAAGGTGTCATTGTTGAACAGAAGATGGTATTCTTTGATGGGTTGATAAAATAGTTTTTTCATTTGTCCATACTGGAAGATGTCATTATTACAGAGCCCGTCTATTATTGGTCCAGGCTATGAAATAAGATTAAAAGTGGTGAAAAAGATACTCATATTCAGTGCATTTTGATTAGTGTGTCTGTTGTCGACAGACCAATTAATATCTTTACTGCAAAATAAGCAATGTTTAGTCAAAGTTGGGTCGAAATGGAGGATGTTACTTTACTGATTACACGTGGGCCTAAATACTTATAAACATATTTGGCAAATTGGATTTTTTTTCTAAGGAAAATGCTTCAATTCCAATGGATTGATCATCATTTACTTTTTGCTTGACGTTTACAATTAACATGAATATGATTGTCAAGTTACAAAAATAACAAGCTAGTTCAGGTATTTAAAAAAAGTAATATCCATCCCCCCGAACAAAGCTGCAAGAAGTTCCACTTTGGCAATCTTGTTGCAAAGCACGATAGCAGCAACAAGCAAGGACAACATTGTTTGTAGAGACTATATCTCTCTTCCACGCCCTCCCACACGCCATGTCTTTGTGACCATAGACATATTATTCCCTTTCATTGCATTAAGACTAGTGAAATCTCTATATAAATTGAAATATTCTTTTGTGCAATAAAAACGCATGAATTAGATTAAACGTTAAATAAGTGTTTAACTTTTATCACCGAAATCAAATATTTGATAGTTTGTAATTAGAACCAATTTTACAGTCTTTTAACTCAAGTCTTATTGGGCCTTGCTTCTTTCTCATAATTTTATTTATCCTTTCTTTCCCGTTAATAGTCTTAGAATATTCGATTTAATCATGGATTGTCCATATGTTATAAAGTAAAAGCCATTATTTTAACCACCACGAATTAATTCCATAAAGGTGGTGATGATGATAATGATGATGATGATACATAAGATGATGATGATGATGATGAGTACGATGATGATGGTGAGGAGGATTATGATAAAAGGACGATAACAACTCTCGTTTTTATCATCATCATCATCATCATCATCATCATCATCATCATCATCATCATCATTACTATAATCATATGAACAGTTTGAAATGGTGAAAAGAAAATCCAATTCTTGAATTTCATTACGCTATTTTAAATCAAATAACAAATATAATAATAATCTAATTGAATACTCGATATTCTCATTGGCCGCCGCAGGTCAAAAACGATGAAAAGCTTGTTTTGTTAGCTATTTATCCATTTAATGACTTTTCTCTAAATAGAATCCCCGATGCTTAAATCGAGAACAAATAAAGCCCCATCAATCTATGATAAAGATTAAATAGCTAGAGTCAAAAACAAGACATTCAAAGACGGAACCACAAGGAAAGCCGGCCAGGTAATCGATGCCCAGTATTGTCCTTGAATTCGATTTTATCGACCAAGACGCTAAACCGGTTGGACTTGAAAAGAGATGAGAATGTTATAAAGATCCTTTTCACTTATTAGGATCTCCCAGATGTAATTAAATAGGGAGGATATCTGCTCCAGATTTGAAGCCCAAGCAAATGTTCTTTTTTCTTTTCTCTCTAACCCCCCCCCCCCCCCCCCCCCTTCACCCCTTTTTCAGCCTCACAAGACAAGATTTATTCTGAGCTCCTTATTTTAAAAAGATTGGTTTTGGAGCTGTCGCATGATGCGGGCTTCATTTCAATTTTGACCTAAATGCAGTTCGTGGTCAAGACAAATTTGGGTTTGCTTTGACAATAACTGATAGATGTAATTTAACGGCCTATGTGATGCCTTGACCAATATGATATAGATTTTAAACCACTAAAATCGAGTCTAACACACCTTGAATCGCATGCACTAGACTAAAGTCTTCCATTTCAAATCGCATTACTTTCATACTTGTAAAGAACAAAAGTCATAAATCTACATGTATCAATTTTGACCTAAATGCAGTTCGTGGTCAAGACAAATTTGGATTTGCTTTTACAATTTAACTGATAGATGTAATTTAACGGCCTATGTGATATAGATGATATAGATTTTAAACCACTAAAATCGAGTCTAACACACCTTGAATCGCATGCACTAGACTAAAGTCTTCCATTTCAAATCGCATTACTTTCATACTTGTAAAGAACAAAAGTCATAAATCTACATGTATCTTTACAATTGAACTTTAAATCCGGTTAGAATGAGGTTTTTGTTTTTTTTATCGTTATAAGTTTGTCATTTTCGCAGTGGCTGTGTTTGTGTTGAGTGGACGGGGCTGTATTTTCTATTTGGAATTGAAAATAAGAGCTTGGGCGCTTTTATTACCTAATATTGACCTAATTACTATAGGAACTCTTCTTTAAGCAAACAAAAAAGAGCAGAAACCGACATTAGCTTGAGATCATGTATCTTTTTGTCTGAAAATGGAATAGAAGTGGGAATTTTGCTGCGCTCACCCATTACTGGTTAATACTGCAGTACAATGACAATGCATTTTTAATAATCCGGCCGGAAAACTTAAATTCATATAGGTATCGGCAGAATAAGATAAGCAGTGACAATTCAAAAAAGTCTTAAACTTGACAATTTTATAAAGTCTCGGGTTAAAGTCTTATTGAAAAATGTGGGGGTCATTTTAATTTATGGCTATAATAACCAATTAACTGTCCTACTCTGGAAAAACACGTATTTAAAAAATTGGCCAGAAAACCCGTCTGTCAAATAACGATTAATTTAAATTACTCCCATCTTGGCAAAAACTCTCAATTCTGGGACTTCAAAGTTTTTTCGATATGATTGATTGATATTGACGAGTTTTCTGGCCATTAAAAAAATAAATACGTGTCTTTCTAGAGTGCAGCAGTTAACCGGTTCGTGGATAGCTCATATGGTAGAATCACTATCTCCCTGGCCAGGCGAAGTTGTCGTACCAGTAAGGTCGCGGGTTCGAGCCCCCATCGCCGTTTTTTTTATTCTCTGTTGAATTCTGGCGCTTTTCTACTCACTTCATTTCTTGTTGTTAACCGGTTAAATAACACATACACACAAACACACACACACCCACACACACACACACACACACATATATATATATATATATATATATATATATATATATATATATATATATCATGGCTTACTCTACTCAGGCCTGACCAACGTGCGGCAGTAGACAAAATGTGGAGGCGATAACAGGTTTATCTTAACAGTTGGGTTTTTAATGGTAAACAATGCAGTTATCTAATAAAATCATTAATATACTCATTTAGGCACTGTATGAGTACTATAAGCCATTTAAAAAGCCAGAAATATTATTTTTGAGAAAAAAATAATAAAAAGAATTTGAATACAAGATTTACCTCTATGATAGCTTTAAAATCTTTTGTTTTGGCTCCTTGTCAGATGGCATGTTGGACAACTTGCAGTAATTGTTAAGCAATATGTTGCTCAATATGTTACAGTGGTGCTCTTTAATTTGAAAATCAAACATTTCCGAAATTTTATACAAAGTATTACTTAATGAATTTCGACACACGTTGTTTGCAATAGACTGAAAAATAATGTAGGAAAAAATTGTCCACTGACAGGTTAAATCATTTGCCTTCTTCAAACCCCCTCTGTCTAAATTTGATGTATAAGATCCAAACTTATTAAAATAGGTAAATAAAACGTCCTCCTCTTCACCTGCGTGATCCTTACGTGTGACATAACCAGCAATGTATACTAAACTTTGTTTTACTTCATCTTTGACGGAAGATTCTAGATCTGGCAAATTGTCAACAATTTCACAAACTTCTTCTGACCACACAAATCCACATTTGTCACAAGAATGACCTGACTCAGAAGAAAGCTCGTCAATATCAAAACGTAGACGAAGTAGTAATTTAGTTTGAAAGATATTAACTTTTTCAAGAATTTGCTGGACATTAATGAAATAAGTACCACCACTGCCTTGTCTCAATTTACCAAAAGCTTTTTCTATGGGATCAGTTGTAAATTTTCCAAGAAGAACATATTCAGAAGACTCCAATAAATACTTTGTTAGTTCAATAATTCCTTTACATGTATGTTGAATGGCTAAAGAAGTATCACGAGTAAATTTTTTCTCTCTTTTACCCTGTTGGCTTTGTAATTGAGAAGCAAAATCAGAAAAATCCTTAAGTATTTTTAATCCTAAATCTTTATCAGTAGAAATGGCTGCGCGTAATGGATCTTTGAATCGTTTGTCTTCAAAGCATGATTTTACATTCATAATTTTCCAAAATTCAATTACCTTAGATATAAAATTTACTGTTCCGTCCACATTTTCATCTTGCATTCCAGGGTGTTCTATTAATGCTACCTTAGTCTCCTCACAGAAAACATTCAGACAGGTTTGAACTTTTTGTCTCTCAATAGGTTTGGGATTAGCAGACTGATAATTTAATTTTGACATCTTCACTAGACTTTCATCTTCCATTTGCTGTAGTTTCTGTATGTGTTCCCATTTAGCTGTAAATTCATCTCCATTATCCTCAAAAACAAGTTGTCCCGTTTTTTCTGTGAGCCAGTTATTTCTTATGTTTTTAACTATATGTACAAAATCGTATAATAAAAATATATTGTCGGTTGTCTTCCAAGGAGATTCTAAAGAAAATAATTTGAAAAACGATTGATTGATTCTATTATTATCACAAATGATAGATACTACAGTTCCACCTGCTTTTTTTATATTATTCAATAGCTCATTTGTTTGATCAAACATAAATTGTGAGTCCAGGTTACGCACAGGCAGCATTTTAATTAAATATGATGGACCACCAAAAGGTGAAACTAACATAAACCCTAAAACTGTTGTTGCAAGTTCTTCTGGCTTATTAACAGATTTTCCGAACAGTTTTCCTCCATGATATGTTAGGAGAGGTTTAACATAGACTTCATCTATCAATAAAATATATTTTTTTTGCTGTTCCTCTAAGGAAGAAAAGACACTTGTTAAAAAAGTTAAATCGCTGGTATTGTTTACTTTAGATGATATTCTGTTTAGGGTGGTTTGGCTTGGTAAACCAAAATCCTCACGAAGACGATTATATAAAGATCGGGAAGTAGCTAAATATTCAAAAGCTCGTACTATGATATCAGGTGAATATTTCACATGTTTTACTGCAACTGTATTCAAAGTTGAACATTGTTCTAACAAAACAGACTTTTTGTGATTCAGTTCCAAAGAATTAAGATAATCTAAAGAAGCCTCAAGTTGTGACCATCGTACAACTTTTGTAATCCTGTTTCTTGAAAGCGGTGTTATTGATGTTTTTACTCCTGCGTGATATCCATCGAAGCTTTGATCAGGGTTGATTTTTAACATAAACCTTGGAATGCCAGAAGAATGCAAGTAATCTGTTGATTGTATGAATAAACAATTGTTGCTTACAAAAGAATTAATCTCGCAAGGAAATTGTCGACCAGCTATAGAAGAGCACAAAGTATCAAAGTCTACAACATCTTGTTTAATAAATTCATTCAATTCATCTGGTTGATGACAACGTATCGCTGAGCTTGACTTTGTAGTTGTTCTAGGAAGTGGTGGTGGTGTTGGTACTAAACTTCTTGGAATGTTATCAAAAATAGAAGGAGGGTCTTTTGGTCTTAATCTTCCTTTGACTGAAATTGTTTCAAACCCTTCAGGAAAATGTTTGATGCAAACAACAGTGTTTGATGTGTTTGGGATATTGTCACGGGGTATTGCTTTCATCCACCTTTCACGTTCTTCTAAATTTTTAGGAAGTCTATAAACAGTAATTTTATCAGTTGATTTATAATTTGAATGGCAACCCGTAACACAACATTTTCTCCCCATGTTTAGTCTAGACCTGTATTATAATTATGGGACCTAATGCAGACGAAGACAACTTATATTCTAAGAAGTCTCTTTACTTTCACTTTGAGTCAGTCAGAGAAGAGTAAGCGAACAGAGTTAGACTAGACTATCAATCTTGATTATAAAGTTAATTCAATTTAAAAAGCAGGTAAAATAATAAACAAATAGAGTTATACTTGCATACGATATGAGGAAAAGTAATCCAAAGTGAAATAATACAAATTAGACACAACAGTAATTTGAAATTGACACCGATAGGAGGCTGCCATTTTGTTTGCGGCAGTAAACATGCCGTTCTCTTTTCCTCCTCCGATAAGATTTATACAGGAAAAAACAATAATAAAATTTAAAGTATTTATCTAATATTAATTCCAGTACATTTCGCAATTGAAAAAAACACAATATAATGATTGTGGTGTTAAATATAATTTTCCCTCTTTCTTTAAAACCTAATCCAAGTTTAGGGCTGTTACTTTTTACTCCCTCCTTTAATGGGTTGGCATTCTCGCCTCCACATTTTTAACTGCCTGCATAATCGGGAGGCCTGAGTAGAGTAAGCCATGATATATATATATATATATATATATATATATATATATATATATATATATATATATATATATATATATATGGCCAACTTTTTAAAATGCGTTTTGTGAGTGTCCGTCAGATTAACCCTTGGTATTTACCATGGGTCGTCTTCTATTTCATCCTTCATAGACGTTCGTTTGCCTGATACCCCCGAGATTTGATCGTGGAGAATCTAGTAAAGAGGCGGTGGTAGTGTGTGGTATACTCCCTTTTGTCGCAATGGTGATGGAAGTGGTGGTGGTAGTTTGTGGTGGAAGAAGAAGAAGCAAAGTTAAAGAGGTATTGAAAAAGGAGGAGGAAGGGGGAATAAGAATAAGAATAAAAAGAATAGAAAGAGGAATAGGAAGAGGAGGAGGAGGAGGAGAAGGAGAAGAAGAAAGAGAAGAAAAAAATGATGACGAGACATATATCAAGGATGTTAATGATGATGATGATGATGATGATGATGATGATGATGATGATGATGATGATGATGATGATGATAACTTTACAGCGACATGCGATGTATCAATATGCATCCTGTCACATTGCTATGGATACAACTTGCAAATTGATTGATTTGCCTCTCTTGTTCTGTGTTCTTGTTAACAATTCTGCTGTGCAATGACAAAACACATTTTTACAGTCAACAAGATACCTTTTTCTAAAATGCTCCATCGAAGTACACATTATTGACATCTATACTTTTTTTTACAGAATACGTTCATCTTTGCTCCACTTTTTCACAAGACAAAGCTTTTCTTCAACGTCACAAAAATAGCATTGACATTGACATCTCGATAATCCGATATCTGAAATTCCAATGTTTGAATAATTCAAACAAAGTTGTAATGGAGGTGTATATTTGTCTCCTTTTGATTTCCACAGATCCCCATCTACCAGTAAACTATCATATTCTGGTAAAACTAACGAAGTCTCATGTATGAGAGTTTTTACGAATGTTATATTTAAATCGAACGATATTAGAAGGACGAGTTTTCATTCCAAATTTTTAATAAGTTCTTTTTCACAGTAAGGCAGTTAACGGGTGAATGTGTAGGGTCGATGGCCGAGATTTAAGGTGTTTCGTCTTGTAAAAAAACTATATGATGTTGAACATTTTCTTTTAGAGGATTGGTGACAAGTCACAACTGTCTGACCCCGATCTCGATTGTGAACATGTGTGTGTGTGTTGTGTATTTGTGTGTGTTGTGGGGGAAAGGAAGCCGTATAGTTAAAATTCTTGGTCATAAGATGTTCACTTCAAATTTCAATGAATTAAGAGACTCCCAACTCGTCAAAAAGTGTTCAACCCCGGTTCCAATAAAGTAGGAAGGTCATCTTGATCAATTGACGAATATTACAGCTTAAAAAATAAGATCAAAATCCCAAATCCCCTTTGTTTGCAAACGAACGATCCAAATCCAAATTTCGAGATCTTACCAGCCAACAAGACTTGCCAAATATGTCTCTGCCGTCTGGCTGGATTTTAAGTAATGTTTTAATGTTTTTATTGTTTTTGTTATTAGCTGAAGAAGGGTTTTGAGCCTGAAACGTTCTGTGCTCGGTATTCTTTCCTTTTTTTCGTCTGTTATACTCATTTTGAGAGGAAAAGAAGGTATTGAAATATATCACACATTTTGCAATAAGATTTGACAAAAAGAGAGATGGCCTCCAGAATCGATAAAGGCAGTTTTTGTCCCAATACCGAAAAAGAGACCTACAAGAATGTACAAATTATTGATCAATTTCACTCATCAGCCATCCGATTTAAATTTTACTCAAAATAATCATGAAACGACTTGAAATTAAGCTTGATGAAGAAATTAGTCAATGTCAGGCAGGCTTTTGACAAAACAGAGGCACACGAGCCAAATGTTCAACATTCGTGCTCTGATGAGAAAAATGAGAAGCATGTGCCTTCGATTATATGAACCGCTTAAAAAGTATTGAAACATTATATGAAATGAACTGCTATTACAAAACTGTACCCTGATCTTGAATTTATACCTCAATCAGTCTGTTTCTGTTCGTCTTTAACATGGACTATCAACATTTCAGTCAAAATGGGAGGCTGCACCCTTTCTCCTTCTCTTTTCAGCCTCTACCCTGAATCTATCATGAGAGGGTCAATGTTGATGAGAATGAACAAAACTACATTGGAGCAAAATTAGATGTCAAGCCAATCTTAGATATGCTGCCGACACTGTAATCCTGTCAACAACGCCTTCTGGATTAGATCAGCTAGTTTAACATAGTGAGGACAAAGACCTGCTCCTAAAGTGTGGTTAATTGAGAAAACTCCAGAATGTCAACAATTTTGTATATGTTGGGGCAATATTAAAGGCAAATGGAAAATCGACCCCTGATGTCGAATGGAGAATACAACTTGCCCAAACAAAATTGACAATAATGATGACATTATGGAAAAGTGAAAGCATCCAACTGAAAATGAAACTATTAAGAGCATCCATATTTCCAATAGCATTATATGAATATGAATTATGACAATCACAAAAAAACGATGAGAACAAATCCAATGCATTGGAAATGAAATGCTACAGGAAAATTTCCTGGACAGCAAAGGGAACTAACCAAAATGTGAAAAAGCCCCTAATGATCTAGAAACTAAAACTTGCTGTTTTGGTCATATCAAGAGATTGACACCCTAGAGACATGAAATTCTAGAGGGTATTGTGGAGGGTAAAAGAAGATGGTCACAAGACCTCAACGAATTGATGGATAAGTCAGCGACTGAATGTAGAAGGCTGGAGCAGGACAGAAGATTGTATTCGGTTGGCAGTTGCAAAGGCCACGTCCAGGAGGTTTAAGCCATGATGACGATATTCCTTTATATTTATTATTTCATACTTTAAAGATAAACTTTCATCATATTATCCATTATGACATGAATACGCTTTGAGACGGTTGGTCTAAAATATGTTTTGTTAGAATAAAAAGATAGGGATTAGGTACTGGTTTAACGCTCTCCTTACCAACCATTTCTTTCAGAATATATTTCTGACATGTCATGCATAGACCACAAAAAAAAAAATGATTTTTTTACGAAGTAGAAAGTACGTCTTGATGAAAAATACTAGAAAAAAATCATCCTACGAAATCAGCCTGCCTAGAATTTGACAAATCAAGGGATGCGAATAATAAATAAATACGGCACCAACAAAGGATGTTATTCCTTCAACTCTGACAACGACCCGCTGATTATATGTTCCGGAAATACGGACCGAACATCATTCGCTACGTTAATCAAAAGGAATACGGCTTAAAATAGAAAATTAAGATGATATAATACGCTGTTATTGTTTCTATTTTTTCTTTCTTTTTATCTCATCCGAACGCTCGTGACTTTAGCCTTCTTTACATTTTGTCAAGGTATTGTAATCTAGATTATCTATAACGGTATCTGAGTTCTATCTATCTATTCACACAGACATATATATATATATATATATATATATATATATATATATATATATATATATACCTATCTATTTAACTGTCCATCCATATATCAATCTGTATATCTATCTAATAATCTTTCTGTACATCGATTGATTTATAAATGTGTCTATCTATTTTTTAATGCTATCCGTCTACCTAGTTTTGTCCATTTATTTATAATATATCTGTCTCACTAACCATCCACCTGACCTTCAATCTGCATCTATCTATCATCTGCCAATCTTTCAATCTACCTATCCATGTATCTGTCGACGTTATCTCTCTCTCTCTCTCTCTCTCTCTCTCTCTCTCTCTCTCTCTCTCTCTCTCACACTCTCTATCTATCTACCTATATATATATATATATATATATATATATATATATATATATATATATATTTCTTTATGTTTATCTATCGATCTATCTCTCTTTCTTACTCATTCTCTTCCTCTTTTCCACCTCTTGATTCAAAGAGGGAGAGAGGGGTAGGAGTGATCAAGATTATGTCTTATACAGTGTATATCTATCAAAAGCATTCTTAATGAGTAAAATGTGATGGCAATTTTAATTGACAAAGAGAAAAATTTGGTTTCATCTTCGTTAATAAAGCAGAAAATAAATTTCTACAAGATCCATCACTGACCATGGTTTCTCACTTTTAATAATTGTTATTAGTCTATGTTATATTTTTTGTTGTTATTTTATTTTTTCGGGAGGACATATTGTGTTATGTTCTTTTTTCCTATTTTTCTCGCTTCGTTTCTTTTTTATTGTTCTTTTAATGCTGATGAAGAATGGGTTAGGTTCCAGACACCCATTGCGTATTCATCATTCATTTTTATTCAAATCGTTCTCTTCTTACATTTTCTAAGTTGTAATTGAATCAGTTGAGCATAACTCGGTGGAAAGAAAAATATGGCAATTACATGATGATACTTGTGGGACACAGGGAAATCTAAATGTGGCAATAATAACATTATACAGGAAATGATTGGAAACACACCAGACTCGTACACAAAGCAATTTTCTATTGATGTTTTACAAAATGTCTAGTCTTAAGTCTTGTCTCTTGAGGACTTGGAGTTCAATTGGCAAAGCATTGAACTAGCACGTAAACGATTCTGGTTCAATTCTTTCAGAACGCTAGGTTGCTTGTCAGGCTTTTGTGTTAATCAAGTACAGAAAATCTAGTTTGGTCTTATCTAAAATCCAGTGAGATGTACTTCGATCTATCCCATTAATTTTGAAAAGTGTAGTCTGCTTCACGCTATAAAGACCGGCCAAAATCCAGGTGTGTTCGATTTTTAGATTATCCCAATACAGAGGAATTTGTATTTAAAACCCAGCCTTTTATGGGGTGCAACCCTTGTGAGGCCGGTCACAAGCCCGGATAAATGGGGAGTGTTTGCTCATGAATCATCCTGGCAGTAAAACTCAAGACACAACTAATGAATGAACGAAATCATACCGGGTCGCCCGAGTCCCGGGACAAAAACGACTGCCTCTGTCATTATTGGCCAGCAGGATGGCAGTGGAAATTCAGTGACTGCTGGTCACCCACAAAAGGAGGAAGTGCGTAAAAGACGGTCGAGGAAACGGATGGGAGTTGAGATCAAGATTGGAAGTTTGAACGCTGAAAGTATGACAGGCATATCAAGGGAAATCGCTGATGCAATGGAAAGAAGAAAAATTAACATTCTGAGAGTGCAAGACACAAAGTAGAAAGGTGAATCAACAAGGGAGATTGGTGGAGGATTTCAAATATTTTATAAAGGAAATGAGGCCACAAGAAACGGCTATCATTCTGGATAAAGAACTTGCACAAAATGTTGTCAGAGTCCAAAGGGTGTCCGACATACTTATGTGGATCAAGATCGTAGTCAACATGGAACAAATCACTGTCGTGAGTGCATACGCACACCAGACAGGTTGCAAGCAAGACAAGAAGGGGGAATTTTGGAAGGAGATTGATGAACAAATGGAAATGTTCGACAAATCAGAGTTTTCATCGGTGCGGACTTGAATGGGCACGTTGGAGAAAGCAAGATCGGAGAGAAGAAATGTTTGGGAAGGTATGAGTATAGCAGCAGAAATGAAGAAGGCGACGCTATTTTAAGATTTGCAACAAGGATGGATCTGGCAATACTAAATACATATTTTAGAAAGAAAGAGGAGTACATAGTGACGTAATCAAGTGGTGTGAGAAAGACAAGCGGATGGCCTGTTGTGCTGGAGGAGAAATTTGAAGGAAGTATCAGATTGTGGCAGTTTGCTGGGAGAGAGAGTGGCAGCGCAACATAAGATTGTAATTGCGAAAGCGGCATTTGGAAAGAGGAAGATAAAAGAGAAACAACGTGAGGGAAAAGCACGATGATGGAAACTAAAAGAGGAAGAACCGAGAGAAATATTTGCTACAACGGTGAAAGGAAGACAAGGAATGGATTTCCCAAAGGAATGGAAAGAACTGCTGATACAATCCGTTAAGTGGCCAAAGAAGTGCTAGGGGTCAGCTCAAGAAGAGGAAAAGTTGGAAAAGAAGCATGGTGGGGGAATGAAGAGGTTCAAGAAGCAATAAAGAAAAGGAGGGAAGCAAGGAAAAACATGGAGACAAACAGGGAGACTATGACAGTAGATGAAGCAGGCGAGGAAAGAAGCAAAAAGAGCAGTTGCAAAAGCATAGTCCGAGACATTCAAAGATATGTATGAGCAAAGAAATGAAGAAATTTTAGAAATGGCAAACAGAAAAAGATCACTGATAACAAAAATCATCAAACGCCAAATGGAATTTTTAGGACACATTATCCGCCACCCTGGTTTGGAAGTACTCGCCTTGACTGGAAAGATGAATGGAAAAAGAATAAGAGGAAGACAAAGAATAACTTATTTGAAAGGGATAAGAACTTGGACAGATGAAGCTGAGAAAGGTGGCGCTTCTTTAATAGAATTGGCAAGAGATAGATCAGCTTGGCGGAAGATGACCTCCGACGTCTGCTTCAGATATGGAACTACATGATGATGATAATGATGAGCAATTAGAAAGTAAAGAAGGCCAGAAGAGTATGTTCAGAATAACGAAACAGAGGAACAAGAACAGGAAAGATATACAACCTATTAAGATGATCAAAGACGAGAATGGAAGAATATTGGGTAAATATGAAGAGATTCGAGCAAGTTGGAAAACATATTACGAACCCCTCATGAATGAAGAGAAGTGAAGTTATACAACACAAAGAGAAGATAGTAGATGAGAAAAGTAAGAACAAGGTGTGAAATGCAGTGCGCAAGATGAAAAGGGGGAAAGCAGTTGGACCAGACTGTCATGGTCTCAAGTGAGTAAAGAGCTACTCGACTATGCATAAAGATATGTAGAATGAGGCCCCAGAATTTACTACTTACTATAAATGAAAAACTATTAACGATTAGTTTAAGATGAAATAAAAGGAAAGATGAAATTTAATTAAAAGAGATGAATAGTGATTGTGGTAGTTACAAATAGAAATGTGAATATATTACGTAACTTATGATGATATAATGTCAGGTTCGTAAGGTTACGTTTCCAGGCAGTTGACAGGCGTGGGTTCTATATTCCTCCGATAACGGGTTCAGGCTCGTAAAGTTCCACTTCCAGGTAGTTGGGAAGGGGTTATTCAGGTATTTCTTCGACAGCGGGCTCAGGTTTGATCCTTAAAATGTTTAGGATTACACCGTCAAAGGTAAAAGCTCCGGCGTCTTGATGGTGGAGATAAAATATCCCAAAAGTATCAAAAGATAAAAATCTTCAAATATATATGAGGAATGGAGCGACTGGCCGTCCGGCATAGATTGTAGAAAGAAGTGAGTATAGAATGTCAGACATATCAGCTTTTATAATAAGTGGCTACGTGACAGAATGTAGAACGAAAAGTATTCACTAATTAGAAATTAATTCGAGGGAAGGCTATAAAAGGAAAGAAGATCTAATATTAGAAGGTAAAGTTTATCTAAGCCTACCAAAATATAACTGGAGTGAGATGAATTCAGTTCTTAATAAAATAAAATTTAATCAGATACTTGTGAACAACCTTTACTGTGACACAGACGAGATACCAGCAGAAGTCTGGAAATCACTTGAAGATGAAGGGTTAAATTTCCTGGTATGGTTATTTAATGACATCTTACAGAAAGAGATAATGCCAGAAGAATGAACAAAAAGTACGTTGGTTCCCATATACAAAAATAAAGGAGATGTTCAAGAATGTGGCAACTATAGGGGGCATCAAGTTAATGAGCCATACAATAAAGATATGGGAAAGAGTAATCTATAAGAGAATTAGAAAAAATGTTGACATAAGTGAAGAACAGTTTGGATTTGTTGCTGGTAAAAGTACAACGGATGATATATTTGCTCTAAAAGTAACTGCAGAGAAGTATAGAGAAAAGCAAAGAGAATTAAATTGTGTGTTCATTGACATGGAGAAAGCATATGATAGGGTACCAAGAGAAGAAAGGTGGTACTGTCTAAGAGCAAAGGGGGTAACAGAGATATATATCAAAGTTATCAAAGATATGTACAAAGGAAACAAAACAGTGGTAAGGACAGCTGTTGGCTCAATTGATCCATTTAATGTAAGAGTTGGATTACACCAGGGATCGGCTCTCAGCCCACTGCTGTTTTGCAATAGTAATGGATGTCCTTACAGAACGCTTGCTTTGTTATGATACTTTATATAGAGCTTTCTTATCGTTTTATGAAAAATGCTGTGAATCGATTTGATGTTAAATTGTTTTACCAATAACATCAGAGTTAATTCTTTGAAATTGATACATTTTCAAGTCGATGAGACGATCATTTCACCACACCACCACCTTCCTCTCTCTCTCTCTCTCTCTCTCTCTCTCTCTCTCTCTCTCTCTCTCTCTCTCTCTCTCTTTCTTTCTTTCTTTCTTTCTCTCTCTCTCTCACACATACACACACTCTCTATTTATCTCTTTCTATCTATCTATCTATCTATCTATCTATCTATCTATCTATCTATCTATCTATCTATCTATCTATGTGCGACACACACACACACACACAGAGAGAGAGAGAGAGAGAAAGAGAGAGAGAGAGAGAGAGAGAGAGAGAGATGCACATACACTTTCTTTGGTTACTAATATTCTTTGTCTTAATCAATTAATTTATTATCTGAACGGTAAATATTCGACGGTAGTATTGTTTGAACAAGACGATTTCTAAAAACAAAATCATTTAAACCATATAGAATAAATATCGTTTTACTTTAGATTCTCCATTTACGACGATCTAGCCAAAACCCCTCCCTGGCTGTTACGGCACCCTACGGCCTTGTGCAGCATGAGCCACAGAGTCCGTTTCCCTATCAATATTCCACCAGTCCACCTCCCCTGGGAGCACGCGGCGGTGGTAATGGTATATTGATAGTTCTCATTCTCTGGTAAAATGGGCATAACTATGGGCTATCGACATTGTATACATTTATCTATTCCAGTCTACTGTATTCAATTCTCTTCTCTTCTATCAGTTTCCTTTATTTAATCTGTCATGCTGGTGAGTTGTTGCAAAGAGAGAGATGGAGAAGAGGGAATGAGAAGGAGAGAGAAAGAAAGAGAGAGAGAGAGAGAGAGAGAGAAGGGGGGGGGGGAGGGAGAAAAGACTTTAATAACTCCGCCTTGAACTAAAACGGTGCTGCTACTTTAGATCAGTTTTTCAATGGAAGTAGTATTGATGTAGCAGCAAAAGCAGTAGTGTGGTAACAGTAGAGGTAGAAGTAGTAGCAGTTGTTATAAAAGTAGTAGTAGTAGTAGTAGTAGTAGTAGTAGTAGTAGTAGTAGTAGTAGTAGTAGTAGTAGTAGTGGTGGTGGTGGTAGTAGTAGTAGTAGTAGTAGTAGTAGTTAGTAGTAGTAGTAGTAGTAGTAGTAGTAGTAGTAGTAGTAGTAGTAGTAGTAGTAGTATAGTAGTAGTAGTAGTAGTTAGTAGTAGTAGTAGTAGTAGTAGTAGTAGTAGTAGTAGTAGTAGTAGTAGTAGTAGTAGTCGCAGTGGTAGTAGTAGTAGTAGTAGTAGTAGTAGTAGTAGTAGTAGTAGTAGTAGTAGTAGTAGTAGTAGTAGTAGTAGTAGTCGTCGTAAAAGTAGCAGAAGTTGTCTCTCTTGGTCTTTGTCGATTTTAACCTCACCCCCCCCCCCACACCCCCCCCTCTCTCTCTCTCTCTCTCTCTCTCTCTCTCTCTCTCTCTCTCTCTCTCTCTCTCTCTCTCTCTCTCTCTCTTTCTTTTTTTCTTTCACCTCTATTTTACCCTCCTCGCACCTCTCTTTCTATTTCCTTCTCTCACTGTTCCTGTCCCTCTACACATCCCATCTTCTACCACGTTATCTTTGTCATTCTATTTATCCCTCTATCTAACAAAAGACATTTGCCTACCTATATAATATATATATATAATATATATATATATATATATATATATATATATATATATATATATATATATATAAATATATGCCTGTTTATCATATCTATCTATCTATCTATCTATCTATCTATCTATCTATCTATCTCTCTATCTATCTATCTATATATATATATATCTATCGATCTCTCTATCTATCTATCTATCTATCTATCTATCTATCTATCTATCTATCTATCTATCTATCTATCTATCTATCTATCTATCTATCTATCTATCTGTCTATCAATCTAATTTAAGGATAACCATATTCTTATTTATTCTTAATAGTTAAAAACCAAAAATATAGTCAGGAATTTATGCCTGGCATGTATCCCATTTTGTTTTCATTTATGGAAGAGGACATTAACCACGTGGTCTGATTTGAATGATCAAAGAATAGAATATGGTTTGATCTGTAAATGAGATTAAATGATAAGGCATTGGAAACGGACAGGCAAATAAACTAATGGATACCCACACATATACACACCCACGCACACAAATACATACACACGCACGCACACATACACACACACACTTAATTTATATATACAAATATCCTATAGATAGACAGACAAACAGATAGATAGATATATAGATAGATATATAGATAGATATATAGATAGATATATAGATAGATATATAGATAGATATATAGATAATTAGATAGATAGATAGATAGATAGATAGATAGATAGATGATAGATAGATAGATAGATAGATGATAGATAGATAGATAGATAGATAGATAGATAGATAGATAGATAGATAGATAGATAGATAGATAGATAGATAGATAGATAGATAGATAGATAGAAAGATAGATGGATACAGACGGGATACTATTAATACATTGCTATAACAAAAGGCGTAGAAACAAAGGGAGATTTACCCAGCAAGAGAATATAATGAATGTGTAAGAGATGAAGACCAAGAACATGTCCATGAGAAAGTCACAAACTTACATAATAAAAAGTAGAAAGTAAAATGGAGATTCACTTATTATTCTGGTTTTGACGTCTTTGATATCTGCAAACAATAAGCCATTCCAGAATTGCTCAATAGAATAACAATGGCAAAAGCAAGTTAACAAAACAAGAAAACAAACAAACCTCTCTCTCTCTCTCTCTCTCTCTCTCTCTCTCTCTCTCTCTCTCTCTCTCTCTCTCTCTCTCTCTCTCTCTCTCTCTCTCTCACTCTCACTTCTGTCTCTACCCCTCTCACTCTTTTCTAGTTTTCTGAACTAGTCTACCACTCCATTAACCCCTTACACACACACACACACACACACACACACACATATATATATATATATATATATATATATATATATATATATATATATATAGTATAAGTATGTCTATGTCCCGGGTAGGGAGCGCCTGTAGGTGTTTATGCATTACTATTCTCAAATAAATTATGCATCAACCTATTACTGATGATTTAAATTTTGACCTGCTGAAACACGTTTTCCAACTGATTAACTACATCTGCTCCAGGAGCTGTGTTCATATAACTATGTTGAGAGTCACTCAAGCATTTACTCAGTGCCAAGTCAAACGGAACTATAAAATAATAATTTACTGTTACCCGGATAATTTGAACGTCAATACTGTTCAATTATTTTGTTCTTTTCCAATAAAAGGGCATGATCAGTTGTATCGATTCATTGCGAATTTCTTTCGATTTTTCTTCTTTACACTAACATTCTATATTTCGATTTTTGTGTGTCGGAAATGCATTTCATTCTCAATGTTGCTTGTTAGTGATCTTTTACATAATGAACATTAAGATCGTCATGAAAACTGCTAATACAATACAGTTATGTAGAACATGACTGTGACGCTATTCTTCCTGATCGACAATTTAATTATGAAGACGAACCATACCATCAAATTTAAGATAAAACTATTATTTATGCAATGGAGTTGTTCTAGAGCGTATTTATACCCTGGTCCCAGAAATAGTGATATATTCTTGTTTTACTCTATATAGTGAAGTCGAGGACGATTGGTTTCACATTACAGCTCAATTCATACTAGCTCCTATCTTCCCTGTCTTTCTCTAGAAGAAAGGAACATCTGGATATCTCAATATTTTAAAATTTGGCCAGAAAACTCCTCCTTCAAATATCGATCGATTTATATGACCCTCATCTTGGAAAAATAAATTCTCAAATCTGGGACTTCGCGAAGTTTTCTGGCCAAATTTTAAAATATGGGGTTTTCCAGAGTATGACAGACATGTTTCTTTTAAGTTTATCATTTAGGTCCTCGGTGGCGTGATTAGCTAGGACAAAAATAGAAATAATATATGCACATAATTTGACAAGACTGAGATACCACTAAATTATATTGTAATCAGAAGAGAAAAAAAATAAACATTGAATTCAATTAATGATTTAAGAACTTTTCTTGCTGAATTAAATCATTAATTGAATGAAGCTTTTATTACTGAACTATATCAATTGTTTAAATGCAAAGAACGTTTAATCATATAATTGATTAGAAACCCTCTATCACTGAACCACTTTGAATCATAAAGAAAAATATCATTCTGCAGTTTCCAATAGTTCTGTTAGGTATTTCAAAACATAGCTGCTGCTCTTCCACACAATATTATTACCACTGGCATTTCATGCCATTAATGACGAACTTTACAGGCTTATTTTATGCCTCACTGGATAAAACCTGCGGTTATTTTATACAAATAAAAGCAACTGAGCATGATTCAGAGGAAAACGCTGTATAGCCTCCGGCGACCAAATATTCATTACAAGAATGAAAGTGAAGTTTAATTATATCATGCAACATTACATTTGCTTTTCATGGTCGCTTTTGTTTTGTTGATGCTTTTGTTTTGTTTTGTTTTTGTTTTATTTTTGCTTTTATCTCCTTTCGCTTTTAATCCGCTTGAAATCAGATCGAAGAACACCATTGTTGTAGAGGTTGGATTGCAAGTAAATAGATGGTTCTATACGCTTATTGTTGGATTTAGATGAAAACTTATGTGGGTTATAAATGTCATGTCAAGATTATACACATGCGTCATGTTTTATAAAAAAAGAAATATTATTGTTATATCCATGCTTGCTTTAAGAGCTTTACGTTATACATTATACATCAACATGAAGAAAATGCATGAGACGTTTTAGACACCAATGAAATAATGTAGTGCCTTGTTCATCTCCAGATCACAAAAATACAAAAGTTGCATAATTCACACATTTGAAAATGCAAGAACTATGCCAAATTGCAATCACAATTTGGTCAAATCATGGACAAAAAACCTTAAAGGAAACATACAGATTAAATCAACAAATCTGGAAAGAAAAGTCATCCAAACATGTTGTAGATCATTTCTTAAAGATATGATTTCGTTATCGATCTTTTATAGAAATTATAATTGAATATCCCATTGATATGTAACACGACATCTCCCCATGGTCATGCATTCATTTATTCAACAGACTTTAAAATACCATTTATGTTTTATCCCCGCGTTCTTCTACTGCTGCTAATACTACAAGTTCCACACAGTCCTGATGGTGGCCAAAGCGAACGACACATCAGTGTAGACCATCTAAAACTTGTTAAATCCTTATACTTTGCCCCTTGTTAATATCAGCATGTTGAGCGCTTTTCTTATCAATTTTGTGTTTTGATTTGGTTAAATAGATAAATATATAAATGATAGATAGATAGATAGATAGATAGATAGATAGATAGATAGATAGATAGATAGATAGATAGATAGATAGATAGATAGATAGATAGATAGATAGATAGATAGATAGATAGATAGATAGATAGATAGAAAGATAGATAGATAGATAGATAGATAGATAGATAGATAGATAGATAGATAGATAGATAGATAGATAGATAGATAGATAGATAGATAGATAGATAGATAGATAGATAGATAGATGGATAGAGAGATAGATAGATAGAAAGATAGATAGATAGATTGATTGATGGATATATAGACAGATAGATAGAATGATTGACCGATAGATTAATTGATTGATTGAGAAGAAGAACGATAAAACGGGAGTGAGAGATTGGGCAAAATGGCACCGATCAAAAGAGGGAAAGATGGTGACAACCGGAAGTGAAGTCGTGTTGCCTCACTAGAGCTAGAATTTTATAAAATCTATCTGGGTGGCGTGTTCCATCCCAAAAAAATGAACGGAAGTTTCAGAAGTTAGATGTGCATTAGCAATAACCATAAAAAAAAGATTTTATCGTTTTGGGCGAATGGTGCAAAATAGATCAAGGCTTGTCAGATTGGCAATCTTTTTTAAAATTTGTTTGGCATTCTTATCAAACACTAATTTCCATCTGGCGAGACATGTTAGATTGATCATTAAGAAAAGACAAGACAATGGGACAGGAAAAATAAGTCTATTATTACTTAAACGGAGATTTTAAGAATTAAACTTGTTTAAATTTAGCTTTTTTTTCAACACCATCTGACATTTGTTTTAAGACTTGGTTGGCATTTTATGCAAAATCGATCTGACACTCCTCGCTAGTCCCAGTGTATTTTGAATGGACATTGGGCGTGTTAGCAAGGCGTCGTGGCTGCTTTGAGAATGACTTTATGGCTAAAGTACTCAAGTCAGGAGACACAATTTATAATGTGCGTGCAGATTCTTTGTTTCGAATAATTCAATAAGGTACGCAGATACGGAGCAAAAGACGCGCCAAGATGCTCGAAAAAGTTGAGCTTCAATGTTAATTTAAATAAACAGTGATGTTCATATTGATCATTAAATATAAAAATTAACTTGTGAACACAAATATAGCCTTTTCTCCTTTTTATACAATTTTAAACAAAGTTAGCTCCAAATACACTTTCAGTTTAGGACAGATTAATTATAACTTTTTTTCAATTCTGAATGGCTTCGTTTACGAAAGGAAAGGTCTTCCTGCAGATTACTATAATAAAAATTACGTTAAGTCAGCGTGTGAGATGAGAAAAGCGATAAACTTAACACGACAAAATCATTGTAAAGTTTAGATGACGTTTTCATTGTCATTTTGAATTCATTTTAAAATTGATGAAAACTCGAAAAAGTTGGACCTCGAGACGATTTAAGTCAACAAATAAAATAAACGTTTCAGCACGATTTTTTAAACGATTTTAAATTCAGTAATGTATACAACTACTGATTACATATTTTTTTTAAACTGAAAGTTTTATATGTTGGTCATGCACAAGGAAGCAACAGTCCAAAAAAGACATTGCGGGAAAGAATATAGACAGGAAAAGAAGGGGAAATTGGAATTGGAAATACTAGAAAAACAAAAATGAACTAAAAGCCAGCTAATATAAAAAAAGAAAAGGATAGCAAAGTGTAACTGGACTGGGATAGATGATGGTAAGACCCGTAACAAGTCTTTCCCACCTCCCCTAAACAGTAAAATATCTGGGTAAACTAGATGTCTGATCGTGAAATTAAAAGTAAAAATGACCGAATAAAATGATATTTTAAAAAAAAGAATTCATTTCCATATAGCTCAATAAAACATGAAAGTAACCCGAGTTAATGTCTTTGACTACTTTTCCAATCGTTAGCTTCTAAATCATTCTCTTCATACCAATTTGAGACCGTGTGCCACATCGTACTTTTGAAGGGTAACGAGAAATGTTTGATTCAATGGACTGAAGAGTAAAATCGTTTTTTAAAGACAGTCTCAATCTGATAAAATGCTTCAAATGACATTTGAGATAAAATGAAAAAAAAAAAATTGCAGATTTGAGCTTCTGCCGTGCCTAGAAGGAAAATCTATTTTCTTTTATAAGATCATAATATGGCTTTAAATCAAATTTCATAATTATTTAGTTATTAAACACAATCATCAGTGTCTTGTTTGCCTTTACGTCACACTAAATTGTTAGTCAAACAGAATGAATCTATATAAAATTACAATTTGGTCAAGTCTAACGGTTAACATTGATAAAGGAAATCGTTTTTTATGGCTATTACACCTATCAATTACCTATCTGAAATTCCAATTAGGAAACAAATAACGCCACAATAAACAATAGTAAAATTGAGGTCGTTTTCACCATTGTTCCACCAGTATTCCTCTGGAGCTAACTCAAATGTCTTCGTCCTCTTACACTTGTGTTTAATATTTGAATTTGTGTTTTGTGATGCAGCGAGGGTTCACAGCGGAAATGCCCATCCTTACACAGAATATAGGCATTGAATCGTACCAACTGCCGGGTAACCTCTGTGGTGTAATATCATCACGTCTGACAGGTATTCAGGAGGTCTGAGGTTCAATCCCCAGTCGAGCCAGACTAATCATTATTCATATTCTTTCCATCTTTTCCCTAATGTGTCATAATGAATATACAAAAGATGTCTTTGTCTTTTGTTACAGGAAAAGCCATCGTCATGTTTGAGTGAGAAGACACTTTGACTTCCAAGGCAAACGTCTGAAGTTATGATCAGCTCTCTTTTTGGTAAGGGATCAAAATTATGTTTGTGCTTATAATGTTAAAAAAAAATATATTAAAGCAATTTCTCGACCTTTACTTCTTTTCTGCTAGTACTACTACTTCTACTACTAAAACTACTACTACTACTACTACTACTACTTCTACTACTAAAACTACTACTACTACTACTACTACTACTACTACTACTACTACTACTACTGCTACTACTACTACTACTAACTACTACTACTACTGCTACTACTACTAATACTATTATTTTTTTATTATTTTTTTTAGATTATTTTTATCTTTATTATTATTATTATTATTATTATTATTATTATTATTATTATTATTATTATATTATTATTATTATTATTATTATTAAATATTATTATTATTATTATTATTATTATTATTATTATTATATATTATTATTATTATTATTATTATTATTATTATTATTATTATTATTATTATTATTATTATTATATATAATAATAATAATAATAATAATAATAATAATAATAATAATAATAATAATAATAATAATAAATAACAATAATAGGTCTAGTAATAATAATAATAATAATAATAATAATAATAATAATAATAATAATAATAATAATAATAATAATAATAATAATAAAGTGCTACTTACTGCTTTCGTACAATATTTGGATCGTAGTGTAATATAAAGGAAAAAGTTTTTCAATCTTAAACTGGTCAGCAGTTGAGCAAAATAGTCAGTCCTTCAGTAAAAAAAACTTCAGACATCGAAATGGGAAAAGTGTCATATGATTCAAGTTGAATTGCTGTTTCTGTTTTGGTTCTCAAGTCCGTCGCATGCTTTGAAACCCCCCATAAACAAGAACTTCATTGGATTCCAAACCCGGAAATTTGTATTTTCTTTCTCACAACTGAAGATGAAGGAATGAATGATGAGATGGCAGTTAGGTGACGTAAAACAATTTTGAAATTCAATTATTCCTTGTTCTGGATCAAGAGAAAGCGGTGTACTGTCAGAATTACATTGCCAGATTGGTAGTGATTCCGATGCTAATATTTGCAGTTCTGAGAAAAGAACGTAATTATGGGCTTATTCTAACATTGTTACATCGAACGAAAGTTGCGTTGGTATAAAAGTATTTCCATTACAGCAGTGGGTTATCAGACCTGCAAATAAGTATATGTCGGTAGTGATCATTATCGAATGAAGTCGTTTTCATTTTGTGATCATCCTTTTTTTAATTCTATGAATAGTACGCATATTTTTTTTTCGTTCACATTTTATTGTTCTAGTTTTTGTTTGCATATTTTATACTTTTCTCTTCCCCTTTGTTTGGTGGGAATTTATGAATTCATGGCTTTTTAAAAATAATTATAGTATAGGGAATGAGATAGGCGGAAAAGTAGCGTCCCTTGATTGGACGTCACCTTACAGAGAGAACGTCAAAATGGTTTTACGCATGCGTCTCTCTCGTCCTCGCTTTCGGTGAAGTGTCTCATGCCGCACAACCAACATGACGTTCTCTCTTTAATAACTTTTCCGCTCGTGACTTCCAACCAAGGGACGCTACTCTTCCGCTAATCTCATTCCCTATTACGGTACGTCTGTCTATACGTCGATGTCAAAATAAAGAGTGTACATATTTAATTTAAAATCACATTTTTAAAACGTAGCATAAAGATTTTTGGCTAAGTAGTTATTGATGTTGTGAACTGTGTTGTTTTAAGTTTTTACCTCAATTAATGTTCTCTCTCCACGACCTTATGCCACTTGTTTTTTTTAAACCTATTTTCAACCCAGTGTTGTTGGGGTTTTTAAATGCGTATTGCAAAATCCTTACGTGCGCTATCTTGCATGACTCCTTCCAACTTAAAAGAAAAAGGAAAAAGAAAATACCTCACATCATTCATGACAATGCCAATACTTATTGGAATCATGACATGTTGAGTGACTTGGGAACGTCTGAAATTAAGTCATCCTGCTCATCGTTTTATGTTTATCACACAATGCGTCACTAAAATGGCATTTTGATTCTTATTTGCCTATTACTAAATATCCTTTCACCCTTTAAATAAGGTATCCTTGAAGCATGAATTGGTAAAATTGGTAAAAATAGGAAGATTTCGGCAAAACTATACAAAAGCAAATCAATACAAGCACCTGCCTCAAGTTTGTACTCAATGAGCGAAAATAAAAATTTCCAACAAATGCAACCTAGCGTAAGAAATATAAAATCTACCAGTCTGATGGTAGCCTCAGTAAATAGCTTGACACTTACCTAAAATAGAATGTGAGCTTTGAGATGTATAAAACAGTCCCACCAATTGTATCAATTATTGTTTCCTTGAGGACTACTAACGTCAACTCACCTTTAACTTTCTTCAACGCAACCTTCTTATATTGTGACGTAATTTTTAGATCAATATCAGGCTATGGGTAAACACACGCTATGGTTGAATTATTGAATACATATTTGTTCTGGCCTTGTATTTTAACGTCAGACTTTGGTCAGTGTCAGGCTATGGCTATGATTTCACAAAGGCTACGGTGTGACAGACCAAACATAAATTATGGTTGGCATTGTTCTAATGAAATATAGGTTGTCTTGATTTGAGAGCTTTTTTTCTCATTACAAAGCAAGAGAGATATTTCAGTGCTTGACAGGATCCCGCTCGTATCATATCAGCAAATGGACTTAATTCACATTTATTTTTACTGTGATATTTTAAAGGAGGACATTCTTGTCGATAAAGAATCATTCATAATTATACAAATGTTTGGAAAATGTGTAGGCTGACCTGGAGTTCATCTGATTTCTATGAGACATCTGATTTCTATGAGACATCTCTCAAGTACTCGGAACGAGGCCTTTTAACTAGAAAACTTTGCTCATACGAATTTCTATAATCTGATGAATTACTGGATCGAATAATGGAACGTGGGGAACAGGGGAATATTAAAGAAGTTTGGTTTATTTTATTTTTTTTAAAGTTTGTTTGTTTGTTTGTTTCTTCGTTTGTTTGTATCCTTTTTCATTTTGTAAAAGAACGAATTTATGTTGATTTTGTTTTAGTTATTTTTGAAGTCATTAATTTACATTGAATCTATTTTTGAACGCAGCTTTTCTTTTGACTTAGTTCAACTTCACTGACTCTAAACAAGTATATTATAACATGTTACTTTACCAAAAGCATAAGCAAAATGGGGTTTCTAGTAATATTGATGATTTTTTTTTCATATTCTGTCAACATAAAGTAAATAACGTACTCCAACCATGGCCACTGTACTGTGTGGTCTCCGTCAAAATATGAAGTCCAATTTACTAAGTTGTAATTTGACACTAATCTGACATGGGTGGAAACCTCTATATGGCCATGATTGATAGGAGGGATATTCAAAAATTATAATCTATAGGGAGATAGTACTGGCATTAAGCACTTTGAGATTTAACATAGAGCGCAATATAAATGTATTATCGTTATTATTATTATTATTATTATTATTATTATTATTATTATTATATTATTATTATTATTATTATTATTATTATTATTATTATTATTATTATTATTGTTATTATTATTATTATTATATTATTATATTATTATTATTATTATAATTATCATCATCATCATAAATATTATTGGAATTGTCTTTCAAGATCATCCTCGGGTCTGTTGGATCGAAGTTTTTCCTGGTATTTTTACGAAATCGTTCTAACTTTGTATCAATCGTTTGCTTTTAATAAAAGAAATTCCTCATAAACAGGTTTTGATTGTTCCCCATGCTAATCTGTGACTTTTACACAATTAGTCTTGTTTTCATTTTTATACATAGTAGTTTCAAGAAAAATCTTATATTGGGTTTTAGTTATGTTTTTACTGTATTGTAAACTCATCTGGCTAGCTTTGAACGCGAACAAGTTCCTAGATCAACCTTATCGGAACCATATGAGAAAAGCTTTTGAAAAATGTGGAAGACTTGGAGAGTAGTCACTTGTGCAGGATAAATATCTCAATAGGCAGAGAGAAAAGTACAAACAAACAAAAAAGAATGATAATGATAATAATAACATCACGTAAAATCTTCATACGTGTTCAAACGTGTTGACTGGTCATTCAATGTAAAGAATATAGAATACAATTTAACCAATTAACTGCCATACTCTGAAAAAAAAACCCAGGTAAATACCAGTTTTTAAGCTAGACAGATGAGTTTACAGTAAAAACATAACTAAAACCCAATTTGAGATTTTTCTTGAAACTACTATGTATAAAAATTAAAACAGACTAATGGTGTAAAATGCCACAGATTAGCATGGGGAACGATCAAAACCTGTTTATGAGGAATTTCTTAAATAAATGATGGCTAGAAAACGTGTCCTTCAAAAATCAATCGATTTATATGACCCTTATCTTGGCAAAAACTCTCAAACCTGGGTGTTTGCGAAATCCCAACTTTGAGAGTATAATAATATGCCAAAATGGGGGTCCTTTAAATTGATCGACATTTGAAGGACGACGAGTTTTCTGGCGGCCTTTTTTATGCGTGTTATGGCTGTTAGCTGCTGAAGTCGTCACAACTATATTATATTGTTGATAATAACCAGAAATGAAGTGAGTAGGAGAGTGCCAGAAGACAACAGAGAATAAAAACTTCCTGCTCCACTCACTTTTCTATATTATATTGTTGTAATAGTAGCAAGTTATTCAAGTTGTCTCAGATTTGATTTTCTTTTAAGAGAGGAGGAGTGGAAAGTTTTCACTTTTTCTTTCCGATTTGCATGGTTTTGTCTAGTATTCGTGCTTTTTCTTTCATATTTATTTATTAAAGACGTTTTAATACTCATTTACTCTTCATTCATTTGAAGGCGAACCTAAAATTATAAAGTTGTCAATATTTTTTTTTTCTGCACATCTCAACAATTCTTCTGTCATTTTTAGTTTAAGCTATAAAATCACTATCCAGTCATCTAGCTTATGCTGTTATCTGTTATAGCTTTTATAATATCGGTGTCATCGAGACTGCAATGGCTTTTAGCATTGGACACAATGCCATTGTCTCTGTGGTTCATCTCCTACATTATTAACGAAACGCCAATCGGACAGACCGGCCGTACACTCGCTTACTCACTCAGGACTGAACTTCCGGTTAACCTTTGTTCGATTTCACTCCAACCCGACATGAGAGGCGTATTCCGTAAGTGAGGCAAAGCGAGACAAAAAGCTAGTTTAGCTGACGTTTGGTGTTACACGAGCTTTCTCTAGACGCCCAAAAAAGCTCTTATCAAGCGCTTTGCGTTGCATAAAGTGTTCACTAGTTTCACTAAACGCTAGCTAAGTTAGCTTTTTGTCTCGCTTTGACTCACCTCCGGAACACAACTCAGAGAAGAAACAGCGATGTGACTTCCACTTGTTTCATTAAAGTACGAATCGCATCGCTGCCAGGCACTGCTTTTTGTTCTTGTTGGAAACGATTAGGTGTGCAATTCAAACTTAATCCTAATGAAAAGACTGGCGCGCTCTGATAAAGCCCATTGTTTTCATTTTAAGCAGAACAAAATTTACTCCAAAATTTCTATCTATTAAAATGTCTAAATAAATGTCTCAAAGCTGAGACATTAAGGAAATTTCAGGTTTGCAACTCTTTAATAAGTTCAATTCAATTCAACTATTAAGACAAGGAGTTCCATAACTTATAATATGAATTTGTTAAATACGTTTTTAATCGATATATTTTTAATTGCATATACGAGATAAATGATTATTATAATTATGATCATATCCTGGGAATTTTTGACCTAAACCATTTTTTTCAGGGGCATTTAAGTTCTTTGACTTAAGCAACCCTTATTATATGTTATTTTATGTTACGATTCAATCGGACGCTTTACGGCATTGAAATCGTAAAATTTGTAAAGGCTGACAAACCACTGAAAGCTAGCAAACAAATCTCACCGGACCCGTTTCTCATGTAAAGGAATGTTCTAGGTCTCACAATATTCGGTTTTAACAATTGATTTTTTTAAAAGCATATCATCTACGAGTACAAACACATAACTTGTTTCAGCTCTTTTAATTTTCGACACAATTACTATTGGTTAATGGCAGAAAAGATTCACACATTGAGCCACAAAATGGAATCGAGCGACACTGCTATTTTCATGATTTTGATATTATTTCTTTTGTTATAAAAACTATCCTGGTTTTTTCGAGATTATGATTCGGTTGGAGATCTGAACTCATCTTTTCTATCATTTTTTTTTTTAAAGTAAAGGTTGTCTGGCAAAAATGGAAAAAAAAAGATTTTTTCAGAGTATGTACATCTGAACTCCTGGCTCTTTTAGAAATTCGTTCTTGGCTCTAAAAGGTTTGAGCTAGAATTGATCTTTCAGACAGATGTCAACTCGGTCGTTCCTTCGAATCATCTGTCCTGTCTTGTCAATTTCATGTTTCATACACTGTTTTATCCCAGACTCTTTGTTCTCTCTTCTCCCTCATGACATGATGCTTTTTCCTGTGCCTTATAAATTCTATTTGTAGTTCATTTTTTTTTCTTGTTTAGCATTTCTTGTTGGTTTTTTTTTTTAGTTATTCTTTTTATTAGGGGGGGGGGGGGATTATTGTCTGTTTGTTTTTATGCTGTTGTTGTTGTTGTTCTTTGGGGGGGGTTGTTTTTTTTTGTTTTGCTTTGTTTGTTGTTTTTTTTTTTACATCTTTTTTGTTTTCTTTTCATTTCCGTTGCATTTTATTCATGAGAATGCTATATTTATGTTTTAGGGAGGTTTTGAGTAACTAGTAGTTTTACTCATTTGTCTTTTCTTTCGAACTTGCGTTTTTTTCGTTTGTTCGTTTATTATATTTGTTTGTTTTTTTAGGTTTTTGTGTGTTGTTTTGTTTTGTTTTTCTTGTTTGTTTGCTTCGTTTTGTTGTTTTAAAATAGTTTTTTGTTTGGCATTGTTTTTTTCTCAATTTATACACAGTAACAATATTACTTAAGTGGTAGTATAAAATTTGATCCATCTGCTAATGGTTTGGTTACTCGTTATAGCAGGCAGCCTAATAAACAACTAAATCGATTGTTTCTTTCTCTTCTTTCGTCTCCAATTCTCTTACCAATTCATCTTGCTCACAATATTCAGCCTACTCCCCCCCATCTCCATCCTTCCAACCAACGATCTTAACATACCAACCAATCCACGCGAATATTTTAAAGTGTTTTCAAACCCTTTTCACACACTTCACTAAGTTTTTACTTTGTATTATTGTCTGTCTCAGCTCGATATTTTTTTAATGTTTTCTTGTCCTTTGTCTTCTTTTATAGTTTGTCTCCAGTACCATTTTTGCGATCTATTTCAGTCTAATTTGTTTGCCTGTTTTATTTTCCATTTATTCGAAAGAACCGAGAATCTTCTTTTTCATCTAATTATGCTTTTTCTTTTGATGAGGGATCTTTTTCAATTATTAAGAAGTAATATTTTACTTTTTATTTGTTCTGTTTGTTGCTTTTGTTTTGCTTGTTTTGCTTGTTTGTTTGTTTTTTCATTTGCTTATTATTATAGGGTTTTGGTTTGTTTTTGTTTTTGTTTGTTTGGTGTATTTGTTTGTGGTATTTTGCATATGTATTACAATTGATTTTAGTCAATGTGTTGTTTAAGCAGAAAGAGGGTGGGGTGGGGGGGTGATATGAAGATAGACAGAGAGGGACAGATATATATATATATATATATATATATATATATATATATTATATATATATATATGATAGATAGATAGATAGATAGATAGATAGATAGATAGATAGATAGATAGATAGATAGATAGATAGATAGATAGATAGAGAGAGAGAGAGAGAATACGTGTGTGTATGTGTGTGTGTGTGTGTGTTGTGTTGTGTGTGAAAGGGAAAGAGAAAGAGTCTCTTGGATGACATTCTGTTATTGTCTGTATCCTGGTGACTTTATTCTCCTGCTCTCTATTTTTCTGTGTTTAAAAAAATGACGAATTTTTTGTTATGATTGTGAATAAAGTTTGGTGGAGAATGTTTTACAATTTTACCTAGGCAACCCAAGCCTGAGTTCACTTCAGAGGCAGTTTGGGTCTATAATTATTAGGACAATCCTTTAAAAAATTAATTTTGAGATTTTGGTTGAAAACGATAGTTTATTATCTTAGAAATAATTTTATTGAAGTACAACTTCTCAAAATAGACTATAAAGGCATTGAAAACGCAGACGAAAAGGGTACAGGTAGTAAGAAAAGTGTGAAAAATGTAAGGCTATTTCGCTATTTTCTCACTACGTCATTTTTCTAGGGTTATGGCATACTGTGTCAAACGTTTCCCAGAATCTATTCAATGACATTGTCTAAAAAAATGTATTATGTCACCATCGAGAGATTTTTGATAGGGTATGTGTACTTTGAATTATAATCTAAATTATAAATTTTGTCATAACACTTTGATTCTCAACTTTGTAATGTTCTAATAAAAAGCTAAAGCTGTAAAATGTCTCTATGGCTCACAAAATGCTGCAATGTTGATACGAGGGAAGAATATGGAGGTTATTCCTTCATTAGTTTTTGTAGATAGTTTGCCATTCGATTGTTATATTTTTTTATGCCAGACCCCCAAATCAGGTCGCAAAAAGGGTACCAACACAGAAAACGTATACTTTTCACCAAAAATGTTGTTCATTAACCTATAATGACGATATAGAATGATTAAAACCGCCCTTAGGTAATTAATTTCTTTTTTAGAAAAAAACTCTCACACAAATGTATATGCCATGCCCGCCTCATAGATACTTCAGTCACATGAGTTATTGCAATTCAACGATCAGCTTTTATTAAAAATAGAATCAATGTTTCAAACAAAATGTAAACAAACCTTCAGGTCCAGCCATAGATAGTCGTCTTAAGTACTTGACCGTCGTCAGAAGAAATAGGTCCCACATATTATGAGTATTTATCACAATATTGTGACACACAGATGATGGAAGTGCATCGCAACATCTGACGACAACATTAATTTTTTCAATCGTCTTTGTTAAAATTATGAGTGATACTCGGATATCTGTTGCTGATTGTTCCCGGTACTTTAACTGGCAATGTGTCCAGCCGCCACCCTTCGTAAAAGTATAACTCCTCCTCCTCCTCCTTCTCCTCCTCCTCTCCCTCATCATTATCATCATCATCATCATCATCATCATCATCATCTTCATCATCACCATCATCATCATCATCATCATCATCATCATCATCATCATCGTTATTTAAATTTAATAACAATAATAACAACAATAAAATAGTATTAGTAGTAGTAGTAATAATAATAAATAATAATAATAATAATAATAATAATAATAATAATAATAATAATAATAATAATAATATTAGTAATAATAATAATAATAATAATAATAATAATAATAATAATAATAATAATAATAACAATAATAATAATAATAATAATAATAATAATAATAATAATAATAATAATAATAATAATAATAATAATAATAATAATAATAATACTTTACTTGACTTGATAATAATAAGTTATCTAACCTGCTGGTTATAGAGATAGAACTATTTGCCTCTCTGATCGCATCGTAAAAAAACATTTTCCATCATGAATCAACACTCTCTCTCTCTCTCTCTCTCTCTCTCTCTCTCTCTCTCTCTCTCTCTCTCTCTCTCTCTCTCTCTCTCTCTCTCTCTCTCTCTTTCTCATCATCGTTTCCATGGGGGTTAATGAGTTGACTCCAAAGACAACTGACGGTGGGATCACTTGGGGGTAATGACGGTACACAGTCAAAGTTTGATGGTAGAAAAGGCAACAGGACTTAGAAGTCGTGACGTCACACCTTCCTCGCTTCCAGTTCAAAACTCCGTGGAAGTGTGTAACCTGTCCTCCGGACTTTGTATAAACAATTCATATTGCATCAATTCTATTGCATCAGAAAGTCGCATAACTATCTAAGTAGCCCGTTGTATAGGCGGATTCTCTTATGATTACGGTGTCTCAATGAGAAAGAATTGATGATATATTTATTGATTGCCAGCATTTATTGATGGTAGAATATAAGATACCGCCACTCTGAAACAAAAGATCAGTTGCACAAGGTATGTATCTAGTCGTTTTTAGTAATGTAAATGTTTTTATTAGGTTTTGTTTAGTTTTTTTTGCTGTTGGCTGAAGAAGGATCTGAGCCCGAGACGTTTCGTGTTTGGTATTTTGCACTTTTTTCGAAGCTGTTATATTCATTTCTGTTTAATACTTTTCCATTCCACCCAGCAGCTTTGTATCACTTTAACTAGAAAAAGGTAAAATGAAGATGATGGGATTCAAACCTGTGTCTTCCTTGGGCAATGTCATTCATGCAGAGCTTGGCTAGGAATAAAATCCCATCTTTTCCAGCACTGTAACCAGTATCAATCTTTATCCCAGTATTCTCACACACGCTTTAATTCTACAAACCTCATCGATTTTATGTTATCGGAATGATATTGAAATTAACAAATAAACATTATGTTAAGTGGTAGTCTGTCTGGAACCTTATTGTTTGGATGTGTATGGTATTTGTTTATTTTTGCCAAAAGATATTTTAACATCAAGAAAAAATAATGGAAGACAGAGACGAGAATTCAATGTTTGCTCGCATTGGTCTCGTTAGTATAAATAAAGGATGACAGGTCTTAAGAGTAATATTACATTTCCTTCTTAAACCCACGTCTATATTCTCTTTTAAATACGAAAGTGAATATTTGATCATCCATTCTGTTTGAAAGTTCAGTAGATAAAAGACAGATTTCATCTCGATTTTAATTTTAATTTTTTTTCCATACATCTTATTTTATACTAAAATAACAGAATAAAGGATGAATGATTGACTGTCTACTTTCCATCCACTTCAGGTTTATATTCTTTTTTCCGTCGTTCAAAGCAATGACTGAGCCAGTACTGTAATGTCCATCATTGCCATTACAGACATCTTTAGATGGTTTCACTTCCGTCGATTCAGATCGATACTTGACTCATTTGAGAGGAGAGTTAAGTGCGGGGCTATTTGTGTATACGTAGGTTTCACTAGATAATATATTTTACAATCATTATACCAGATCAGTTAAGAGTGTGTTGTCGAATACTGACAAAACGCCTTTTTCCATTAGTAAACTCTTACTTCATTAATTGACCCGAACTTGTCAAATAAATTAAACCCGAGACTTCTTTAAAGAATTATTTAAGGTTATTTTAATCGATCAATAACTGAAGTAACAGTTTTGCGACCAAATGTTAAAAGACTTTTTGTCGTTGTACCGACAGAATTGAACTGAAGATTTTTTGTCCGGTCTTCATTTGCTTAAACTCAGGTGTTTGGTTGGTCGAGAAGACTATCTGATTCTCGGTCGCATGTTTGGAATGATTTTTTTCAGTCACTAGCATTGCTCATTAATGGACCGTAATAGCCGTATTCATTTACAATTATTGGAAATATCCTGCAGTCCTACCACGCGATCGCGCGATAATTAAAGTGAGCAGTGCTAAGAAAAGTTGTTAATCCGTCATGGTTTGGAAAGTGAATAGATTCTAGTTACATTAAATATGCTTACTGCTCCTTGCAACTCTTAATTCATTACATTAGCTCCCCCCCCCCCCCTCCCCGCGCTCACATGCAAAATTGATCATGGGAACATAAGGGTTTCACAATTTTGCAAGGAAACACAATAATCAAACGGTTTGACGGGAAAACTATTGATACAAAACATGGACAATGGATGATTCCAGAGTGCCGTAATAAAACTACCATTTATTTTTTATTGATTCTTTCTAGCTCCACCACAAATACGTGATTTTTTGTAATGCCACAATTTTAGCAACCAAATACTTTATGGAACTCATGAATCAAATATTGCTAACCGTAACATACCCATGCCTGCATTTTGACATGGTGGGGTTTTGTATCAACAAATACAAAGGGATCAATTTACCAGTCTGACAACTAAGGCAAAAGTCAAGCTGTTGGTACATGACATCACATCAATTTCAAACAAGTCCAAGGAGTATTCGATTTTGTTAGTTTGATTTTTTTCTGTTGTAAGCTAGACCGAATTTAAATATAATCAGACTTGTAAATGATAAGTCATTTTCATTCTAAAGAAGTGTCATGTTGATGTGCTTTGCATCCGGAAGAAGTACGCGAATGTTCATGATCCCATTCCACAATAGTCTGAATATTTTTTAGTTTAGCATGTCTGTCTAAATACAAATATTATATATATATAGTTTGATTTGGTGGAAGATCTTTTCAAGAGGCGAGCTCACCAACAAAAAGGATCGTAGGTAGCTCTTACAGTTCCAATTTGAAATCATGGACTCAATGACGTGGTTCAGAGGAGTCTTGTAAGAGGGAAGAATTATGATATACATATTGTCGGTCTTTTCATAGGAAATAAAGTAGTTTAGGAAAAGTCCAGTTTTTTAAATTGTAATGCTACTGTAATATTATTTAAATTTCTGTTTTTATTGACATAACGCCATTCTCATCGTACAGCGTAATTATTATTAGCACCAGTCTCGTAGCCATACCAAGGACTGGTTCTTGGTCGCTTTTTTTTATTATCACTCCATAACATCAGCAACTGTTTTCTCTCAAGAGCTCTCTCTTGTCACTCGGGTCCATTCTCATGGGTACTTGTCAATGATTTTCTCGAAGCTTCTCTGATTGCTTCAGTTGTTCTCATTGACCAGCCACTCTTTTGGAGAGAATTTGTTCAAGAAAATTATAACCAAACACGGCCGAGGAAAAGAAAGAATGAAAATAGTTTAGTATCTTTTCACATTAGAATTATCAACAGAAAATTACTGAGAATGTGATCATGTAAGTTCATGGAATTAAGATTACGGTTATAAAATTCACTCAGCTAATTCTGATACCTTAAGGCTTAATTTTAATTGTTTTTATTTATTGTCTTTTGAAGAATACAGGAAGCTTGGAAATCGTGGGGGGGGGGGGGGGATGAGTCACGACCTCTCGTGACATTAACCAGTTAACTGTTCCACACTGGAAAGACTCGTTTTTTAAAATTTGACAATAAAATTGGTCCTTCAAATATTGATCGATTTAAATGACACCCATCGTGGCAAAACTCTCAAACCTGGGACTTCTGGCCAAATTTTTATATAGGTGTCTTTCCAAAGTACGGCAGTTGACTGGTTCATGTACGATTTGTCCTATGTGTCTCGTCAAGTGACACGGGGAATAGTTCTTTGGTTCCCAAAGATGTGTACTTTTCTAACGCTCATTGTACACATTGGTTTCAAGTTTTAATGAAATACTAGTAATCGACACTAGAGAATTCCAGCTCCAATTCGACACCTAACAATGGGTAATGCACTAAATGAACGATTTGGTTTAATGTCAGCTACTAGATACCATAAAGGAGAAGTTTTTAAGGCTATGTTGGAACCAAAGAATGAGTTTTGGATTTTTACAATGCATACATTAAGCTGTTCGCCCTTTGATTGAAGATTTGTGAATTCGAGCCCACGGAGACAAAACTAATGTTTTTCCTCTGAGCTTTGAAACATCCTTGAGAGACTGATCACTGGCGGAATTGTGTGTTTTGTGATGCAAGCTAGGGTTTACGGTTCGTATACCCTTGTAAATAATATAGGTATTAAATCGTCATAACTATCGGGTAACATCTGTGGTGTATTGGTAGTACGTCTGAAGACTATAGAGTAGCTCCATTTTTATTTTGAAAATATCAAAGCGACAAGTTAGGGAGTATCTAGGAACTGATGTGAGATAAAGATCTGAACAAGTGTATGTGAAAGAGTCCCAGACAAAGAAAGAAAAAAAGATGTAAGAAAAAAAAAGACACCCCAAAATCAGTCATCCTCGGCTGGGGATCGAACCTCAGACCTCCTGATTACCGATCGGACGTGCAACCATTACACCACAGAGGTAGTTTTTACATGGGAAGGGGGGGGGTAAGCAAAATAAACCAAAAGATTAAACAAAATATAACATCTTTAGATCACTTTTTACACTAGATGTCATTCATAACGTTACAAAAACCATTCAAACATCGCTCAATAATTAAAGTTTAATAATATGCAAACAGAAAGAGACGCCAGTTTTCGTTATCTACGTTTCTATCAAGCTCTGGCTGAACTCAAAGTTCAAAAGAAAATGTATAAGCACTCATTGAACTCACGAAGGACGAGTGCACAAATCAACTTTCTGCAACAAAACGCAATCTTTTCAATTTCACCAGAAATACTTCAAATATCGAACGATTCACCTTTTCTTCTATAAGAAATTCGTAACATTCCTTATGATACAATGAACTTTTTTCTTATTCAAATTTGCCTTGTACATAAAAAATTTGATGAAAATCTTTATTAAATTTACGAAGAATTTAAAACGCTTTTGTAAAGATCGTTTTTATGGGAAAAAGTATGT
>NC_088360.1:58449441-58459441 GCF_034508935.2 Berghia stephanieae | reverse complement strand
GGTAGTGATGATGATGTGGTGGTGGTTGTAGTAGTAGTGGTAATGGTAATGATATGGTGGTGGTGGTGGTTGTAGTAGTAGTGGTCGTGATGATGATATGGTGGTGGTGTTTGTAGTAGTAGTGGTAATGATGCGGCTATGTGGTCTAGTAGTATGACACTCGCTTCCGGATCGGAAGGTCCTGGGTTCGAGCCTCGCGCTCGGCGCATAGTTGAGTCCTTGGAAAAGGCTCTTTACTCACATTCTCTCACCGTACTCAGGTGTAAAATGAGTACCTGGCCGTTAACAGAGTTGTCTTTGTCCGAAAAATTGTAATATCGCCTAACAGGCGTCATGTCCCGTCCTACATGTTAAATGTTGACCAGGGACCCCTTGTAAAGCGCTTTGAGCACATTTAGTAGATATTGCACTATATAAAGCTCAATATTTAAAATATATATATATTTCAATGATGATGATATGGTGGTGGTGGTTGCGGTAGTAGTAGTGGTAGTGATGATAATGTGGTGGTGGTTGTAGTTGTAGTAGTAGTGATAGTGATGATGATGTGGTGGTGGTTGTAGTAGTAGTGGTAGTGATGATGATGTGGTTGTGGTGGTTGTAGTAGTAGTTGTAATGGTGATGAGTTGGTGGTAGTGGTGGTTGCAGTAGTAGTGGTAGTGATGACGATGTTGTTGTGGTGGTTGTAGTAGTAGTGGTAATGGTAATGATATGGTGGTAGTGGTGGTTGTAGTAGTAGTGGTAATGGTAATGATATGGTGGTGGTTGTAGTAGTAGTGGTCGTGATGACGATGTGGTTGTGGTGGTTGTAGTAGTAGTGGTAGTGATGCTATTGTGGTGGTGGTTGTAGTAGTTGAGGTAGTGATGTGGTGGTGGTTGTAGCAGTAGTGGTGGTGGTGGTTGTGGTAGTAGTGGTAGTGGTAATGATGATGATATGGTGGTGGTGGTTGCAGTAGTAGTGGTAGTGATGACGATGTGGTTGTGGTGATTGTAGTAGTGGTAGTGATGATGATGTGCTGGTGGTGGTGTAGTAGTAGTGGTAGTGATAATGATGTGGGGCTGGTGGTTGTAGTAGTATTGTTAGTGATGATATTGTGGTGGTGGTTGTAGTAATAGATGATGTGGTGGTTGGAAAACACATTACAGGTTATTATGATACATGATTACACACATTCTCTAACTTCATTTTTTGACAGCTTAGTTGTGCCATAAATATACGCAACAGTTCTGAAACATTTTATTGTGGATTTTGATATTGTTTGTTGTTTTTCTTGTGTCGTTATGTTGACATAGATACCGAATGAATGGTAATTACTACATTCTCAGCCAACAACAAAATGGCGCTGAATGCTTTCATTGGTGGACACTTTTTAGGCTTCGTACGTATTCTCATTCGTTTAATTCTATGGTGTATACCAAATTTAAATATCGCAAATTCGCGATCTATATTGCTATACCCAAAGTGTTTGATAAGATGTATAGACTTACTTGACTTAGATGCCTTTCGCGTCTCGACCGAAAGATCGGGTCGCCTTGGCTGTTTCCAGTATTTCCTGTGTGAGGTGTCTCCAATATTGCCGGTCCTCTGCTAGGGTTCTCAGATTTTCAAGGTCCCCTGCCGTTATGAGACTAATGCTTTGTCCAAGTGTTGTGAGGTTTTTGTTTAGGATCACAGGGAGTGTTGTGATCGGTCTTCCTCTGAAAAGGTTCCCGTGTTTTTGGAAGTATCCCGACATGGTTGGTTAGCTGGTATGTTTTTGTCCCTGCGTAGTATGTGACCGAAAAGTTGCCATCGTTGTTGTAAAATGTCAAGGGAGATTGGTCTTTCTTTTGTGATCTTATAGAGTGATTCATTTGAGATCTTTTTGGGGTATTTGATGTCCAGTACCCTTCTTAGCTGTGTGCGATGGAAGGCATCCAGATGTTCTTCTTCGGATTTTGTCAACGCCCAAGTGCCGCAGTTATACAGAAGTATCGGTTTTACAAGAGCATGGTACAGTTTCAGTTTGGTTTTTCTCTTTATTTTGTCACCTCTAATCCATACATTGGTGAGTTTACTGAGTGCGGCGTTTGATAGCTGTTTTCTTCTTTGTACATCCTCGGTGTCTCCAATTAGTGAGCCGACTTTCTTTGTTCTTTTCCATTCCTCTTTGTTCCTCGATATTGTTGTAAATTCGGTTTTATTGGCATTGACTTGGAGGTTATATTTCATTTAGGGTATTTTGTATGATGTCTATATTTGCTGGTGTTGATCCAATAAAATCGACATCATCTGCATAGGCGATTTCTCTAGGGATTGCATTCTCAATATGAGTCGTTGGTTTTGGAATGACTTTTCGAACTTCTTTCAGAGCGTGTTCTAAGTATATTGTGAACAGAATCGGGCTCAGACTATCTCCTTGGGGGGTCCCGATGTTACTTTCGAACTGCGTCTGTTCTGTGGCCCCATATATCCTTGGTTGTATCTTTGTGTTGCTGAGGAGAAATCGGATTATTCGGAGCTCGTCTTCGTCTACTATTTCTGTTAATATCTCCAAAAGTTTTCCTCTGTCGATCGTATCAAAGGCTGCGGACATATCGATTCCGGTTATTGTTATGGATATGTTTTCTTTGAGTGCCTTTGCTGCCAACCATTTATGTGTCCATACAACGTCCGATGTGCTTCGGTCTTGGCGAAACCCGCTTTGGCTATGTGATAGATATTTTTCTATTTTCGGTCTAATTCTGTTGAGGACAATAGTTGACAGTGTTTTTCTTATGGTATTCAGTAATGTTATTGGGCGCAGGTTGTTTACGGGTCCTTTCGTTTTTCCTGGTTTTTGTATTGTAATTAGGACACCGCTGTTTATGTCCCAGTCTTTGTGTGTTGAGAATGTTTTGTTCATTATGTTTGCAATGCTCAGATCCAGGGAGAGGGTACCGCATTTCAGCAATTCAGTGGGAATTTCATCTTCGCCTGGGGATCTGTTATTGTTTAGGCACTTTATGCTATTTCTAACTTCAGTTGTTGTGATGCGGTTGTTTAGGTCTCTAGGGTTTCCTGAGAAGGGCGATATTTGTGAGACTTGTTTGTGAAATTTCTGCTGGAAGTGGTCAGTTACAATGTCAAGGATATCGTTGGGATTTGTTGTCTGTTTGCCAAATTTATCCTGTAGTTTTGGGTTCTCGAATGGTTTTCGGTTCAGAGATTTCGTCGCTTTGAACATAGACGATGCGTTATTTTTGGACTTTTCTATGTCTTCCACTTTTTTGTCTAATTCCTCGTTTCTGTGTTTTATTGTAAGTGATCGAATTGAATGCAGTATTTTGTTTCGTTCCGTTTTCAGGTTTATTATTTCTTCCGAGTCTTTCGTGTTTTGTATCCTGATCCTAAGTTCTTTTTGTTGCCGCGATAGATCGTTAATAGCGATATTAGGCGTTCGATTTGGTTTGTTCTTAGTTGTATTAATAGAGCCTGCACTTTCTTCCCCCGCATATTTCATTGCCGCTTGCGTCTCTTTCCATTCATTGTTTGGATTGCTGTTTTGCTTTATTTTCCATAGACTTGAGTTAAGTTCATATTGGTAATGAATGCCACATTCTCGCTCATTTACTATTTTTGCCGTGTTTATTTTGACTGCCGTTTTACCTTTCTGTCTTCGTTGTGTGTACACATTTATGTTGAAATTCGTTTTTACAAGTTTGTGATCGGATGTTAGCAGTGTACCACCGTATGATCGCGGTGATGATGTATAGTCTCAATAAAAAGTATATTGAACAAACACAATATCAAATACAAACTTTAAAGTTGTTTGTATGACGTGCACTCTTTGACAAAGACAACGCTGTTTACTTAAGACCAGAGGAACCTTAGATGGAAATCAGATACAACCTCATAAAACGTATTTTTCTATAGCTTATCAACAGAGTGCAGGTACTGAAAAGTGAGTGGAGCAGGCACTTATGTTGGTAACAACAGTAGGAAAGTGCCAGAAGACAACAGAGAATAAAAAAAATTTCGCGGCGGTGATGGAGGTTTGAACCCGCGACCTTACTGGTACGACAACTCCGCCTGGCCGGTGAGAGCGTGACTCTACCGTATGAGCTATCGTATTCGGGGTCGACGTTTAATGCTCAAAACAAGACAGATGCTTTACGTTTATGTACCATGGCGACACACACAATTGGATACAATAGTCTGATGTCACGTCGCCCAGCAACGGCGACCATCGTGGTTCTAAACAAAAAAAATCGGTACTTATTATTTGTCATGCTGGCTAGAACTTTTCATGTGTCTTGTGATCAGAATGTATAATAGTCAAACCATGATCATATTTATAATGTTTTCCTCCTCTGGATACACTTTTATGCTCGTCGGAGAAATATTTCATAAGGGCGTCTGCCATTGTTGCGATAGTTTAGAGCCAGTTACTAAGTTACCATTCGTCATTACGAGGGAAGTGACGTCATGACTGTTGAAGCGTTTTATCATGAACAAAAGATAGGATTTTCATCTTGGTACAAAACCAGATTCCAGTTAACTCAACCAAACTCTCATGCTCAACGCAGCGTGGAGGTACCTGATTTAGATTATTTTGTTGTAATATTTTGAAAAACTACAATATAGTTAATGAACAAATCCATTTACTATTGAGTAAAAGTCTTTCATTTGATTTAAATTAGTTGATCTGACGAGATTCTAGTATTGTTTCAGGATGGAAAATATCTCTCAACACTCTCTGAACTAAATTGCCAACTTTACGACAATAATATCAGTGTTTATTTTGTGGTTTTCTTTGTTATAACAGCATCAATAAAATAGTCGACCTTCAATCAAATATGTAACAATCTAAACATCTCACATTTTTACGAATACTTGTGTTAGCCGATGGAAGGCGACAAAGATCCATTAAGATTGGAGTGATTGTCTGGGCAACGTTCTCAATATTACAAAAGCTACAATACTCTCAGTGTGTGTGTGTGTGTGTGTGTGTGTGTGTGTGAGTGTGTGTGTGTGTTAGTCGTCTGGGAATTTCAATTCCAAAAATAAGGTATTATCCCCGTCGCTGGCATCACAAATGATTGAGTTGCTTTAGAATTTTATACTATTAGATTACTATTAGACTAATTCATATCTAAAAATAACATGAATTCGTCACTTTTTATTTCCGGAGTTGGTATTAATTTTACAGAGAACACACACATTAAAGTAAAGACTCAAAGTAGAGCGATTCTTTTGAACCCCCAGATTCATTAAGGAGACGATCTGTTCTGCTTCTCTGAAGCGACCGAGGATAATTACTTCTTACCTCTCAAAAAGGACGTTAGTTTAACTAGAAAACTGTCATACTTTGGGAAAAAAACTCGTATTTAAAAATTTGCCCAGAAAACTCGTCATTCAAATATCGATCAATTTAAATGATCCTCATCTTGCCAAAGACTATTAAACCTGGTGAAAAGCTTTAAATCTCCCTCTGTGCATTTGTTCAGATGAAACAGTTAAGCCCAAGGGTTGTATTTTGCTCTATTTTTATCCACCTGCTCTGTTATGCTTATATCACATTGTATCAAATCTATTCAGGCTGTCCCACCTGACTCGTTTTGTGTTTGAGGGATGTGTGAGTAAGGCATTTTGCAAATATGACATCCCTCTCGACTCAAATGTGAACAATTATCTGATTATAGGCAATGATTGGCATTGTAAGAGTGCGAGTATAAAAGAGGTTCAAGCAAGCCAATTGTACTGTATGGAATTGATGGAATGAAAGAATCATTTTAAGCGTATTAAACTCGTTAAAATCACTAAATTCTCTACACAGCTGTATTTATAGATAATTATAAGAACATACTCTACAACAGACCAGCGCCTCGTTTTTGTAGAGGGTAGCAAGGAATTATTAATGTCCGTCTGACGCAAGGAATATTATAATTCTGGTTCAATGGCCCTGACAGTTCTAATGGACTTATTTTTAAAGCTACGTAGTACGTGGTTCCAATACTTTTTTAAAATCATTAATTTAACAGCGCGACAGAATTCCTTCCTTACACTATTTACCTGTTTATGAGATCAAACCACGTTTTCACAACGATAAAATATTGTAACAGCGTTTATTCTAGGTATTATTTAGTAAAGCTCTCGTCTCATCGTCGTTTCAACAGTGAAAACTGAAGGAATAAACAGAGAATTTTAAACAATGTTTATAAGAACATTTATTCTACAAAATTCACGTGTTCTCCGTGTTCAAACGTTATATGTGTCAAATTCAGATATCACGATTTAAAAATTAGCCGCAAAATCAATTTCACGAAAGACCGTTAAAATTCTATGAGAATTTATTTCTTCAACTAGACCCCTCTACAATAGTTTTGTGTTACATTTCACTTAAGTAGTTCTAGTGTTGGAGTGTCGTGAAATATTTATTGTTGTCATTTTAGTACTATGACATGAAACTTCAATTTGGTGAATGATTGAGAGCTGTCTGTCGTAGAATAACAAAATACTTCTTTTTTTTTATTTTGGTCTGAAAACTTTGCCATCATATATCGATAGATTGACCAGTTAATTGCCGTTTTCTGGACAACACTGAATATAAAAAGTTGGCCAGAAAACTCGTCCTTAAAATACCTATTGATTTAAATGAGTCGCATCTTGTTAAAAACCCTCAAACCCGGGACTTCCGCGAAGATATTTTGTCATTGTACATAATGGCTTACTTTAGTTTATAAAATAATTTTTTATAAAACATATGACGAATAGAATTTTCTGTAAAATCTTTGAATTTCCATGGCGCTTTTTGCAATAAGTACACGTCGCATTTATCTCTTATAATATTCATTTGTAGAAATAATACTAAATTAAAATAGTTTTAAAAAACCCATTGAGAATTAGTATTGATCTATGCGTCATCATCAGGCGTACTGTTTTCTTTTTATCATCCGTAATTAAATAATTTCCACGAAATATTGCTTTAAATCCTAGTACAAATTACTTCCACAAAACCCCTGGGGTTTATAATACGAATTTGGTCCTTCGGTTGGTTGTTTTAGTGTGTAATAAAATATTTACTGTTTTCATCCTGCACCGTCGCTTTGAATAGCAACTTGTTTATTGATCGAGATACAACACTCAGGTACCAAGATATCATTATGACTTTGAATGCAAAATGCAGTGTTATCAACAGAGACAAATTACAATGTGCACATATGTTACCCACAGCCTCGTAGTGGTATTATGTCGTGATGAGCCACAATAAATATGAAATGAGTTGTCATGGTGGAGAACAAATACAATTTCTGACAATACAAAATGATCATAGTCGGTATTTTTTATCGTTTTCATTCTAATTTTACTTTTAAGGGTCCAGTTCATCCCGACATAAACCCATTTTGAGACAGAGGGTCACATATATGTTTTAACATTGTTGTGATTGGCAATAGTAAGCGTTGGTTCGAGATATTTCCATTACAACAATGAGCCCATAAGATTTGGGGTTATCAGACCTGCAAATAAGTACACGTCGCATTTATCTTATTGTGGAGAACTTTGAATTTGACATGAAGTTGAATAAAAAGTAATTATTTGGATCCTATTAAAATATGATATATTCATCAGTAGCCCGTGTTATTATTGGTGATAAAGAGGAAAAACCAAAACCTCAGTGTTGGAGGAAAGCCATGTATACATAATCATCGAAAATATCTCGAAAAGCCCTTCCATTTTGTATTGATAAGTTCATTACGAGAGGTTTGATGTTCAAATTGATACCTTTTATTCTTGTTAGCGTTCATGAGTCAAAATAATCAATCATTTACCGTTCGAGTATCTAGGAAGGATGGGAAGTTTATGGTGCTTATATCAATTTAAGGTCATATTGTACTTGTCAACATAGAGCTTATCTATGTAAAAAAGAGTGTCAGATATGATACTTTTGATTAATCAACGAATATCCTTTTGATTAAAAACTGAAAAAGTTTAGAAGCCCATAATCGCCTGAGCCTAACTGATGCAGGTTATGCTCTAGTCCATTTTATTCCAGTCAGGACTCATTGGAGACGATTTCATCTTTAGAAATAAATCAAATATGATTTCTGCGTCGTATTGAAAATTATGCAACATTGTTAAAAGGAAAATTTATTCCAGAAGCTATCCCAATAGGCCATTTGGTTTTCAACGAGACGGGGTAAAATTCTACGCTAGTCACACAACACGGCTACAATCAAGACGCAAGTTTACAAACATTCGATATCGTAATTTTTATACGACTTTGGTATAACCGGTATAGTTTCTTAACCAATCATAGATTTTGGATAAAACTTACGACTTTGGTATAACCGGTATAGTTTCTTAATCAATCATAGATTTTGGATAAAACTTACGACTTTGGTATAACCGGTATAGTTTCTTAACCAATCATAGATTTTGGATAAAACTTAGTAAGAATTAACTTCGGTATTGTTCCTGTTGCTTGCAAATTTTCGACGGTTTCTGATTTCTTTTTCGTATTGATAGTGTCATATTTGCTTCCAGTTTTTTTTCTCGCACCCTATAAAGAGTCTATTTTGTTGTCCATTTGTACCATTTCAGATTTTATAATAATATGAACACGTTGTCTTACTTGTCCATAATTCGGAAAGCTTTCTAGACAGTCTTTATCCAAATGAATTCTAACTCTTTCACTAAGAGATTGAATTTGGTTCAAACTACAATTTTTGTTGTACATCTAATCCCTGCAACTGTGGAAAAAAACGTGAACTTTTATATAGAGCAATCTCCACTAAATGTGTTCAAAGCGCTTTACCAAGCGTTCCATTAAATATGTTGGACAAGACATGACGCTTGTAAGGCGCTATTATATTTTTTCTTTGCAAGAACAACGCTTTTATCGGCCAGATACTTATTTACACCTGAGTGTGATAAGAGAATGTGGGTAAAGAGCCATCTCCTAGGACTCATTATGTGCTGGGACCCGAACCAGGAGCCTGCATGTCCGAAGGCGAGTGTCATACCCCGATTCGGGATTCAATGAAGATATGATGTCGAGTGAAATGAAAATTGAACCCAGTCTGAGTAGGCTTAATCGTGACACATCATCAAAAAACAATTTAACGATTGCTACGATTTTAGAGAGTGAGGCAAGCATCTCCCTGGAGAATTCTGGAACTTACGCTTTCAAAGTTACATCTCCTGCTAGTATCACAATCAAATTATTTGTCGATGCAAATGTTTTACAGACATGGTTTACAATGGTAATTGTTTTTCTTTGTTTCTTTTTTTTTTTTTTTTGTAATTCTTTCTTTTTTGTTTTTGTTTCGTTTTGTTTTTGTTCTTTTTTGTTTACTTCATTTTTCCCCGCAGTTAGAATTTTTGACTAATAATATTGCTTAAACATAGAAGTCGATATAAAAAAGTAGAGCGACTTTTCAAATCTTGTGTTATCTTGGCATTTTAGCAAAGAATGCAACACTTGAAGTCGAATATAAACGTGCTTATGATATTTGCACCTATGTGACCCGCCGTCTCTGATAGGTATTATAGCGGAGTGTATCAGTTCTAAAATTAGGTTTAGGGAACAAAAGTAAGATGTCAGAAACTGGTTCCTATCTTATTGGAAGTGTAAAACCACTCTTCCGGTTTCAGAGTGGTGCATCTTATTTTCTAGTCTAAATATATGTAAAGATCGTCTAACCTTGCTCTTTTAAATCCCATAATCCTAAGAATCTGCCTATTCGTTCTACTTATGATTTAATATGTAACTTATTCATTATTAGTCCCCCGAAGGACTGATGACATACACACTTACAAGTAGTTTGGAACCGGAAGAGTAGAAAGTGTAAAAAAAAAGTCAAGATTTATATCTGTGTGTGCGAGAGAGAGAGTGTGTGTGTGTGTCTGTGTGTGTGTGTGTGCGTGTGTGTATGTGTCTGTGTGTGTTCGTGTGTGTGTAAAATTCTAAGTAAAATATTATTCAACTTCTACAATATTTTTTATGCATACGCAATCTTCAGGAAATTAAAGCACTTT
>NC_088360.1:58436941-58441941 GCF_034508935.2 Berghia stephanieae | reverse complement strand
AAGAAGAGGAGGAGGAGGAGGAAGAGTAGAAAGTAAGGAGAGGAGCAGGATGTGGAGGAGGCATAAGTAGTAGTAGTGGTAGTAGTAGCAGTAGTAGTAGTAGTAGTAGTAGTAGTAGTAGTAGTAGTAGTAGTAGTAGTAGTAGTAGTAGTAGTAGTAGTAGTAGTAGTAGTAGTAGAAGAAGAAAAAGAAGAAGAAGAAGAAGAAGAAGAAGAAGAAGTAGGAGGAGGAGGAGGAGGAGGAGGAGGAGGAGGAGGAGGAGGAGAAAAGAATTAAAACCAACAAAATTGTCAATCCCAACATTGAAAAAAAGGAGAAATCACATCAACACAATATTGTTTATTATGTTTTCTGACTAAACGCAGCATTTCAAACTATCTAATGCCATTTACAGAATATGAGAGCAACTATAAGATTACGTAAAACTCTCGAAATCCTTTAACAAGTTATTGCGGGGCACTTAACAGATCTTCGTTTCTATATTTTCATGACCATGATAGTATCTCTATGTTTTCAATCTTGAACCAGTAATTATTATGTCTCTTTAAAAAACATAAAGAATCAAAAATGTTGCAGCTATTAACCAAAAAACTGAAAGATAGATTTTTTAAAATTCTATTGTTGAACAATGTATATTTGATTATCTTCAATGGCTAACGAAGTTTATAATTTGGGGTTTTTTAATGCAACAAGTTAAATTTATTATAACAATCTTTATTAATGAACCGAAGAGCCCATATTAATTTTTTCAGCATATTATGGTCTTTACTAGACTACACACTGGCATAAACTTTGGTTTCACGCTGAGGGTTGTAAATCAATTTGCATTTCAGCTTACTTATTTCAAACACCCCAACCCAACAGTACATATAAAGCAAGGCTGATAAGTAATCTGGCCACAAAATGCAAATTATGAGCTCAGCTACAATTAAGATGGTTTTATCTTGTTTTGAGAGATTATCAAATAATACAATAAAACAGAAACAGTTTGGGTATTTGTCTTGTAACCCTAACCCTTACGAGTACGGATATATATTGATTACATATTAAACATGCTACAATATCAACATATATGTATCAATAACAATTTACCTTATTTATTTATATTTTATCTTAAGCTAACCAGTCAGTCAAGCCAGTCAGCCAGTCAGCTGACCTTCTTGCATGGCTTTCATTTACATCTTTATACCCATATATTGAAATAGTCCTTCTGAGCAACTATGCCCAGGAAAGCGGAGTTTATCCTGGTTTCTATAGCGCGAAATGGACAATAGCAATTGCTTACTCCCCTTTGGATAGGACGTTATTCCATCATAAAATGCTTTCCATCAGCACTAACAGACCGAGCTACCCAATCACTTCTGAGTCGACAGGGTGGTCAGAAAAAAATCTTGACTGTACCCATATCAGTATAATTTAATTCGTTACCGCAATATAAAATAATTGAATTTTATAACGAGATGGTTTACATGTGCATGTATCCGGAGATAAGGACCAAAAGTATGCATCTATTGACTGCAAGACGTGCAAAATCTTTGCTTAAGTAATTGGGATAAACCCCGACTGATGTGCCTTATGACCCGAAAGGAATATCTTTGTTATTCATATTGGTTAAGGGTATATTGACTACCTATACGATGTTACAACACAATACTTATCAATAACATATTATCAGATTTATCTTTACTCTCTCCTGAGCCAGTCATTTTGCTGAACTGCCCGCCTGGTTTTCGTTTTCTTCCATTAAAATTTCTTAATCTTATTCACAGATAAGGAATTTTCAGGTGCAATTACTCGTGACTGTATGCGTCTGGTAAAAATAACCAAATTCCAGCAGCTTTTAACTGTTTGACTGAAATAACAGGTGATTGATTTGTAATTGACTAGCAACTGGCTTGGATAAGCTGGCATCCTATTTAAAAGATAAAGTGCAATTATTATCTTTGTTTTCACCTATCCGTTCCTTGCATGTACACACCGGAATAAACCCAGGCTCAGTCTGTCGTATTGTGATAAAGGGCTACCCTTTGCAAAACATATTGGGTACGGATATATTGATTACCTATGAGACAAGTTACAACACACTTGTTATCAATTACATCTTTCCCTTTTTTATCTCTATTCTCTCTTCAGGGAGCCAACCACCCTTACAGCAGTCTCCGGACGACTTAATTTCCACCTCAACGCTTCAATAGTTACCATCTTGATAATCAAAAGAGAAGGGGGGGGGGTGACCAATTAGTACATCAATAATAACAATACGATCGGGAAACAAAAAGCAAACGTAACTAGACGCAACAACAATTTAGATACATTGAAAGTAGAGTGGAATGGAGAGGATTGGTGATAGAGTCAATTCTCCTTTGTATGCTTGTGCACCCTAATGAACAAGGACAAAACATTTTAAAGCAAGAGACTTGTCGATGCAAGTGCTGGCATGTACCAGTCACAATCTCTTGATGATAATCTTGTTGTTGTTATTGTTGTTGTTGTTCTTCCAATTCTTCTTCTTCTTCTTCTTCTTCTTCTTCTTCTTCATTATTTATTATTTATATATATTATTATTATATATACATTATTATTATTATTATTATTATTATTATTATTATTATTATTATTATTATTATTATTATTATTCTACTTCTTCTTTTTGTTGTTATTGTTATTATTATTATTGATTTTATTTTTTTTATTATTATTACTATCATATACTATTATCATTATTATTATTATTATTATTATTATTATTATTATTATTATATTATTATTATATATTATCATTATTATTATTAATTATTATTTATCATCATCATTATTATTATTATAATTATTATTATTATACTCCTCCTCCTCCCTCCTTCTTTTCTTCTTCTTCTCTTCTTCTTCTTCTTCTTCTTCTTCTTCTTCTTCTTCTTCTTCTTCCTCTTCCTCCACCACCACATCCTCCTTCTCTCTCCATCCCTCTACCCCTTTCTCCTCTTTCTTCTCCTCCATTTATTTGCCCCTGCATTTCAAATTCCCCTAATACTTCCACCCGTCCACCTCCTCTGCGTCCTCCCACCGATATATTTTCTCACCAATTCCTCTCTCTCTCTCTCTCTCTCTCTCTCTCTCTCTCTCTCTCTCTCTCTCTCTCTCTCTCTCTCTATCTCTTCTATCTATCTATCTCTCTATCTATCTATCTCTCTCTCTCTCTCTCTCTCTCTCTCTCTCTCTCTCTCTCTCTCTCTCTCTCTCTCCACTCTCTCTCTCCTCTCTCTCTCTCTCTCTCCCATCCTCCATCTTCTCCACAGGCAGGCTCGCTCCTACGACAGATCGCCAATGACCCATGACTGTTCCACACTTCAAAGTCATCAGAACGTCAATAAAGAACAAAAGGCAAGTCGTTCCGATCCTGTGCTTCATTGATGTATTTGTCTGCACCCTGCTGCAATGAAACTAGGATTTGCACCGAGGTCTGTGGGTTTTATTTCAAGATCTTTGACTCAATGGTTTTGAAGGTGACTGCTTTAATAGCAGGACAATGTCTCTCAAGCTTATTTGTATGATTATGAGCGACTAAATAAGATCCGTTTCTTACATTTTAGATGTTAGCTTCTTTTTTAAAAATTCAGTCAGTAAAATAGAAATAACAAGAAATGAAGTGAGTAGGAAAGTGCCAGAAGACAATAGAAAAGAACAATTGCACGGCACTCGCGGGTTCGAGTCCCTATCGTCGCCGCGAAATTTTTATTCTCTTTGTCTTTTGTCACTTTCCTACTCACTTCATTTCTTGTTATTATCAACATACGTGTCTGCCCAACTCACTTTTCTAAAATAGAAATAGCGCTTACAAACGATAATTTTGAGCCAACATTCTAATATTATATGCCTTTGTCCATTTCGCAACTTTTTCGTCTCTTCCTAATCCCTATTCAATTCACTTTCCCTGCTCTCATTCTCTCTATGCTTGCCTCTCTCTCTCTCTCTCTCTCTGTCTCTCTCTCTCTCTCTCTCTCTCTCTCTCTATCTATCTATCTATCTATCTCTATCTCTCCCTCTCTCGCTCGATCGCTCTCTCGTTATGCCCCATATAGGATAATCCTCCTCTTCCTCCTATTTCTATTTCTCTCCCAAATCCCCCTAACGATCAACATCATCATCATCATCATCATCATCATCATCATCATCATCATCATCATCATCATCATCATCATCATCATCATCACCATCATCATGATCATTATCATCATCACCATCATTTGCATCATCATCATCATCATTCTATTCCTAGAGGGTTTTTAAAAACCAAAAGTAGCAAAACTAAAATACCATCAAATAGATGAGCAGCAAGCCATGACTGTCACTATTACCAAAGATCACTGGCATCGATAGGAATCTACAGTCAAGACCAGACTTGTACCTTATTATTCTTGTTCCATATCTTTGTAACTCTGTTGTCATAACAGGTAATAGAATAGAAACACAATGCCTTGTAACACACTCTTATGCATTTATCATTCACGTTCAATTCATCATCATCATATGACGCATTGTAAATATTACCACTTGTATTGTCAACACAATGGGCATATCAAAAACAACATTGTCACCACCATCAACATTATTATTATTATTATTATTATTATTATTATTATTATTATTATTATTATTATTATTATTATTATTATTATTATTATTATATATATTATTATTATTATTATTATTATTATTATTATTATTATTATTATTATTATTATTATTATTATTATCACCATTACATTATTATTATCATTATTTTTTATTATTGGTATTATTATTATCATTATCATCACACACACACACACACACACACACACACATATATGTATATATATATATATATATATATATATATATATATATGTGTGTGTGTGTGTGTGTGTGTGTGTTATATCCATAATCATCATCCCCATCAAATTCATCGTCATTTTCATATTGATGTCAGAAATCTCACCGTTACCGCGGCCATAGATAACCAT
>NC_088360.1:58426941-58431941 GCF_034508935.2 Berghia stephanieae | reverse complement strand
TCACACTTTGTGTCTCCTAACACGATGAACCCTGATTGAACCTACAGTATCAACAAAGCTTCTCCAGTCCCGTATGTCTAGATCAAGCTGCCAAGTGGGTTATTTATGTGTCTCAAAGGATCATTTTTTTCTCCAGCTAAATTCTCCTCCAAACTGTCCAAAGTCTGATTCTCGTTCCCTTTCTCTGCATTGTCTTATTGCTGCTAATTTTGATATGGATGCACTCGAATCAAATATCTTATGTGACACCTTTTCGGTTTGCGTCTTTTTGAGTTTTCGAGGATCTTTAAGTTCTGTTCCAACTTCGTCCCACAATGATTATTCTGAATATTTCTGATCACTACATACTTTTAGCAACAAAACAGACCATCATTTTATCAGCTCTTTGGCCATTATTTCCAATAAAATTCTACAGCATTTATAACTGCTGTGATTAATACAATACCTTTCATTTAGCCAACCATTGTTTTGTGTTTCAAATGGCACATGGTTCTAGTGTAAATAGAAAACACACTCTAAAAGAGAAAAACAAGTGCCTCTTATCTTAGAAGTTGTTCCCCCGTGCACTTATACTTTTATCATTAATCATTGAATGCCTGTCAAATGAAAAAGTGCTTGTTTCCTTGGTGCATTGATTACTTTAGATAGACCCTGAGTCATTCTATATGTGGCCTTACACCTCTGTCTAGTATTACGTCGGGGTGAGACAGTCGTCAAAAAGTGAATTGAACGCTTAAAGACAGAGATATATAACATAATATTATGTTTTGTTTTGTTTCTTTGTTTGATTTTTGTTTTGGTTTTTTGTTTTGGTTTTTTGGGGGGTTTTTTGTTGTTACTTTTTTGTGGGTTTTTTTTTTTTTGGTTAGCTTTAGGCCTAGTATTTTATGGTGTGTGTTTTTAAATTGTTTTTTTTCCTACGTGTCCCACCACTCTCACGAGTCAGCATGAAAGTTATTTTGCCAGAACATAGCAATGTATTGTTTACTCCAGAGCAGCTAATCATGATTTATATTCATTGTATCGGATTGACCTTTCTTCTACTATCACTGCTTAGCCTTTTTTCATCCTCCTCCTCCTCCTCCTCCTCCTTCTTCTTCTTCTTCTTCTTCTTCTTCTTCTTCTTCTTCTTCTTCTTCTTCTTCTTCTTCTTCGTCTTTGTCTATAGTTTTTTTTTTTCAAATGGAGCACTCAACCCAAACAGATAATCTTCAAGACAAACGACGTGGGCATTTTCCAAGACTACTAGAAGGCATCGAGTCATTTACGGGTATTCTTGGGCAAATAATACGAGATACGGCTGTTATTGCTTGAGAATACACGTAATCGCCTCGGGAGCTCCCACCAATTTCATCAACGTACCTCACCCCTCCATTACAGCAACTGTACTGACGGCCTGAAGACGAAAATATAAATCAACTAATCAGGTAGGTCTACTTTAAGATATGCATTTCCCTTTGCGCAGCATCGTAAGAAGCCATCGCTTGTGCATTCACAGGGGGATACTCGATTATGCGATGACTAGAGATATTCCTTCTATCTCAACAAGGACTGCCCATATCATAATAATGTGCTCGCAAATTTGAAGTTCATTAGCAATTCCAAAGGTAAGAGCAAAAATTTGAAAAGCTGATCTGTGTGGCCTAAGCTAGGTTCGGCATTTACCCACACAGCTATCAAAATTGCACACATTGGTATCCCACACTTCGCTGCATCCGAGACCCAATCACTTGATTTCATTGCTGGTTTCCATTTGAGTCTATCTCTGGTCTCAATATTTGCCTCTCAAGCAAAAAAAAAGTGTTATGGTCTTCAAATAGTGTCTTCAAGTCGTGTCCAATGCAAAGCAATCTCTTTTACGTTGAACTCGTGGTCACTTTAGGGGGGCTCTCTCGCTAATGCTTTCATCGTCTTTTACAGAATGCCCAACATATGTCCATTTCTTCTTCGTATTTGGAAGGTAATAGACACATATTGACAGCTTTCCTTAATGACTTTATTTATGATTCTGTCGTATAACCATTTTTAAGGATTTGTCTGAGACAGGAGTTTATGAAGACCTGTAGTTTGTTTTCTAGTCAATTTGTTTCCATGTTCCTATTCAGGCTTATTATCCTGTGAAAATCTTTATAATATTATTTGCATTGTCGCGAATATCAATGTTCGTGCCTATCGTGGGAATTATTGCAAAGGCCTTTCTGGTTTTATTGATTTAGGAGGGGATGCCATTGTTAGTCCCCCTCCCCTTTTGTTTTGCACATATACGTATCTTGAATTTATCCCGCCACACTTGATTTATCCTCCTAAGCCTATATTATCGGGTTGCCTTCAGGTCTAATACGTAGATTGTATCCAAGCTTCTGTCTGATTTAATCATATCCCCGGAGGATTTTAAACCAAGATGAACAAAAATATTAAGAAAAGGGTTTTATAAGTCATAAGTACATTGTATACATTCATATTATATTTTATAAAACAAACAAATAAACAAATTTGAGCTTTTCTTTTGTGCAATATCCACTAAACGTGCCCAAAGTGCTTTACAAAGGTTCCTGACTAACAGGAATAATTAACATGTAGGACGAGACATGACAACGCCTTTTTGGAGATATTACATTTTTCTTCATCAGAGAAAACGCTGTTAACAGCCATGTACTAATTTTACATCAAGAGTAGGGTGAGAGAATGTGAGTGAAGATTATTTTCCAAGGATTCAACCATGCGCCGCTCAGGACCTTTCGATCCAAAGGCGAGTGTCATACCACAAAACCACATAGCCGCACATTGTATCATATCATACCATATTATATCATATCATTATATCATATAACATACCATAATACTGTCTTGTATAATTCATGCCATATCATCTAATAAATGATAATATCAAATATCAAATAAAAAGCTGAATTCTTTAATACTTCTAACATTATCATTTATCCCGATCATTCCTACCTTCGTCGTTCATCTACCACAATTCTTTAACAACTGGTGTAAATGAATACAGCTTTCATATTGCGTAGTGATTATAATGTTGCAGAACAATTTTCCCCCAAAAATGTGAGCCAACTCCATTTTCTATTTTCTTCTTTTTTTTTACTTACTTATTCATTGGATGGAAAGAGATAAGGAGGAGGCTTTAAAGAATTTTTATATGATGCAGAATTAAAAGCCAGTTGTTGTTTTCTTCGTGTTAATACAACGTTTGAATGAGTTGGCCACCAACCTCCTCTAAGGGGCTGCCGGTTGTTCAGTGGGTAGAGCTCGCGCTTCACACACAAAGGAATTTTTAAACCCCTGGGTCTGTTAGATCTGCTTAAAAGTACTTTGCGATAGACTAAGGTTATCTAACTCTATAGAAACTGGGATAAATTCCGATTTCGTGGGCCTTATATCTCTGATGACTACTTTTTAACGCTCCAATTTCAAAAAGAAATTACTAGTCAATTTCTTTTTCTTCGAGTTGTATTACAAGCTTTTCATTTATATTTATTGATTCACTCAGAACGCCCTTCTATATGAATCGGTGACATGATAAAGATATTCTTCAGATTTAGTTGACTTGACTCCAATCTCAAAGCAAGCGTGTTTGTTTATGATTTGACTCCCTTTCATTAGAATGATTTTAATTCAACCATTTAGAGAAAGTGTTGAAATATGAAAGTATTTATTGTAATTTGTCATTATTATCTTTATCAATCTCAAACCATTATCAATTTCATCATACTCATCCCCATCTTCGTCATCATCATCATCATCATCATCATCATCATCATCGTCATCTTCATAAGTATTCACATTATTACTACTAAGCATAATTAGTATTTGGTCACGTAAAAATTGTTCTTACAATGCAATATAACCTGACATGATAAAATAATACAAGTACGGACTAAGGCTTGAGTTTGGCCAAAATTTAAACTTAAACACTTAACTTACCTCACCGATGCCATATAAAGATTTGAGATTGTCTGTTCTCTCCTGCCCTGACAGAAAACATGTGGCCAAAAACTTTAAACTCAAATACAGAGCAATCAAATTGACACTGAACTTGTCAAGAACCTCTCTTAAGACTTTAAAGACGTTTTAAGTTTAGAGGCATTTTGACAAATCCATTATCATATCTACTAGTTAACTGTCGTACTCTGGGAAAACTCGTATTTAAAAATTTGACCAGAAAACTCGTCCTTCAAACTTCGATCGATTTAAATGAGGGTCATTTAAATCGACCGATATTTGAATGATGAGTTTTCTGGCCAAAGTATTAAATACGGGTTTTTCCAGAGCACGACTGTTAACTGGTCGATAATTGAAGTATAATTGTATGACCGAAATGTAGAAAAAGATATTATCCGATAATGGCAGTGAACTCATGTCTTCTTTAATGATCACCGTGGTCAATATGCTACATATTATGTCTTATCTTTACCAATTATATTCATCTGATAAATATAATTTTTGACATGTTTCAATCACTCATTTCAACAATGTCTATAAATAAATGAAATAAAATAATTTAAAATTCTCAACAAACTGATTTGTCTGTTTTCCTCTGTTTCTTTGCTCCAAATTTATAAAACGACTAATGTCAAGCAGATTCTTCTATTTACCTTTGATTCTTTTAAAGTGAGCTTTCATATTCAGGAAAATCCACTTAATGTGCTCAATTCATTCTGAAAGGAGTCTCAATACAACAACAGCACTTAATATGTAAGATTAGAAAGGACGTCCATAAGACGCTATTTCAATTTGTTGTCTTATAGAGACAATGCTGTTACCAGGCCAGGTATTCATTTTGTCATTTTCAAAAATCATTTTTATTCATTTTATATAGTTTTTATATAACGGATGAAAAGGTCTCAGGCGACGTCTCAGGTTTTAACATTTGTTAAAAGTCTGGGGGGGGGGGGTTATCAACTCACCAATATATCAAGTAAAACATAAAGATTTTGTTCAGAGCGGAGAAATGCGTTTGTCTGTGATAAGATGGAATTGCTACA
>NC_088360.1:58411941-58424441 GCF_034508935.2 Berghia stephanieae | reverse complement strand
TTCATTTAAATATCACAGGGAAAATGTGAGGTCCCAGGTTTGAGTATGTTTGCCAAGCGCATGTCAATACACAGCATACGGCGTCAAATAATGGTTGACGATAACAGAAGACGACACCAATTGCTCTCTTACAGACTATACTGTTAACATCTTAGTATATATTTGGCAAATTGGATTATTTGTAACATTAAGTCTCCGAATCCAGTAGACCACATATGATGTTTAAAATTGAAAAGAAGATGGTTTGCATGTGTTATTAGATTGATTAGTCACCGTGGTGATTTTATCGAAAAATCTTTTTATTTCCTCAAATCCATCGAAAACAGACATCAATTTTAGCACGTGAGTTGTGTGTCATCCCTCCGGTTAGCAAGTATGACAATGAGGTGGGAGTACGTGCATTGAATTGATACCAGTTACTGGATCCCTGCATTGTTTTGAAAACAATCAATTTATTAAAATTTATACGACATGTTTTCCGTTCTCATATTGGGAAAGCATTATAAGTGAGTGAAATATATAAGATATTACATGCAGAAAATATCTCTTCATGCCTAAATAAAAAGCTCCTTCTTACGAAGTCGAAAAATGTATTGTCTTTTAAGACAGAAATTGAGTACACATTTTATTCAACATTTGAATAATATATTTTTAGTTGATCGATTTATTATCACGTTAATTGAAAGGGCACCGCTCATTTAACGAACAGTTATGCTTGATACTAATCTAAGTACGAATGTTTTGTCATGTCTAAAAAGTATGGGTATTTTAGTGAAACGTAAAATATCAGTTGTATTTGCTTAAGTTTTAATTCACTATATTTTGTTGTCAAAGGAATGGATTAAATCCGAGACATTACGTCCAGTACATGTTATTGGATATAAACGATGATACGGATTTATAATTGAATCCTGACTTCAGATCTAAAAGTAAATTTTTCTAAACTGGTTTGGACTCCTTCGTGTAAAAATGGAGGCACTGTCGACACATCCGGTTAACTGTCGTACTCCGGTAAAAAAAAAAATATGTATTTTAAAATTTGGCCATAAATGTCGTCCTTCAATATCGATCGATTTAAATCAATCGCGAGGTCCCAGGTTTAAGAGTTTTTGCCAAGATGAGGATCATTTAAATCGATCGATAATTAAAGGACGAGATTTATGTCCAAATTTTTAATACGTATTGTTCCAGAGTAGGGAAGAGAAGGGGAGAGAGGGGAGATGGAGGCAAAGTGAATGCCCAGAAGATTTTCAAATGGCTAACCATAAAAATGACGATAGCTAAAACAACAACACACTTTAAAGTAGAAATAAATTACGCTGAGTGAATGTTGCAGCGACTGGTCTGTGCCTGTCTTCCAGCAAGAGACATGTCACTTGTCAATGACAATGAACACATTGAAGAAACAATCCTTTTAACAATGGTAGCGGTTTGAGGATTGGCCAATGAGGCAAAGACATTAAACAGATCAGGGTGCTGCTTGCACTTCTATCTTTCAATTGGATTCAATAGTCTGATGTCACGCGCCCGGCAACGGCGGCCATCTTGGTTCTAAACAAAGAAAATCATTACTTTTTATTCTTCATGCTGGCTAGAACTTTTCATTCCCTTTTCATATGCCTTGTGATCAGAATGTGTAAAAGTCAATACATGATCAAATTGATGGGGTTTTTTTTCCTCTGGATACGCGTTTAAGCTCGCCGGGGAAATATTTCATACGGCGTCCGCCATTGTTCCGATAGTTTAGAGCCAGTGTTACTAAGTTACCATACGTCATTAGGAAGGAAGTGACATTACGACTGTTGAAGACTATTGATTTCAATAAAACGCACAGCTTGGCTGGCGTTGGGTTTTCGATAGTTAGTGTAATTCCCATTACCCGATGGAATGGTGTATTCGTCATGATTAGTTCTCACGCCATTTTAGCCTTAGCGGAAGCTAAAAAACCTGGTTGTGTAAAAAAAAGGATATTGGTTTGTGTTTTTAGTTTGTCTTTTTCGGTTTGGTTTTGTTTGTTTTTTACTAAGTGTTTTATATTTGTAAATATTTTATTGATTATTTTCTAGAAACATTTGTGATATTTTTTTGCTTTGATGTGAATTATTTAATTTTATTTTGTTATATTATTTTGTTTTTGTTTTATCTTTTTTTGAGAGGGGGGGGGTTGGTTTATTTTGTTACTTGGGGAGGGGGTTTTCTTTGTTTTTGGTTATTTTTGTTGTTTTTGTCTGGGGAGGGAGGCCGTTCTGGGTATGTTTTATTTGTTTGTTTGTTTTGTTTGTTTGTTTGTTTGTTTGTTTGGTTTTGGGGGGGGGGGGTTTGTTGTTTTTTTGTTGTTGTTGTTATTGTTTTTGTTTTGTTTTTGTTTTTGTTTTTTGGAGGGAGATTTGTTTGTTTTGCATTGTTTGTTTTTTCCCGTTTTGTTGCTTTTTCTTTCATTTTGTATCATTCTTTCCTCTGTTAAAGAGCTGTGCTCTTTTTCTTATTGTTTTATTGCCATTTGATTAGGGGCTGCACAAGCTTACTCGTGTGCATTAATGTATTAAAGTACCAAAGTATTTCAAGAGATCGCAATTTATGATAGAGGATACGGGGGGGGGGGGGGGTGTGGTTAATAAAAGCAAAAGTTAACATTCAAAAATTATTGTTGATGATAGTATGATTTTGATTACTAAAAGAATATATACTTATAGTGCAGGGAAGTCGTGACGTCACACATTCTACTCTTTGGAAGTGTGCAATAACCAGTCCTTCGGAGGACTAATAACGAATAGGTTATATATTGAATCATAAGGTGCCATGTATGTATTGGCAGATTCTTAAGATTATGTGACTTAAAAGAGTGAAGAAGGATAATGATTTATTGACAACCAGCATACATTTAGATTAGAAAATAAGGTGCCATCACTCTGAAACCTGAAGATCAATTACACAATATATGTATCCAGTCCTCCGAAGAGTGGTTTTGCACTTCCAATGACACTTTAACCACTTTTTTGACATCATAATTTTTTTGAGCAATAGCTTTAACATTTTGATTTTGTTCTTATGATTCCAAACTTCCACGCTACCAAACACTGACAGAACATTATTTTTAACTGTTTGGTCTGAAAACTTTTAATTCATTTATCTATATATATTAAAATTGTGTCAGACAGGACAAAAAGTTATAAATCCATGACTTTCAAAAATTATCTCCCATATAAGACGTGTTGGCATGTTAATTTTTAATTTAATCTATTCATCACTGTTTAAAACGTTTTGCCAAAATAAAAAAGATGTTTTGTCACAGTTCGACAAAAACAAATGATAAGAAAGATATTTGTCAACTGCAGGGATATGGTTATACTACTGTACAGTGAAACAATGGCTATAAAAATATATTTAAGGTCAAAGACTGTTTGACTATAATAAAAACAAATACCTAAAGCTTTTATGTAGCGCAATATCGACTTTTAACGTGCTCAAATCGCCTTACAGTGGGTCCCAAACCAACAGCAACATTTGATATGTAGAAAGAGACATCATGTTTCTTTGGCGCTATTTTCATTTCTTTTTCGACAAAGACAACGGTTGCTGGCAAGGTACTCATTTTACACCTGAGTACGATGAGAGAAAGGATTTGACTCATTCTGCCAAGAGTGGACATGAACCAGGCAGGGAACCACGGGTCTGGAGGCTAGTGTCACACCACAGGACAATAAAGCCGCATAGTGAAAAAAATGACGTATCAAACAAAAGATCAAATGGAAATATTGTTCAAAATGGTCTGCTGGGGGAACAAATGAAATATTGTGAAGTGCATTGAGCATCATAAATCTGTGAAAATGCACTCCTATAAATGTTCATATTTATTTTTTAGATAATGTATTTATTTATTTATTTAATTATTTATTTATTTATTTATTTATTTATTTATTTATTTATTTGTGTTTGTATTTATATATCAAAGACTTTTTGACAATACTCCCGAATACTCTAAACAACACAATTTAAAGAGTTTGCCCAGTAAATCAGTTCTTCAAATATCGATTGCTTAAAATGACAATTTCTTGTCCAAAAATCTCAAATCTAGGAATTCCTTTACATGTTCCTCATCTATTCTGTTAAAATAGGGTTGGGGTCAAAATTGCTCCGGGCAGACCATGTTGAATTTTTGCGAAAGAGCACATTACTAGCAAATATAAAAATTATAAAAACTATTTTTTTTACAAATTGATATAATTGCAAACCTTTTTAAAAAAATTAAGGTTAATTTTAATACCCGTTGACTCAAAGGAGTTTTTATGAAATCTGCTAGGGTAGTATAAAATTATAATGATCGGTCATTCCATGGTGGGAATCGCCATCTTAACCCGACATAATGGATCACCGCCTTGACGTTGGTGGGGTGCTTGAGGCGTATCAGGGCCAAAAGAGTAATTCTGGTTGACCTTCACTAGACCATCCCGGGTGTCAGGCCAATAAACGGGCGCCTTGAACGGTCCGTCTTGATATATAACAAAATGGCTTCGACCATCTCGGGTTCCACACTACTCTGTTATGGATCAGTCTAACTCTCAAATTCAATGGCGAAGCGGTAGACCGCCTAGCCAAATACTACCGCGATCTTGTCACCAGGCCCTGTTGAGAAATCAGCGAACGTCCCAGCGCATCTTGAGCTGGAAAATGCGATATCGGCGTCAGCGATCAGACGCACAAATTGTCCCTCAATATCGAGAGTCAGAGTATGACCAACAATTAGCTGCCGTCCATAGCGTTGGCATTCTCCTACTACATATTACAAATCAGCGTGTCTTGTTTATAAGTGTTTGACTGGTATAGCACCGGCATATCTCACAGATCACGTGGTCATGTGTAAATTTGAAAATTACACTTTAAGATCATGTAATGACCAAACAAAATTTCGGAAAAAAGATCAAGAACAAAATCTGGTGATAGATCGTTTGCTTGTTTCGGCCCCAAGATTTGGAATGAACTACCACGTGGTCTGAGGGAGTGCAAGTCTTTACCTACCTTTAAAAAGAATCTCAAGACAAATTTTTACTGTATTTGTTTTTATTGACTCTATGAATCCTTGATTTGGCTATGAATTATTATCATTATTTTATTTTTTTTCACTTAAAATTGATATTTATATTGTAAAGTGCCCAGAGCTTGTGTTTTACACGAGAATGAGCGCTATATAAATGTGTATTATTATTATTATTATTATTATTATTATTATTATTATTATTATTATTATATTATTATTATTATTATTATTATTATTATTATTATTTTTATTATTATTATTATTATTACAGGAGACCCATCTTTACTCAGTCGAGCAATCTTCTCGATTCCAGATCCCAGGATATACAGTGGTCCGGCGAGAAGACACTTCGAGGTTCAAAAGAGGTGTTAGCGTTTAGGCTAAAGAGCCTTCGAAGGTAAGAATAGTAGAGAGCGTTAAGGATAGCAACGGGGTGAATAGAATTTCCGCGGAGGTTGGTGGGCTGTACTAACTCAAAATCTACAAACCACCCAGAGCCACTTGTACAACACCACTGGTCCCGGTTGTTAACCACCCTTCCATCTGTTTGGGAGACTTTAATAGCCACCACCACGAGTGGGGCTTCCGAGACTGCAATGAGGCAGGTAAACGACTTCACTCTTGGATAGACTGTAACGATCTGCACCTCGTGTGTGATCCTACGGCCAAGGTTACCCTCAGGGGCATCCCTTCCCCCCCCCCCCCCCCCCCCCCCCATAAGATGGAGTATACTGCTGAGCTCACCCTCGTGACGAAGGGAGCGAACGGGGAACCGTTGTAGGTTAAACGGACAGTCCTTGGCGACTTCCCGCATAGCCAGCACATTTGTCAAAGCTGGCTTGAAAATCTCTCCCACTCTGCAGATGGAACTTCAGGAAGGCTAACTGGGAGGATTTTACTTCCTGTATCGAGGGGATCTACCCTGCTATTCCTCCCAAGTCCCAGAACATAATCAGATTTAACAGGCTACTGGTTAAGAACGTTCACAGCTCAATTCCATGGGGCAAACGCAAACTCTACACCCCTGCTGACGGAGGAGTCGGAAAAGCTGTACGAGGACTTCCATGAGACCCAGTCCCGTGACGTCGACAATAGACTACTACAGTCTCTAGCAGAAGGAAGGAAGCAACGGTGGCTGGAGATCGTAGAAAGTATCGACTTTACACACTCGAGCCGCCACGCTTGTCGACGATGTGTGTGTGTGTGTGTGTATATATATATATATATATATATATATATATATATATTTATATATATATAAGTAAAATATGTTGTCCTTATGACCCCCAGTTTGAATTTATATGTAAACGCATAAAAATGTATAAATGTAGAATTAAAAACTAATAGCGTCACTTTATAGCTCTCTATATTAATTTTATAAATTGAGATAGATTATTCTTATGGCCTCTAGTCCGAACGTGTGTGTGTGTATTTTTTAAAAATAGTATCTATTTTATTTAAATCACAGTTGCGCATTAAAAATTCGAACACCTTAGTGGTAAAATTGAACTAAGGTGACGTGTTGTCTTTATTTTTATTGATAAAAGACGACGGCTTCTCTTGGAGAAATTAATATATTTGTGAAAGGGGTGATCGCCATCTTTCGTGACTTTCTCCAGTTCATTAAGACAAAATCTCTTGAACAATTTTTCCACATTTGAAATTGGGTGAGTATAACTCCTGGCAATATTAATTATCCGATCAATTCTTTAATGTCACAAATACTGGCATTTCCATACCATGCGGTAATACAAAAAATAATTACTGTCTCCAAAACAGATCTATAAAAAAGGATGCATAAAGTTTTGTCTATGTCAAATTCTGAGAGTTCCCGAATCAAGTACATTCTTTTGTTCAATTTAATGATAACAGCATCGGTTTGTAAATGCCACTGCAATTTGTTGTCAATTAAAATACCGAAATATTTGTATACTGAAACTTGCTCAACAGTTTGATTGTTTATTTTGAGCGAACTGATGGAATTTGTGTTCTTCCTAAAATCAAAAATCATTTCTTTGGTTTTTCCTAATTTAATTTCAGGCAGTTATCTTCACACCAGCCAACAAATCTGTCGATCTCAGACCTGTACGCCGTTTCATCATCTTTAAATATTAACCCTTGAAGAGCCATGTCATCAGCAAATTTTAAAATTGGGACCAAGTCGTTGTTACAGCCCTTTGTGTAAACCGTAAAGAGGCGAGGGGAGAGAACACACCCTTGAAGGGCTCCTGTATAAGTAGTGATTTTATTAGATTTGTTTCCATTAATTTCTACAAATTGTGCTCACAAGAGAGGTTACATTCCCTGAATGTTTTTATCTTGCTTTTGTTTGCCTACGCTTTCACACGTCTATTAAAATCAGAAGAAAAGATTAAAAGATTAAATTCATTCTACTGCACCCGGATGGACATTGTTCTAACCTTACGTTAGATCTCAGGTCACGACAAATTAAGGATAAATAAAAGAGATTTGATTTGCCTTTTGACAATACCGTGTACTCACGAGGTATTGTTTCAAATGTTCGGGCGACAATACACCATACTGTATTATATCATGTGTTTTACCGCCTTCTAACATATTGCACTATTATATTGGTGGTTATGGTGCTAAAAACGATTTTATAATTTAAAAAAAAGAAATATGAGACTTATATTAAGTTTGTATGTTTTGTTTAGGAGAATAAATATTTTTTTCTTAAAGTGGCAAAACCTAAAGTTTCACTTCTATTGTCATGTATATTTTAAAATCTGTTAAAGTCGTGTGGTCCACTACGGAATAATACCGTGTTGAAGTGGTCACTTATTTGATGGCATATATTTATATGATTAAAACTTGTAGGCACAAAGTTTGATATATATTAATCAAGGCAGAAATATCGCAACACATTTTCATAGTCTAACCGTGCTCAGTCAGTTTCACAGTACTTCAAGAATTCTCCCAGTGGCTGTATTGGCCCAAGTTTCTATTTTAACCTGGCTGTACAAGCAAATGCTTCGACGTCTTTTTTTTTGGTTCTAGCATTCTTACAATATCCGTCACGGACTATACTCAGGTATTCATTCACACTTTAGTCAGGTGAGGTAATGAGTGCAAAGTGACTTAGATAAGGTCATAAAGCTGGGCTAGAATTTGCGAACTATTTCACACATCTAGTCACTGGATACGCTCAACACGCGTGTCTTTGTCGGATGTCAAGTTATCGCAATATCCTGTCACCGTTGCTTCAAAACCAACGTGTACATATATTATGCAGGTCTGACATCCAAACCCCTTATGGGCCTGATTTAATATTGTTGTAATGAACAATAAATTTTGTCTTTTTTTTTCAGATTTCCATTACAACAATGAGCCCATTAGGAATTTGGGTTTTCAGACCTGCAAATAAGTGGATGTCGTCAAACCCATAAAATACTTTGTCCAACTAAAAAGCAAAATTCTTTATTATGACCATAAAACGTCAACCTCAAACATCGAAGGATTAAGATGACAGATTATTTTGTAAAAAGTCTCCAAAATATCTCAACCACATGACCTGTTTTGGGGAATTTTGATCGATTCATGTTTGAAATAAAAGTCATCAGCTCAAAAAAAAATTAAAATGCGTTTTGTTAGAGAATGCGGAAGTACTATCTTTAAAATTACGTTTTAAATTGTGTTATAAAATTATAAGACGGTGTTGATGTGTGTCTTTATTCAACCACACCGATGGAAGGATCAAATTCTATACCCCACTAAGACAAACCAGACCATTTTTGATGCTTAAAAAATATCCTGAAATTGTTTGAACACTAAATCGATTATTATTTATAGCAAATATTGTCTTCGTTTATTCACCCCACCTCCTGAGGACCTCATGGAACGGGTCTGAATTGAACTAATAATCACAGGCTGTTCCTCAAATAGAAAGCAGAGCAAACAACGCTATAAACTCAGAGCAAATGAATTTTTGCACATATTATTATATTGATCAAATCAAATTTAATTTAGATGTTTGTGTACGGGAAGGAAGAACATTTAACTCTTTATTCTTGAGATTTAAGTATGTGCTTGGAAATGAGTGTCTCAGACGATTTTCTTATCAATGGTTTTGTTGGGGGGGGGGGTCTTTTGGGGATTTTTTATTTGTGTGTTTTTTAAATATATTTTTCTTTGTTTGTTTTTGTTTGTTTTTTTTGTTTTTTGTTTTTTTTTTGTTTTTTGTTTTTTTTTTTGGATTTTTTGTTGGTTGTTGTTTGAGCGTTTTCTTGTGTTATTTTGCTTTTTATTTGTTTGTTTCAATTAGTTTTTTTGTGTGCGGCTATGTGGTCTAATATTGTGGTATGACACTCGCTTTCTGATCGTAAAGTCCTGGGTTCGAGCTTCGCTCTGCGCATAGTTGAGTCCTTGGAAGAGACTCTTTACTAACATTCTCTCTGCGCACTCAGGTTAAAATGAGTACCAGGCCGTTAACGGCGTTGTCTCTGTCTGGGAAAAAATACATTATCGCCTAACATGCGTCATGTCCGTTCTTTATGTTACGTGTTGCTATTGGTCAAGACCCTTTGTAAAGCGCTTTGAGCACGTTTAGTGGCTATTGCGTTGTATAAAAGCTCAACTTGTATTTTGTTAAAGTTATTTTTTCTATTTTGTTTGGGGTTTTTTCTTAACCCCAATAATGCCATTGCCATAATGTGAACCATTTTAATGTACCTGCTAATGCAAACCGCTAAAGTCTCATTCATACATCATCCGGCTGTTTTGTTTTTATTTTCTTGGGGTTTTTTTCTTTTAAAGATATTGGGTCGTCTCAAGTTACCTATTGTAAACTTTTATTCATCAACTGCACGTTTGTTTTTGTTCGGGTTGGTTGGTTGATTGGTTGTTGTTGTTGTTGTTGTCGTTCTGTTTTGTTTGTTAGATTTTTGCTTTTCTTTACTATTTAGTTAAAGCATCCGATGTTTTCTGATTGAATATTTGTAATATATAATTAAATAATTGGGAATAAAATATAATTGTTGAAAAACATGAAGGATTGTTTTATTTAATAGTTACAAAAGATCGATTTCGAAAAAGCTGCCTGCATATTTTAATTTGTATCTGAAGACAGAGAAAGCTAGCGGAAATGTTAGTGTGACTTTTGAGAATTTAACATTTTCTATTTTTTAAATAGATTGGGTACCTAATGTGTACATATTAACTTATTAAAAGAGGAAATTCTTACGTTAAAAAATATGTACATATCTAGAAGAGATGTTGGCCATTATAAATATCATCTATTACTGTGTACATATTGTTATTTGATTTTGTTGCGGTACTTTGGATTCTATAATATAATATAAACAAAACAAACATTCACTAAGAATGTCCAATAATTTCATTTATGCCATATATCACACATCAAAAAAAAGGAACACCATATGTCCTTTCTTATCATGGTGTTAAGTTTATCATTATCCTTACCAATATTTCTCTCATCTCACAATTAGTTATGAGTCTATGTATCGTTACCCCTCTATGGTTTCACAATTTTATTTCTATCTGTCCTTACCAATATTGCTATTGTCCTTAGCACCATTTCTATCGTCCTTAACACAATTTATATCGTCTTTACCACCATTCGAACGTCCTTACCACCATTCTATCGTACATACCACCATTTCTATCATCTGACAATCAATTGGGTTATCCATACCACCATTTCTTAAAATTTAACAACCAGTCTTATATAAATTTCTTTAACGAAATATGTCTTGGATGAGGATTTGAGCCAAGTAATTCACGTTGTGTTTAGAAGTATATGGGTATATACAAAAATATATACAAATATATATATACCTATATATAATATATATATAGCTATATTATATATATATATATATAATATATATATATATATATATATATATATATATATATACCTATATAATATGAATACGAACACTCACATTTTTCCTGTCGAGACGATCGTTTCGATGGTTTTCGATCTCTTCGGTCTCGTCTCGACAGAATATTGTGAGTGTTCTTATTTATTTTATATGCTCTAATCAATATTATCGAACACTCTCGACCCTACAAGTCATATATATATTATGTGTGTGTGTGTGTGTGTGTGTGTGTGTGTGTTGTGATGTGAGTTTATATTACACTTTTCTACCTGGTTACCGCTTGTTCTTGTGTCAACGGTCAAAAGTCATCCGAAAGTTGCAAAATTATCATTATCATTATTAATATTTTAATATTAATATTATCATTGTTCTTCTTCTTCTACTTATTATTATTATTATTATTATTATTATTATTATTATTATTATTATTATTATTATTATTATTATTATTATTATTATTATTATTATTATTATTATTATTATTATCATTATTATTATTATTATTTATTATTATTATTATTATTATTATTATTATTATTATTATTATATCATTATTATATTATATTATTATATTATTATATTATTATTATTAATATATTATTATTATATTATTATTATTATATTATTATATTATCATTATTATTATCATTATTATTATAATATTATTATTATTATTATTATTATTATATATTATTATTATCATCATAATCGTTATCATCACTATTGTATTTTTTCCCTCATCAGCATAATCATCAGCATCATCATCATCATCAACAACAACATCATCATCACCATCATTATAGTTTTCATTATATTGCATATGAACCCCCACCCCCCTTCCCCATCCCACCCCAGGCGCATATTACTGACAGAATGAGACATATTTTCTGTACGGCATAAATTGAAATCAAATACCTGGCGTACTCTGAAAAAAACACGTATTTAAATTTTGGCCAGACATTTCATCATTCAAATTTTGATTGACTCAATTGACCCTCATCTTGTCTATAAACTCTCAAACCCGGGACTTCAGTGAACCCCCGGGTTTGAGAGCTTTTGACAAGATGATGACCATTTTAGTCGTTCAATATTCGAAAGGATAGTTTTCTAGCCAAATTTATTTTTTTCAGAGTACAACAGAGATATCGTTCATGGACAACAATACTCGAGCTATTTTCAAGGTTTTTATATTTTCTTTATTTTTCTAGCTAATATAGTCTTTTCACATCGTTTCTCAATTTGTTGCTAATCCTGTCTTTGTTTGCGTGATAGAAAACGTTTTTGGAAAAGCTATTGTGGAAAAATAGATCGCATAATTTCTTGTCATTTAAATTCACTTGAAAAATAAATCTCTAGTAGACTCTATGGCGGAGCATCAAATGGCCGATCTTATTTCTATCCTTTATTTTTCTCTTTTTGCTTTCCTATATTCGTGTTCAATGGTAATACTCACGTTTTAAGGCCTATTGTCTTCTGCCTTTGTTTAACCCATAAGTCTAAAATTTCCTTTGTCTACCATTCTTTTTTATGAAATATCATTCTTTGCAAAAATAGATAAATAATCAAATAAATAAATGAATGAATAAATAAATAAATATTTT
>NC_088360.1:58384441-58406941 GCF_034508935.2 Berghia stephanieae | reverse complement strand
GAAAATAATAAAGCTAAAAATAGACAAAGAAAGGAATGACACACACCTGGAACACAACAAGCAGGATCCAATCCATGCCATTCAGCGAAGTAGCCAAGTCACTCTATTCCGCCTCCGAACAGGACACAATAGACTAAGAGGACATATGTTTACAAAGCTAGGTTTTGGAACAACCCCTTATTGCCCATGTGGAACCGACCATGAAACCACTTTACATGTGCTTATGGATTGCCCATTATACAACGTGCAACGTTCGAACCACTGGGTCACCCCTACAACACTCAACACAAAGCTCTATGGTGAGGCTGAGGACCTAAAGCGGTTGGAATGAAGGTTGCCTTATGTCGATTTATCCTACATTTTGCTTCTAGATCTTCCGGAGCGCAGAAGTTGGAATTTTTAGCTCAGCGGATGCCTCTTTTCGTTGATAATGTTAAAAGCTTTCTTCTGAACTGCATTTATATAAGTTGTGTCAAGGCTTCTAAGGTCGGTGTTAATTATTTTTGAAGCCTCTCTTAGGGTTCTATGTAGTTTGGATTTTTCTTTTGTTCCACAGCTTCCATACCACGTTGTGATGCCAAACGAAACGATACTCAATATTAATGACTTGTAGATTTGTATCATGGTCTTTCTGTTCACATTGAAAGACCTTAATTTTCTGAGTATATACAAGCGCTGGTTACATTTTTCGATGACATTGTTGGTGTGCGATTCAAATCTAAGCACCTACGCATAGGATATAGGAGAATAAATGTCGACTGTGATTATTAGAATCATTATCAGAGGAGAAGACCGGTGCAACTCTATACCTGAAAAACTTTCATTAATTAAGTTTGTGCTGTTGTGTGTTTCTATATGCCAGTATGTGATAGTATCTAATTTCCCAGTATTTATGGCGATGGTGATGATGATGGTTATGACGTTGATGATGATGATGATGATGTGATGATGATGATGATGATGATGATGATGATTATGATGATGGTGATGGTGATGAGATGATGATGAGATGATGATGATGATGATGATGATGATGATGATGATGATGATGATGTGCGGCTATGTGGTCTTGTGGTATGACACTCGTATTCTGATCGTAAGGTACTGGGTGATGGTAGTGGTGGTAATGGTATGCTAGTGACTGTGGTGAAAGTTTACGCTGATGCTAAAAGTACTGATGGTGGTGATGATGGTGGCCGTGGAGGTGATGATGATGGCGATGATGATGATATATGATCATAATAACAACTATCGTCATTCTTACAGTTCTTGACAAAATGAAAATGAGATTTTTTTTCCTTTGACTTTAAATGCCAATAGCATCTGAACATTTTGACGGATGGCAAAACGGTTTGGCAGTTATGAGTAAATGCGTAAAAACAAGTCTGACACACTTGTCAAACGTGAGTGACTTCTCCTTTTTTTGCCCAACGACACGGACGTTTAGCAATGGCACTATAAAGAGAAAGGAAAAAGATATGAGTCATTCAATCTCTCTACACCGAAAAAATTGTTAATCCAACGCATATTCTGAAAGGCCAAATATGTTCATTTAAATGATCTATACGGTTTTTAAAGGTTTTATTGAGGAAATCAGACTAACGCAAAAAAAAAAAAAAAAGAAAAACAGTAAAGTGTCCCAAAAAATTGATACGGACCAATGAAATGCGTTTTTTTTTTAAATCTCGCCACCCAAATCTAGTGGCAGCATTGAAGTGCACGGGTAATTTTTTCTCGAAGAAGTCCGTTTTAAGACAGGAAATCTGAAAATCTCCAAGCTGAGTCGATCATCAAATAAAAAACAAATGCGCGTTAAGTGAGTTTTGGACCAGCAACAGCCAGACTTGATCAATGTCATTTCGATGAGATATCAAAGTAGCCCCATTTTCATACATTTTTTTTTTTGTGCATAAATCACTATATCGTCCACTTTGCGTCCAATCATCGTCCCAAGTCACATCTGTGACTGGAGTCTAATCTTTAATTGCAATGTCACTGTTCACGTTTAGTGACAATAGGCCAGAATAATGATCCTTACACATTTTAGATGATTTATTTCTACCAATTAGGAATGACTGAGTAACAATGCAGCTATTTTCATAAATCAATGGCTTAAAACACTCCGCGTAGAGCAAGTTTTAACAAAAACCTATCAGTTCCGTAAAAGTTGCGCTCATACCGGATCTACAGTCCTCTATAATGTAAAAGACCACATTAAAACATTTAGGTTTATAGCAATTCATGAAACGAAGGTTTGAACAGGGATTTTCTGAGATTCCCGAGTCATGAATTCAAGACAGATTTTTCGACATAAACAGTGTCGGCGTTGCAAGCTGTCTCTATGGAAAGGGCGTTTTCTTGTGATTTTAAAAATATATCAAATTTATTCTCAGATCTATTACACCTACACATCAAAAATCTAAATTTTCAAAAATAGCAATGGATCTTTTAAAATAGACATTAGTGATTCTCATTTCTTTATGGCAAACTGTAGGTGAAAACCTATATCACTATTATTGATAAAAACGCGTTTTACAAACTGAAATTATAATGCTTTTATCAAAGAAAAATTATTATCAAAATAGCAATTCACTTTAATGGCAGGTATATTAATCAAGTATGGAAGTGTTTGTGTATGAGTTGATTTAGAAAACATATTTTATATTATATATTTATATATTACAAGGGTAGACTGAAAAGTCTTGACACGGCTCTTATAATTTCAAAACTATTATAGATACAAAATTGACAAAGGCATCAAAAGTAATATTTATGTCCTTTCCGTTTATCGTTTTAAGCTTTGTATAGTTACTGTTCCCATCTACATAGAGCCGCCAACGCATCGAAGACGAATTCGCGTGGTAAACTTCCACGCCATCGAGTCAAAATTTGCCCCCTTGAAGTGTCTCTACTTTAGTCTTATGAAAAGGAAAAAGTCACTTGGAATTAATCAAAACTGTAAGGAGGGTGGTTTTTGATTTCAAGAAAACTTCCTCTTTCAATGTAATCATGCGTTTAATTGAGCATTCTCGGTATCCAACATATACTTTTGTGTAAACCAGGATTTCTCGAGCAATATATCCATTTCTTCCGTATGAAATTCCAAGCCTTTGTGAAATGTCAGATTGTTTTATCCAGAGATTAGCTCGATCTATTTCGTCAATGTCATTGGTTGATTTGCTTCGGTTGATGCACTTTGTGGACGACCACTGCGAGACTGCTCATTGATGTTGGTGGAGACAGCATCAGTTCCAGTAAAGCATAGCCTATAAACCAACGTTGAACTGTTCGAATACCCATGATTCACCATACACACGTTTCAGACGCTTATGAATGTTTACGGTTGTACATCTCTGTGTAGTAAAAATCTCAGTCACATCATGCTGTATATTGCATACATTTTTTGTGGGATTTTTTCTACTTGCATGTTGGGATAGGAGTTATTCCAAATAAGATAAATTAAAGTTTTTAAATAGTAGCTAAACAAAATTTGGTGACCAAATAGAAGAATAAATTACGTACATTTTGATCTTTAATTTATGCTGGAGAGTTCGATTCAATCTGAGCTATTCAATAGGAGTCAATATTTTTCAGGCAAGCCTAGTACACATTATGTATTTCAAAACTTAATGATCGAAATGTCATCTACCCATGGACTTGATCAACTGTAATAAACCACCAACTTGCGTCCACCGCAGAAACTGCCACACATTCTATGCCGACCTCTTCATTTTCTGGTCCATTTTAATTTTTTTTTTTTTGTTTTTTTTTTTGGTCTGTTTGTTTTCTGTTTTGTTTTGTGTGTGTGTGTTTTGGGTGGGGGTGCCTTATCCAGTTAACGCACTCAAAATCGCTTTACAAGTAGTGCTAAGCCAACAGCAACATTAAACATGTAGTGATGACGCCTGTAAAGCGCTTTTGTAATTATTTTAACGATTAAGACAACAATATAATAGACCAGCTACTTATTTACACCAATTATGGTGAGTAAATTTTCCATTGTTTCCTTTGATCTTCACAATGATTCAACACATTTATCTTTTTGTGACACACGTTACGAAACAGTGTTTTGACATATACTTGATTTATAATTATTGTCGAACTTACAGCTGCTAATCTTTTAAATTGCGATCACTGATCACCTAAAGAAATGAACAGCCTTCTCTGCACTTTAGTACTCTAACGAAATACATGTTTGCAATGTGACCAGAGAATGTTTACCTCAAATATCAATCGATAAAGATGACAATCAACCTATCAAAAAATTTCCAATTTGAGCAATCTTAAATCTGAGATATTAAAGCTGAAATTTTACAAATATATGTGTCAGTGCATGACATAATCAGTCGGAATGTGAAAATTTTTGATTTGCTTTTTTCTATTTGCTTAATCTTTATTTCAAGTAAATCGGGTGTTTTTCATGAAGTTATAGTCAGATGTATCGGAAAGGTATCCAGCAACTTTTCTCAAATTTCATACTTTTTCAACTTGACCAGCTGTAAAAAAAAATATTTTGAAGTAAAATTAAGCTTTGATATTTCCCGAAGATGTACAAAAAGGGTTGATTTAATCATTTATGACAAGAACACATTGTTGATAAAAATTGACCTTCTAACTAAATTGGCAATATCTCGGTTCAAACCTTTTCACCATCCGACTGATTATGGCACTCACTGTAACATTTTGTCAGAGAATGGCAGCTTTCTCTGCTTTGGTTGAGTTTCCTCGATATTCCCCGTGAGACACACAACGTATCAAAACTATCACATGAACTGCTAATTATAATATTAGGGGAAATCCCATGTGACGTTTGCACAGCATTGGAAGAAACGTGTCACTGATGTGACACTGATTTTTAAGAAAATGTTTTGTGCGCGTCACATGGGTATTTACACACATTCCAATCAGCTAATCATGTGAACATAAATAAATACTCGCCTTTATATGGCCCATTTTTACGGAATAAATAAGTTAAATGCGCTTCTCCAGCGAGTCAAATTTAACTGATCGACGTGCACATATTGGCAGGTCTGATAACCAAATCATGGGCTTGATTAATGTTATGTAATGCCCTTTAATGTAATGGACAATATTTTGCGTTGGTTAGAGAGTATATATACAACAATGAAACAATAACCATTTTGGGTTAACAGACCTGCAAATAGGACCGATAACTCATTTTATATACTGTACATTATACTTGCCATCTGAATCTGTTTATTTCTAGCACTCTTACAGTCCAGAACCAACTTAGTTACGTATCTATTGTCACTTTCAAAAGTGACTAACTCTCTCGTAATCTGGTTTAACACATTTTTTCATTGTTTTACATCAATTATTGATTAACTAAATTACCCCTCAGTTTGTCAACATTTTCAAACGTAAAACATTTCATTCTCAAATTTTGGACAAGGAAGAGTCATTTTAATCGATCGATTTTTGAAGTAAACGTTTTCTGGCCAAATTTTGGAATGTCTTTATTCAGGCATAAATAAATAACAATAGTCAAAAGAAACGACAATTTCTATTTAATTTACGAAGACATATAATATGGACGTTTGGGGTTTCCCCTTTGTAAACAAAACTGAATCAATGGAACACTAAAGACGAATGAGAGATGAGAGAAATCGTGCTAACTTACTAAGGAGCAGTATATTTCCTATCCCGTCAGTGTTTCGTTTATTAGCCTTAACAACGCCATTCTCTCATCTCTAATTTGTCTTTAGTATTTCACTCATCGTGTTTTGTTGACAAAGGGGAAACCCGAAACGTCCACATTATCTGTCTCGTTAATTAAATTGAAGTTTACATTCAATTTGACTAGTCTCATTTATTTAATCGAGATTCGAGCAGTAACATTTGCATTAATCAGGTATAGTACAGCAAGATTGTCTATGGCGTAGTTATCGTCTCAATACGCTGGTATTTCAAACAGATGCCAAGGGTGTTATTAAAGCAAAAATGACCAGAAATGGGCGATTCTAGTCTTTGTCATTTCAAGAGTCAATATCCATCGTCCTAGATAAACCATCCAAGTTTCATATATATATATATATATATATATATATATATATATATATATATATATATATATATATATTCCTCATTTAATCATCCAGATATAATACCGTCTTGAGGCGGTTTGTCACATTTCAGAATGTACCTATTACACACATATTAAGCTGAGCAGATTTTTAATCTATAATAATTTTGAACTTGATTTCATCTTAAAACATTCTTCGAATTTCTAGAGACCTACAGTTTTAAATGAAAAGGTCAACGAACTGCATTTTAATGTTGAGACTACTGCAAAATCTACCAGTTCCCGTTATAAAGGGGGAAATCAGAGAAATCCCAAAGCATTTTAGGCATTCTCGATGACAGCCTAACCTTCTTTCAGGACCAATCTTAATCTAAAATTATTCTTTCTCCAGATATAGATTCCAATTTTCCTCCTTTACAACCATTCCATCGCTCTTGCTATTTTGTTTTTCTTTCTTTCTTTCTTCTCTTCTCTTCTCTTCTTATCGTTTCAAATAGAGTAATCATTTTAAAGAACGCTTTTGTCATAGGTTGAAAACGGAAACATTGTATAGAGAAATGGGATTCAAGTCAAAAACAGAAACAGCGGTAAACCCACATGACAAAGGACAGATAACTCCTGTGTCACATGACAAAGAGACAGCACTGTGAGATCAGTGGCAGAAAACCAAGGGGATGTTCTAATCGATTTCTACAGACTTCCGGACGGCGTCTTCAGGGGTTCATAATAAATCGAACGGATGAAAATGGTTTTATTTTGTTAAATTTTGATGGAAGGGGTAGTAAAATTTTGGGTTTTCTCCTTTTTTAACAAATTCTATTATTTATCTTTTTTTAAAGTTTGTATTTATTTGTTATTGTTTCTTTTTTCCTTTATCTTAGAGTTGATTTTCATTTCGTCTTCATTTTTTTTCTTTTTGTTGTTGCATATTCGAGCTTTCCCACTAATTGGTGATAATCCATTTTCATTAATATTAAAGCCATTATCACCACCACCATAATCACAGCTGGCAACAGCAACAACAAACAACCACAACATCAACTACTACTACTACTACTACTACTACTACTACTACTACTACTACTACTACTACTACTACTACTACTACTACTACTACTACTACTGCGCCTACGACTATGACTAATGATGATGATAATATTGATAATAATAATTATAACAATAATAATAATAATAATAATAATAATAATAATAATAATAATAATAATAATAATAATAATAATAATAATAGTAATAATAATATTAGTAATAATAATAATAATATTTTGAATAATAATAATAATAATAATAATAATAATAATAATAATAATAATAAGAAGAAGAAGAAGAAGAAGAAGAAGAAGAAGAAGAAGAAGAAGAAGAAGAAGAAGAAGAAGAAAAATAATAATAATAATAATTAAACCTATTAGTATTTAGTGTTTCAGCATGTATTTTTTGTGTTAAACACAAAATAATGTCTTAACGTAGTTTGTCATTATATATATATATATATATATATATATATATATATATATATATATATATATATATATATATATATATATATATATATATATATATATATATATAGAATTGAATCGTGTTTGATACAAATATGGTACGAAAAGTGCTCGACATGTAGTAATGGAGCGAATTATTATTTTTTTAAAATATTTACCACAATGTTTGAGACAGTCTACATTAATGTTTCAGGCTTAGTTTGCCATCGTCAGGACTGAGTTGTTTTGTTGACTGTTGTTGTTTCTTCCAACAACAACAGTCAACAAAACAACTCAGTCCTGACGATGGCAAACTAAGCCTGAAACATTAATGTAGACTGTCTCAAACATTGTGGTAAATATTTTTTAAAAATAATATATATATATATATATATATATATATATATATATTATATATATATATATATATATATGCACATTTATATACCATACTCAACTTAATCTCGATGCTTCGATTTTTACGTTGCAGTCATTTCATGCCGTTAGTTGCCCTTTTTTCTAGCAAATAATCGTTATTGTCTAAAACCGGTTTCTTGATTCATATCTATAACTGAGTCTGGTGGAGTAGAGATTCTGACATGGCTAAGCGATTAAGGCATTGCAATTCCATTAAGGAGACCCAAGTTTAAGCCTGACTGTCAGCAATTTGTTTATTCTTCAATATTCCTATTAAGTGAACTTGTCTAGATGTATTACATAGTACATTGACTAATCCTTTTTGTTTTAGTTTGAAAACTTTTAATACGAATGTCAGTCTATTAACCGGTTTACTGCAGTACTCTAGAAAAACAAATATTTAAAAGTTCTCGATCAATTTAAATGATCCTCTATTGGCAAAAAACTCTCAAACCTAGGCCATCTTCTTGGTAAAAACCTGCCAAGTCCCAGATTTGAGAGTTTTTGATCATATGAGGGGTCATTTAAATGGATTGATATTTGAAGGACGAGTTTTGTGGCCAATTTTTAAATACGTTTCTTTCCATAGCAGAAGAGGTAACTGGTTAAAATTAATCGATGTTTGGGTGAAGCTCAGGTTTGAAATTCTTGACAAGTTTGGAGTTAATTGAATAGATCAATGTTTTCAGTTAAGGTTTTCTAACCAAAATGTTTAAAAAGAGTTTTGTCAGTTTACAGCAGCGTAACAGTTGGTGTATCAAATGAATAACGGTGTCATCTCTCAGAATATATGGAACTAGTGAATGATTTAAAATGTGCAAAAGAGAACAAGAGAACTTGGTGCAATGTATTGGGTCAACGACATGGCGTGTTTCAATGATCAGATCTTTCCTTTGTAACTTTAGTCAGAACTAAAGAGACACGGTCATCCACTCTGTTCCAGTAAATAGAAATCGAGCTGGCCAAAGTCGTTAGTTCAAATTCCTTTTTATTTTTTATTCATCCAATCGTTCGGATCTATTTCCAAGTAAGACAGAAACAGTTCCGACGTCATCACCAAATGTAGGGATGGAAAATAAAAACATTAACAGACAAAGATCGAAAAATGGCTTAGTTCGGGCTGATACCTTCGCCATTTGGGGAAAATCATTATTTAGTATTCTGTTTCGACGAGATAAGCCAATGTCCATATGTAAACAAAAGCCGTATCAACAACATTCTACGATAATTGAATTTGATAGGACAGTACTATCCAACGATGAACAAACGCTTGTTTTTATTTTCTGATAATGTTTGCTTCATATCATATTGCCGATTAATATAACAAACGCTTGTTTTTATTTTCTGATAATGTTTGCTTCATATCATATTGACTGATTAATATAACAAACGCTTGTTTTTATTTTCTGATGTTTGCTTCATATCATATTGACTTATTAATATAACAAATGCGTTACGAGCTTTTAAATACTTTTGACAGGTTGGGGTTGTCGTAATCTATAGTAATATTAAGAAGTTTACTGATCAGAATTTTACAAAAGATTCTTATGCAGTAGACTATTACATCTGTATCATTTTATATAAGCCATTAAACACACATTGATTGACTTGACTTTGGTATTACTATCATGTTCCCTGAAATCAATATCCAGATAAATAATCACGAATCATATTAATATGTTGAGTAAAAAGTGAGATGTCATAGTAGTTATCGCACCTACCTCACTACTTCATTCAAGTTCGGTCCTTTCTCGGACCACGTTTCACTGCCTATTAAACTACCCAGCAATTAGTATGGATAGTGGTCTAGCTCGGTATAATGAAAGTAAAAGTTACGCTGAGTTACTGGAATTGGTCCCTGTCACAGTAAAGATTGTTCACAATTATCTTATTAAATTTTATTTTATTAAGAACTGAATTCATCTCACTCCAGTTATATTTCGGTAGGCTTAGATAAACTTTACCTTCTAATATTAGATCGTCTTTCCTTTTATAGCCTTCCCTCGAATTAATTTCTAATTAGTGAATACTTTTCGTTCTACATTCTGTCACGTAGCCACTTATTATAAAAGCTGATAGGTCTAACATTCGACACTCACTTTTCTCTCCACAATCTATGCCGGACGGCCAGTCACTCTATTCCTATATATATACTGGAAGATTTTTATCTTTTGGGACTTTGTAGATATTATATCTACACCATTAAGACGCCGGAGCTTTTAACTTTGATTGTATAATCTTCAAGGATCAAACCCAAGCCCGCTGTACTACACTATAACCCCTTACCAATTGCCTGGAAGTGGAATTTTACGAGTCCAATCCTGTTATCAGAGGAATAGATCATCCAAGCCCATCAACTGCCTGGAAACGTAAACTTATGAACCTGATATATTATCATAAGTTACGTAAAGTATTCATATCTCTATTTGTAATTACCACGATCACTGTTTATCTCTTTTAATTAAATTTCATCATTATTTTATTTCATTGTAAACAAATCGTTAATTGTTTTTCATTTATAGTAACTAGTAAATTCTGGGGCCTCATTCTACATATATCTTTATGCATAGTCGAGTAGCTCTTTACTCACTTGAGACCATGACATTTTGGAGGGGACACATATAAAGAATTGAATTTATTTAGTTACTTATATCTATTTCATCTAACTTTAAAGTTTAAATTGTAAAACTCTTAATTGCCCCACTTGATCATATTTTAATTGAACTCCCTATTTACAGGATTAATTTTTTTTTCTTTTTCATTTCTTCATTTAAATGGAATAGCAATTTATCCATTCATTCTTTCATTCAAATTGAATAGCATTTTATTGATTCATTCCTTCATTCATTTATTCATTTATAAATTATTCATTCATTCATTGTTCATTCATTTATTTATTCATTCATTCATTCATTCATCCATTCATCCGTTTATTCACTCATTTATCCAATCATTCATACATTTATTCCTCCCTTCATTCTTTCATTCATACATTATCCATTCATTCATTCATCTATTCACTCAGTTTTTCATTCATTCATTCATTCCTTGTCCACTTTGTTATTATATCACTCATTTCATTTTGTTGTTTGCCTCATTCATGAATTGTTTTCAATATGTTTACATTCCATAACGATTCATTCACCTGTCATCCAATCACTCAGTGTTGTGAACACATTTTGTAACTATTGTAAATCTTACGATATTTTATTGTTTTGTATTTCAGACATCACTGTTAAACACTCTTCAATGCCTAATTACAATTGTTGAACAACCATTGAACAAGAGAGAGGTCCCAGCCACGAACTGAGTTGGTAAATATATCCTTCATTATTCTCTTTTACATGAGTTGGGCATCACATAGTAACTATAGACATCGTGATTTGTTTTGCATAGTGATTTGTTTTAAATGCATTTTTGGCATACTACTGTTACCGAAAACCACTTATATATTATGTTCTGAAAAGTGAGTCTTTAAAAACTAAATAATAATAAAAGGAGTCTACTAGCCGTCGTGTTATATTTAGTGATAGATAACTTGGGATTATTTTGGCATCCTATTATTGTTATCACACTCTAGTATATTAGCGTCATTGCGAATAATTGTACACAAACTAACGACGAGTCACACACATTGGTGATACATTTTTCGTAGTAACATAGTTTATAGTACACGCGATTGACACATTGTTATTGACACAAGTCATAATAACTCCGCATTGTATTGACACATTGCTTTATAAGATATAACGATAAAAGGCATCAAATTCAACATACATAATAAGTTGAAATAAGAGAGAGAGATTTCTAAAAATAGAACAGTTCATTCCAGTAAGTGTAAATAAATAAAACAGTCAGTAACAGTATCCTGTCAATATAATATATATAAAACATCGTAACTAATTTATTGCAACATGGAAGCATATAAAAGATACTTAAGTCTCGCAAAGGACTTAGAAATACCCCAGGAAAGAATATTTTCATGGTGCGAAGAGAAAGTAAAAGAAGAAAAAGAACATGAAGAAAGAATTCGTAGAGAAGAAAATGAAGAAAGAATTCGTAGAGAAGAAAATGAAGAAAGAATTCGTAGAGAAGAAAATGAAGAAAGAATTCGTAGAGAAGAAAATGAAGAAAGAATTCGTAGAGAAGAAAAAGAACACGAAGAAAGAATACGTAGAGAAGAACGAGAAGAAAGAGTCCAAGAAAGGGAACTAAAAAGACAAATAGCTTTAGCAGAAGAAGAAACCAAAAGGACCCAAATGATGCTGGAAATTGAAAAAACAAAAACCGGTCATGAAAGAAAACATAATAATAGTGATGAATTTTTCGTGAAACTTCCACGCATGCCAACATACGATGAACGATCAGACTGTTTAGAATCCTTCTTACACCGATTCGAAGTTCAGGCTAAAGGTTATCGTTGGCCAGAAAGCAAATGGGCCACAGCCTTGATTAACTGCTTATCTGGAGAACCGCTAAAAGTTTTCTATACCTTAACAACTGAAGATGCAGATGATTATGGTAAAATTAAAGACGCTCTACTAAAAAGATTTAGATTAACGGAAGATGGTTACCAGGAAAGGTTTCACACTGCAAAACCGGAAAATGGAGAAGACTTTAATACATTCGTGAACCGAATTACTCAATTTCTAAATCGGTGGCTTGAGTTGGCAAACGTAAAACAAGACGACTTTGCAGGCCTTTACTATCTCACGCTGAAGAATCGAATCTATCAAGCTTGCAACCCAGATTTAGTCGCATTCTTTAAAGAGAGAAAGCCAGAAAACTTGGACAAATTAAAAATCTACGCAGAAAACTTTAACAGCGCACATCCATTGACACCCCTTAGCAGAACATTGAAGGAACCATACTACGCTGCTGCTGCTCAGAGTCCAGGTACACCTAAAGTTCAGTACTCAAATAGAACGAGCCGATCAATCACTCGGAACACGCAAGTGAAACAGGAGGATCATAGTAACAAACCATGGAACAAACAGTTCACTAGAGACCATAGCCGACCCTATCAAAACAAAACAAGAAATAGCACTGACAATAATACTGAGTATAAGAAAACCAACAAACCTATAATTAAATGTCAATATTGTGGAATGAAAGGCCACACAGCAGACAAATGTTACAAAATCGTGGGATATCCAAAAGAAACTGCAAATGCATCACTCCAAACAGGTGTAAACAATCAGACACGAGTAATGTCAGGAGAAAATATAAATGTGTATTGCGTGAAAGGTATGTCACTTTTAACACAAACTCACAAATCAGGATCGCTATTTTTTGTGAAGGCAAAGCTAATGGAACTGATTGCAAAATATTGAGAGACACAGGATGCAGTACAGTAGGAATAAAAGCATCTTTGATCAATGACGAAGACAAAACTGGAAAAACGGTACAATGCATCACATTCAGTGGCACAGTCGAAACCTTTGAAACAGCTAATGTGTACATAGAAACCCCATACTATACAGGAATAGTGGAATGCTGTATACTTCCCAACCCCGTCGCTGATGTTATTGTTGGCAATATAAAAGGTCTTAAAGACAACCCAAAAGATGTAAAAGAATGGTCATTAACCCAAGAAACAGCTTGTCTAGCAGAAACAAGAAAGATGACTAAGACAACAGAGAAGCCAATGACTATTTCTCTTGAACCACAACAATTTGACAGGAACACGTTCATTGAAGAACAGAAAAAGGACCCGACTTTAACTTCATATTTCAATATCGCAAACAAAGGGACGAAATCAAAAGTTGAATACATCATTGAAAAAGATATTCTGTTCAGGTTACATAGGAAAAGAAACAAAATAGCTAAACAACTGGTCACGCCGAGTATTTACAGAAACAAAATCCTTGGAATAGCGCACGATTCAATAACTTCTGGACATCTTGGGAGCTCTTCCACATTGAAGAGAATATCCGAGAATTTCACATGGCCTGGAATTACTAAAGACGTCCGAGAATATGTGAAATCTTGTGACACATGCCAAAGAAGAGTCGCAAAAGGCAGAATACCGAGATTGCCATTAGAGACAACCCCAGTTATTGAAAAAGTTTTTCAAAAAGTTGCAATTGACATTATAGGCCCTTTAACAAAATCAGATAGAAACCATACACACATACTAACACTAGTCGATTACGCAACCAGGTGGCCAGAAGCGATAGCATTGAAATCAACTACATCGGATCACATAGCTGAAGCATTGATGACAATTTTTACTAGAATAGGTATACCAAATGAGATACTGTCGGACAATGGACCCCAATTTACATCACATATTATGCATGAAACCATGAAACTCATGGGAATCCAACACTCATTCACAACTCCCTACCACCCCCAAGCAAATGGTCTTTGTGAAAGATTTAATGGCACTCTAAAGAATATGTTAAGAAAAGTGTCAGCAGAAAAACCAGATGATTGGGACAGATACTTACCAGCAATCCTATTTGCATATAGAGAAATACCCCAAGAATCTACAGGCTACTCCCCATTTGAGTTGATGTATGGACGATCACCTCGCGGCCCGATCAATATAGTAGCCGACATTTGTAAAGGGAATGAGGAGGACAATAACGAAATTATGTTTGCTTACGAATATGTAAGAAACTTGAAAGACAGAATAGAGGACACGTGTAAGCTAGCACAGGAATCCGTCACTAAAAAAGCAGAGAAATACAAGGAATACTCCGATCGAAAAAGCAAGTCAAGAAAATTTGAGATTGGTGACAAAGTACTAATACTCTTACCCGATGACTCGAGTAAACTTTTAGCTACATGGAAAGGACCATTCAAAATAACAGCAGTAAAATCTAATGTTAATTACAAGATTAAAATCAACAACACAACAAAGACATTCCATGCAAATATGCTAAAAAAATATTTTGATAGAGACACAGTGTCGCAACCTATGTTTACTAATATCGAAGCTTCAAATGCAGGATTAATCATACCGTTGGTCATGGGACACAGACACCCGAGACAGAAAAACAAACAAAATCGCACAATTGCAACCACCTAAGACAAAAAAAGAAGTACGCAAAGTACTTGGGCTCCTAAATTTTTACAGGAAATACATTTACAACTTCGCGCACATCGCGACACCGCTAACAAATCTGACAAAGAATGGGTCACCGAACAAAATTGTTTGGACAGAAGCGTGTCAGAATAGCTTTAACCAATTAAAGGCATTACTCTGTTCAGAACCAATTCTTAAATTACCCGACATATCAAAAGAATTTGTTGTAAGAACTGACGCGTCTGATAAGGGCATCGCAGGTGTACTATTACAGGAACATGAGGGAACTCTAATGCCTTGCTTATATGCAAGCAGAAAATTATTGGACAGAGAATCACGATACTCTGTAATAGAGCGTGAAGGACTGGCCATCGTCTTTGCTTTAAAGACATTCAGCAGATATCTACTGCTAAAAGAGTTTGTGGTCGAAACGGACCATAAACCACTCACGTACATAAGAAATAACAAAATGAATAATAGTAGAGTACTAAGGTGGAGTCTATTTTTGCAAAATTACACTTTCAGTATCTCTCACATACCAGGCTGTGAAAATATTCACGCCGACCTACTTTCTCGATTAGTATAAACACGTGAGAAGGGTATAACTTAACCTCCCATGCATACTGTTAGTTACCTCGCAAACTATGCCAAATCAGAACGCACAAATTCGATAATTTTATTTGTAAACATGATGACCCAACTTAATGTAACATTGAGTATTGTTTGGATATATATACCATACCCATTCATGATTTGGGAAATCTTCTCTTTATCTATTATTGTTATGAATTTTCACTCATTTATGATTAATAATTGAAATGTCAATATTTCATTTACATTTTCATTCATTTCATTTAGTAAATTACCTTCATATCATCGACTTTAATCATGCTTCATTGCCATCATTATTGTTTATCACAATGATTTGTAATCACATTGCCATCATATTGTTTATCACAATGATTTGTAATCACAATCTTTCATTGTTATTGTCACCCATTCATATACCTACGTTAATATAAACATTTCCATGTCTAGTTAATAAATAATTTAATTGTAGCACAAATCATAACAATGGATTAATGCTAGAGTATCATGATAGTAAATTTACTTCCGTTTGTAAAATCTATCTTTCCCATAATGGTTAAAGAGTATATTTTAAACGTGGGTGGGGGGTGTCACAGTAAAGATTGTTCACAATTATCTTATTAAATTTTATTTTATTAAGAACTGAATTCATCTCACTCCAGTTATATTTCGGTAGGCTTAGATAAACTTTACCTTCTAATATTAGATCGTCTTTCCTTTTATAGCCTTCCCTCGAATTAATTTCTAATTAGTGAATACTTTTCGTTCTACATTCTGTCACGTAGCCACTTATTATAAAAGCTGATAGGTCTAACATTCGACACTCACTTTTCTCTCCACAATCTATGCCGGACGGCCAGTCACTCTATTCCTATATATATACTGGAAGATTTTTATCTTTTGGGACTTTGTAGATATTATATCTACACCATTAAGACGCCGGAGCTTTTAACTTTGATTGTATAATCTTCAAGGATCAAACCCAAGCCCGCTGTACTACACTATAACCCCTTACCAATTGCCTGGAAGTGGAATTTTACGAGTCCAATCCTGTTATCAGAGGAATAGATCATCCAAGCCCATCAACTGCCTGGAAACGTAAACTTATGAACCTGATATATTATCATAAGTTACGTAAAGTATTCATATCTCTATTTGTAATTACCACGATCACTGTTTATCTCTTTTAATTAAATTTCATCATTATTTTATTTCATTGTAAACAAATCGTTAATTGTTTTTCATTTATAGTAACTAGTAAATTCTGGGGCCTCATTCTACATATATCTTTATGCATAGTCGAGTAGCTCTTTACTCACTTGAGACCATGACGGTCCCCCTATAAATCTATCTCGCTGACCCATGAAATTGTGTTAGATCACATGACATCCCAGAACGTCAATGAGGATATAGACCAAACAATAGTACTTTTGAAAATATTGAAAATGAATCTTATTTTAATATTGATTCCGAGCTTGTTTAGAAACGGACATTAGCATTTAGCTTGCTACCAATGGAGAATTAACCCCAAGGCTAAAGAAGAAGATACCTAGTGGAGAGTGAACCTGAGACTATCTGAGGTTTACACCCGTGAGGTGTAAACCTGGGACTATGGTTAACTGATCACAAGGTTGCTGAAAATAACGCAGCCAGACTCATTGTACGAAATAAACACAATTCAAATACCCTTCGGTAACTCTTCTTCTCCGTGAGTTACATTGGCTTCTTGTGGAGAAAAGAGTTGCCGATAAAATTTGTACCGTTGCCTACAAATCCTTGAGCACTATATTAAAGACCTTTTGAACACATATGTCTCCAATAGAAACTTGAGGTCAAGCAATGACAAATCAATACTTGTCAAACTGACCTTCCGTTAAGAAGGTGAGCAATCTTTTCAATTTATGGCCCCTCATTTTTGGAACTCTCTCCCATCACATGTGAGATGCTCTGATTCGTTGACAACGTTCAAATCGCGTTTAAAATTTTATCTTGTTACGTCATAATGTTGCAATACTATTATCATGTTTTGTTGTTGTTATATTGAATTCGTATCATTTTTCCATCTACAGTTGTCTTACTGTAATACTTATTGTTTTATATCACTGTAAAGCGCTTAGAGCCTGTGTCAACGGAGTGGCGCACTATACAAATGTCATTTATTGTTATTATCGGATATCTGGTGTATCTTGTCACCAGATTATTCGACACCCGAAACTCAGGTTTATCTTGTTACCAGGTTATTCGACATCCAAAACTCTGGTGTATCTTGTCACCAGGTTATTTGACATCCGAGTCGCACATGCGCATGTTGAGAATAGTCTTCAACAGTGGTGACGTCACTTCCCTCGTGATGATGCATTGTAAATCAGCGGACGCCCTTATGAAATACTTCTCCGGCGAGCATAAAAGTGTATCCAGAGGAGAAAGACATTATAAATCTGATCATGTTTTGACTTTTATACATTCTGGTCATATGACAAATGAAAAAGTTCTAGCCAGCATGAAGAATAAAAAGTACCGATTTTCTTTGTTTAGAACCAAGCTGCTCGTTGCTGGCCGTACGTCAAATCAGACTATTGAATTCTATTAGCTACCCTCAACAACTTCCATCGCATGAATTTATCAGCATGGTGGTAGTGGTAGTAGGGCTAAATAGTTGTCTAAAGGTAGGGACTAATTAAAATGCTTAGGGATGAAATGATGCAAAAAAATAAACAATTCGAATGTAAACCCTTCGTCCCCAGAGAAATCGTCTAAACATATAAACAGAATGTCGTGTGCGCTCCTTGTTGGGTGGAATCTGAATAACACGAAAGCCTATTTATTGTGCCGGGAGCAGCGAAGTGGTTAAGCTGTTTTAAGTTCCTGGGTTCAAATTCCAACGGGAACTATTTTCCAATACTAATTTTCCTTCCTTCTTTTCCTTCTTTCTGTTTCATTGTTATTTTATTTCCTTTATTTTGTAAAGCTTATATATTGATTTGTTTATATATTGTTATTCTTTTTATTATTATCATTCTTTCATTTTTTCTGTCATTAATTTGGCATTATCATTTTCATCAGTATATTTTTACCATTTTCATAATAAAAATTATTATTATTATTATTATTATTATTATTATTATTATTATTATTATTATTATTATTATTATTATTATTATTATTGTTATTATTATTATTATTATTATTATCATTATTATTATTATTATTATTATTATTAGACGTCTATTATTATTATTAGACGTCTATTATTATTATTATTATTATTATTATTATTATTATTATTATTATTATTATTATTATTAGTATTATTATTATTATTATTATTATTATTATTATTATTATTATTATTATTATTATTATTATTATTATTATTATTATTTTATCTGCCAAATAAACAATATTGTTGTCACAATAGTAAACCTAGTGATAGTCATTACAATCATTCCGAAAATTTTTGAGCGACACCTAGCACGGCCTGCAGGTAACACTAATATAATACCTGACTATTTGTAGGTCTCAAGAGATAAGCTCATTGTTGCAATAGAAATACATGCATTTTCAATCCAAAGCTAATATTACCCCTTGCAATAATATTGTGTTAAATCCCAGAGAGAGAGAGAGAGAGAGAGAGAGAGAGAGAGAGAGAGAGAGAGAGAGAGAGAAATTTGTTTGTGTACTGGGAGAAAAACCGAGAGTGATAGACATTGCGAGTATAGTTTGTTTGTTTGTTTTTTTTTTGTTGTTTTTTAGGGGGGGGGGTTGTTTGTTTTTTGTTTTGTTTTTTGTTTTGTATTTTTGTTTTGGGGGGTTTTTGCGGGGGAGGGGGGGTGGGAAGGTTAAGGGTTGGAGGTCTTTTTAATAGACAAAAGTAATTGAAAATAACAACAAAAACAACAAACTAAAATTAAGACTAAACTTTTCAGGGTGCCGAATTATCTGGTTATAATTGTCACCTAAGTTTCGGGTGTCGAATTATCTGGTGACAAGATGGTTATACACTCACCTAAACATGTCAACACCCACAAACACCCTTTGCCCACACACACATACACATACACATACATACACAAACATGTCCACATCCACGGATACCCCCCCCCCTTTCACACACACACGCACACACACATATATATATATATATATATATATATATATATATATATATATATATATATAAACATATATCAAGAAGACCCACACATGCACACACATACTCACGCATGCTCAAACACACATATAAACATATCGATATCCACATAAACCCCTCACACAAACACAAACGCACACATAAAGATCCCCCCTCACACACAGACACAAACACAAACTCACTCACAGACGCACATGTAGAGATAGAACATTGGCATCAAGCAACAAGCCATTTTGTAAAATCCCAATGACTGTCTTTAACCTTGTCACATATGTCAGGACACAGCCGTTTGGTTATCATGTTTCCCAATTAGAACCAGTGCTCGTCATTCTAAATCTCACAAAAATGCCATACGATAATAAAACATAGTTCTTTTCATTATGACCAGAAAAACGTCTAATATCGACCGATTACGATGACCCCTAACATATCCAAAGTCTCAGACCTGAAATTCAAAAAAGTCTCGGGTTTGAGACGTTTTGACAACATATAGGTTATCTTGAAGTAAAAAAACAATTTGACCTAAATTATATAAAACTGTTCTTCCGTGTATGTCAGGAAACTGCTATCTTCCAAATGGTGATGTATGACTAAAATACACAATCAAAGCGCCCACTACCTTCGTCTTCATTACCGTCATCATCATCATCATCATCATCATCATCATCATCATCATCATCATCATCATCATCATCATTATGGTCATAATTATTTTCATTATCACATTATAAGCATCATCAACATGGTAATCATTAACATCATCATCAATATCATCTCGCAATCATGGTCGTCATCGTTATCATTACCATAATGTCATAATAATTACAATAATTATTACCACAACTATTTTCTTCTCTTGATAATGATAATCATATTTATTTATTGTCATTACCATTATTATTGTTAGTGTTATTCGTCTTATCACCCTCCTGTGTACGATCGGGATGTTATTCTTTTATAACAAGTATCTAATATCTTATGTCCCTGGACTGAAGTGTCCAGTGGCTCAAATAGTAAAGTGGCCAGGAAGTGTTGGATTTCTCTGAAAGCCGCATTAATTATAGATTTTACAAATAAGATATAAAAGCAAACTTGTAACAGATCAAAAAGGTTAAAGAATCGTACATCATTCCATCACCAAATACTTATCAAAAATTTCTAAACCCAAGACTTTGTGAATTCTTAGCTGCTAGAAGCTGTGGAGTGTAAAAAGAAATGTACAAAAATGAAAACAACAGCTTCAAATAAAGAAAAAGAAACAAACTAGCAAACACAAACCCTTCTTCAGTGCATAACGAAATATATAAAAACTTTAATCTGTCTTGATTTTAAGTGATATATAAATGTTTTAACTGTTTTTGTTTATTAGCTGAATGTCCGTGTTTGATGTTTTGCTATTTTAGGAAAGCTGTTATAATCAATTTTGTATTTATTCCTTTTGAAACTCAAGACTTTTGAGAAGTCTAAGATCTTAATTTGTTTTTGTATTATTATTTTTTTTGGATAAACTGGAATAAATTTTTATCTTTCAACGTTAGAAGGAAATGTTTTTTAGCCAAAACAAAAAATAAATCATGTCGTTATGCTGCAGTGATCTTTAGCTGTTAAGCGTATTCCATCCTTTTCTCAAATCCCCAGATTGAAAGGATAAAATATGACAATGTGCTCGTGTCGACTGACAAAACGATCGGTCGGGCATTGCTGAGCAAGATAATAGGATGTTTTGAATATTTCATAGGTTGCCACATTCAATTCGATGGTTGCTGTCATGGTTCCAGGGAGCATCCCATTATACATCACAAGTATTAGGCACAATAGCCTTCTTTCCTCGATTTTTTTTTTCATTCCTTATTTTTTTACAACTTTTCAATCCTCTCAATTTCAAGACACAATTGTTTTCATTTATTTTTTTATTCTCTCTCTCATTTGCGATTTTATTTTTGTCAAAGTTTTTCCGTAGGGCCTACATATTCTTTAAAATACATATCTATTTAATGTGAATTTGATTCCATGATGTCATTTTAACATTGAATTTCCAAGAAGAGCTTTTTCTTTAACTTGTATTTATAGGTTTTTCAAATATTGTGACTTCTAGTTGTGCTTCGAGTTTTCTCATAATTATTTCTTCTTTTTCTTGAAAATCTTTTTTATCACTTCGATCTGATCGTGATTGCACTTCTGATGTATGTATGTATGTGTGTATGTATATATGTATGTATGTATGTATGTATGTATGTATGTATGTATGTATGTATGTATGTATGTATGTATGTATGTATGTTATGTATGTAATAATCGATGTTATTATTATTATTATTATTATTATTATTATTATTATTATTATTATTATTATTATTATTATTATTATTATTATTATTATTATTATTATTACTATTATTATTATTATTATTATTTTATTATTATTATTATTTATTATTATTATTATTATTTATTATTATTATTATTATTATTATTATTATTATTATTATTATTATTATTATTATTATCATTATTATTATTATTATTATTATTATTATTATCATTATTATTGTCATTATTATCTTCACCGTAATTATTAGCACTGTTGTTATCATCACCACAATTATCAACATTATTATTATTATAGTGGTAGGGATTATTATTAATATCATTGTTATTATTATTATTGTTGTTGTTATTATTATTAATATCATTGCTACCGTTGTTACTCTCATCGTCGTCGTCTCCATCACGCATGGCCACCCGTATTGTCCATCGCCGACATCACATCGCA
>NC_088360.1:58364441-58381941 GCF_034508935.2 Berghia stephanieae | reverse complement strand
TGTGTTGTGTGTGGAGTATACATGTGTGTGTATGATATTGTTGTGGAATGTGGTTGCGTGGGGAGGCGGGGGGGGGGGAGAGAGGGGGAGGAGTGGTATGATAGGGTCGGGAAGGGGGGAGGGGGAAGGGTTATTCGACCTTTTGCGTTTTGAGCTTGAATTTATTAGACTGTCTGCACATTGTCATTAGTTCTGATCTTTTGTTTAAGGTGTTATTGTTCCTATGGTTGTGTAATAATATTTCCAGTTTCTCTGTCAGGCACAGGTTGCATTTTCTAGCACCGCATCTGTAGGGGCTGCTTTGCCTGACGACCTCCCAGGTTATTGCTGGTGTTTTATTAGTGTTTATTTGTTCCCAATAGTGCATTGCTAATTTGGTGCTTTTTGCTTTACTTTCATGCGTTATGGAGGCTTTGTGATTGTTGTATCTTGTTTTGAATGGGGGTTCTGTGCTACCGATGTATTGTGCTGCGGTGTTGTCAGTGGTTATGGTAGCTTTGTAGACTATTGCGCTTTTTTGGCAGTTTCCTTTTAGAGGGCAATTGTCCTTTCTACAGTTGCTATTGTCTTTATTTTTATTGATGTTGTTGTGTTCGGATATGATTTGTCTGTTATGGTTGGTAATGATCTGTTTCATGTTTTGTGCACAGCTGTAGCTTATCTTGACGTTGTTTCTGTTGATTATTATTATTCGGGAAGTGTTTATCGATGAGTGCAAGGAACTGTTTGCCGATATTTGAAGTGATTGCGTTGTTGAACGGCGGGTTGAACCATATTATGTTCCTTTTTCTGTTTTGTTTTGGTGTTGTGGCGTGCATAAAATGTTTGTATTTCAGTGCTAAGGTGTGTTTGAGTGCCATTTCGTAGTCTTGTTTTGTTTCGTTGAATATGTTTTCATTTGAAGAGAGGTTGTTTAGCCGTTGTTTTATCATAGTAGTTATTTGTTTTATTATCGTAGGTGGGTGGTTGGAGTGTTTGTGGATGTATAATGGGGCGCTGTTGGGTTTCTTGTATGGTCTATACGTGTTAGTTTTGAGGCAGAGGGTTGTGTTCAGGAAATCGACTTGGCGTAGGTTAGTTTCTAGTGTGATTTTGAGGTCGAGATCCTTGAATAATTTTATGAGTTTTTTCTTCATTCTCTCAATGTTGTGGTATATATTATTCTTCCTGGGGCTAAAAATAGCACAGATGTATAGATAATTTACAATTGTGCAAATATCATTAATTTCCTTCCAGAAGTCTGGTTCATTGGTGGGATCAGTGAGATGTTTTTAATTATTGATAGCTATCCTCATTACAATAAATGCATGGTTGATGGGGATATTGGAAACAGGTCATGGTCGGTAAACATCGTCATCAATATCTTAATTTTTCTCTGTAAAAGTAAAATAGAAGTCCTTCAACCAATAAGGCCCATGGAGCTGGAGTTTAAATAGGTTTCTGTAGCAATATATGGACAAGTAATTGCTTGCTATCCTTTAGAATAGACGCTAGTCTCTTGTCTTGTTTCAATGTTATGGGAATTAACTATATATGTGTGTTGTATGTATTTATATAGTTATATTTACAGATATATATATATATATATATATATATATATATATATATATATATATATATTACTACTACCACAACTACTACTAATACTATTACTACTGATAGGGTTTTCCAATGAGAGGGGTGGAATAATCAATAGTTTTCCACCCCTCTCATCGGAAAACCCTATCAATCTGGAAAAATAGTATTATAATTTTTTTTATTTGTCAATGTTCCTGTGCTATCATTTCTTAGCATAGAGACTTTGAGATATCTTTAATGGAACACCCACGATCTTTGGCAATTCATGAATGACAAGAGACAGTGGGGCTTAGGTAAGGATCTTATAAAGTGAACTTCACCTAACATCATTCTCATGTGTGGGGTGATCGTAGATGAGACATGAAAGATGACAACAGTAAGGGTCATCCATCAAGATCTGTCGTCAGATTTCCTCATTAGTGTTGGGATTCCATCCTTGCTCATTCCTTTACACTATCCACCCAGTACCTTGCTTGCCGTCCTCTCCTTCTGCCTCCCTCCAAAGTTCATTGCATCAACATTTGCCAATGTCTCATGGCGAGAAACATGATTAAACCAAGATAACTAACGACATGACCGTTTCCCTCTAAACATGATAAGCAGATGTGCTGACAGAACTCATGAATGCATGAAACAATACAAGGAATTTGCAAGTCTCTCGGCCAATATTTATGGCAATACCGTTCAGGTTAATTACTTTCTTTGACTTTCTCATAAGATTTAATGCAAATATTAGCTGCTGGATCTGCTGCAATGATATAATGATGATTGGCTAAGAGGATGACAAAAACATTAGTATCTCGGTATCTGTTTAAGTCTGAATGATTTCTTTTGAAGTCCTTGCAAATTATGGTCCAATATGGGGGTGTCTTCTTCTTCATGGTTGCATTGTCCCACGTAAATCCCATTACAAAGATGCTTAACAACTATGATATACAATCCTTTTCCCTCTTTGACTTTTTCCACCACAAGCATACAAGACAGGTATTTGAAGAGTTCTCTTTTTTGTCTACATTCATCAAAAAAAAAATTGCCAGTCCCTTGAATTTTTTACCAAATCAATCACAGGTTGCCGATTGCTATGACCTCGTTTTTCTTTTGGAGGACTATAACGGTCCCAACCAGCATCTACTCTTGGTGCTAGATTCAGTCCTGTAAGATTCTTGGTAAAGCAATTTGTACTCAATGGGTCATAACTCGATCTGTAGTATTAATCTTTAGATGATGATAAGTCGGTCAAATATTGTTAGTTTTATTTATGACTTTACACGCTTGTCTTGTCTTGTCTTGTCATTAAGTCACAACTCCGTGCTTCGAATTAATCGCGGCTGTGTGTATGGTGAGAACAGATGGATGTGTTTAGGCTTTTGTTTTGATTTTTTTTCAATTTTTCTGTCAAATTCAATTTGGCCATTTATTGTTTTGATAATTTCAGGCAGAGAATTCCATATTCGGATCGTGCTTGGAAAAAAAACGAGTTGAGATGCACATTAACTCGTGACTACGATTGACATCCAAATAAGAAAATTTTATTCTTTGATTTGTATTAAATAAAAGGAATATTAATACTCACATATATCTAAATCAAATCAAGGGCAATAGCTCATACAAATTGAAAGGAATTTCCCCAAAACTATGTCTGTGAATTGGTCAACAAAAAATAAAGTTTTCTTTTCCTTTTCTAAATTGTTTAAACTTATCAAAAGTGTAAAAGTAATTAAATGTTAAAAGAAGCTGTCCTTGAACTTGAGTGGCCTCTAGATGACCTTCAAGTGGTCAAATTGAAATTTCAATGGGCCAACTTTATTTCAAGGATATCTTTGAAGAAAAACAAACAAGTCGAGTTTTTACAATATTCAGTGACTCTACCATAATGGGCGATAACTCAATCAAATATTGTGTATTTGCTTTTAACTTATTTTCTTGTTACTGACACCCAAAACAGTAAAATTTATTATAGGAGTAGTAGAAGATAAAGTGTGATTTGCAAAAAATAAAGTGTGATTTGCAAGTTATTCAATAAAGAATAATATTTTTATTTATCTAAAAATAAACTCAAGGGCAATAACTCGTACAAATCGAAGAGAATATTTTTTTAAGTGTACATGTGATTTTTCAATATATAAAAAAGTTTTTATGTTCTTAAAGATGTTATAAATTATCGATAATTGGCGAGTAATTAAATGTTTAATATAGCTGACCTTGAACTTGATTGACCTTTGGATGCCCTTCAAGAAGTCGAATTGAAATTCCAATTGGCCAAATTTGTTCCTAAGATATTACTTTTACCAAATTTGAAGAAAAATAAATTTCCACACGAAAGATGAAACAACTCGAGTCTTTGCACTCTACTATAATGGGCGATAACTTAATCAAATATTGTTTGATTTGCTTGTAACTATATACGCTTGTTACTGACATCCAAAAGAGTAAACTTTATTATTTAAGTATTATAAAATAAAGGGCGGTTAGCATGCTATTTTAAAGAGAGGAGTGTTTTTATTAATCTAAAAATCAAATCAGGGCAATAACTCGTAAAAATCGAAGGGAATAGTAACAAAAGTGTACTTGTGATTTGTTTAACATTTAACAAAGGTTTTATGTTATGAATATCGATAATTTATGAGTAATTGGTTGTTAAATGTAGTTGACTTCATTTGAACTTTAGTGACCTCTGGTTGACTTTCAAGTGGTCGAATTGGAATTCCAATCGACCAAATATTTTTCAAAGATATCAATTTTACCAACTGTGAAGAAAAATAAACTTTTACACGAATGTGAAACAACTCGAGTTTTTTTGTCACTAGGCGGTGACTCTACTATTACGGATTAATTTTCATTTAATGTAAATTGGATACATTAGTATTTTACGATGATCAGGAGTAAGATTTCTTAAGACCAGTAATTGCTTTAATAATGAAGAAATCCAGAAAAAGTGAAAACATACTTTAACATTAGGATTTTAATGAGGACGGCGCTGAACTATTTACATATAAAAATATTGTCGCGACAACTCTTACTTCAACAACAACAACAAAATAAATAATGCGACTCCCGTGTTCCTTTTTATTAGTTTGGATATTGAACGTGTGCGAAATATTGCACAAAATGGGTTGTTGTTTTTTTTCCACTTTGACTGACTGAACTTAACATTTTGCAGCTTGTAACTGTTAGCGTAAATTTATTTCTATTAGGGAAACAGTATCAGGGAAGCCTAAGCTTTAGTGACAGTCTGAGAGACCACAAGCAAATCCCTAAGCCACCCGAATAAAAAGGGATGCTTAATATTTCATAGCATGCCCCATTAAATTGGTTGACGGATGTTATGACGATGTCATGACCAATACACACGGTGAAAATCAATACAATGAAAGCTCGTTAACCCCACCCCACCCGCTTCAGAGTTAAACCCGCTTGCCACAAAGTAGTGACACGTGCAGTATGTATCAAGCTAACCCTCTCCTTACCAGCCATTTTCAGGATTTTCCCCAAAACTTCGCACCCAACTAACATAAAAATATAATTTTTATCACCAGAAATCTGAATAAGAAAAATGTTGGTTATATCGTAACGAAGGTGACGATTTTCCTATAGTTGGTTAGAAGAGGGTTAATGGTGAATTTACTTTGTTAAACAGTCCATTCTGCTAAAGTCATAAGCCTGGTGATATTACGATATTATACTGTATCTTTAATATTGTCCGTGATATCCTTTTATCCTCTTTGTTCCAAATATCACTCCAGCGATAATTCATTTCATACTTGAGTAAAGTGTAGTAGTTGGTCTCATTTCTAATTCATTAGAGGAAAAGGTGACGCAAATAATAAAAATAATTGATGCTGTGCGTTTAGGTAAAATACTCACAACATCTGCCAGTAACACCAAAGCAACACAAAAAGTGTAATCTTTAACTTTATAGCCTGATTGATACTTCGCGAAGTCCCAGGTTTGAGAGTGTTTATCAAAATTAGGGTCATCTAAATCAATCGATATTTGAAGGACGAATTTTCTGGTCAAATTTTTGAATACGAGTTTTTTTCTAGAACGGCAGTTAACTGGTTAAATTCTGAAATTGACTTTCTGGTATCTGGTTCACCCCGACATAATACCGTTTTGAGGCGATGGGTCACATTTATTTTAAACTTTGTTCTCGGTATTTCCGGGTATTTTCTGCGGCTATGTGGTCTGGTGGTATGACACTCGCTTTCGGATCGGAAGGTCCTGAGTCCGAACCTCACTCGGCGCATAGTTGAGTCATTGGAAAAGGCTCTTTATTCACATTTTCTCACCGTACTCAGGTGTATAATGAGTACCTGGCCGTTAACAGCGTTGTCTCTGTCGGGGAAAAAACTGTAATATCGCCTAACAGGCGTCATGTCTCGTTCTACATGTTTCATGTTGCTGTTGGTCAGGGGCCCCTTGTAAAGCACTTTGAGCACATTAAGTGGATATTTCCCTATATAAAAGCTCAAGTTTTTTCCCCCAACTAGACAGCTTTTCATCATAACACAAGAAGACAGCGAATATCTATCATTACCTGGCCAGCAGTAGCATGGCGTGTCTTGTAACAAAGTTGAGTTCTATGATTAAACATGGTCAGTGACCTGGTGGTGAAAGACAATCTTAATATATGTTACAGTGAATGACATAATCAGTCGGATGGTGGAAAGGTTTGAACGGAGATATTGCCAAGTTAGAAGGTCAATTTTCATCCAAAATGAGTTCTTAATGTCATAAATACATGATTAAATCAACCATTTTGTACATCTTCGGGAAATATCAAATCTTAATTTCATTTCAAAATATTTTTTACAGCTAGTCAAGTTTAAAAAAGTATGAAATTTGAGAAAAGTTGCTGGATACCTTTCCCATACATTTGACCATAACTTCATGAAAAATCACCAGATTTATTTCAAATAAAGATTAAAATGCTCCGGTGAGCATATTCTTTCAGAAAATGCAAAAAAGTGTAAATCCAAAATTTTCACCTTCCGACTGATTATGTCATGCACTTACACATATGTCTGTCTTGATCGTTGCTTACGTGTGTTTCCCCGTCTGAATCAGGTGTAAATAAAAACCTGGCTGTTGTCAATGACAAGTATTGTAGGAGTGTTAGTATAAAATCGCGCATAACAGATATAGTGGACTGTAAAATATATAGCATAGTTCTTTATATCATAGGGGGCTCTGTTAGCTCAGTCGGTAGAGCACTCCTTCACATGCAAAGGGACCGAGATTGATTCTTGGTGCAGTCGAGATTTCTTTTTCTGATCCCCTTGTTCACCCAAAAGTGATTATTAGATCTGGCCAAAGTATTTTGCGATAGACTAGCGTCCTATCCAAAGTATAGTAAATGCTTTTGTCCATTTCACGCTACAGAAACCGGGATGAACTCCGGCTCCGGCTCCGACTTCTCAAAGTCCCGGGTTTGAGAGGTCTTGCCAAGGCGAGGGTCATTTAAATCAGACCTGCCTACCACTACGAAAAATTCGTAGAATTACGATATTTTGTCTCCAGTTTCAGAATTTCATGAGCATTTTAAAGTCATTAAATCTTATTGAAAATGACGGTTGATGCGAGAGTTTAAGGCTTTTGAAGTGTTCAATCATCATCTTGAGGGTAAATGGTTGATCAATAAAGTTAACTATAGCGACTGCTATTTTTTATCTCCTAAAACTTCGAATTTTTAAATTTTCAAGTGGTCAGGTCTATCTAAATCGATCGATTTTGAAGGACGAGTTTTCCATCCAAATGTTTAAATACAACTTCTTTTGCCAGCAGTTTACTTGTTAAGTGCTCAGACTGTTTGATCAACTCCTGAACAGCAAAATCAAATTGGGTAATTGGATATTTCATCGCATGGCCCATTAAATTGGATATTGGATATAATGAGGGTGTCTGCCGAGTACACACCACCGTTATCAATATCTCCTGTCATGTCCGTGATTCCTTCTCCATTTCCATCACGACATCTTCTCGTTTTCTAACACGGAGAAGATCGGGTGCACTCTTCAGCTCTAATGCCATACATAGTTCGATCCACCGACTCCTAGATTATGCTCTTATGATGTGCTCTTTTGCTTCCAGATTAAGGGGGTAGAAAGAGATGTGAGAGATTTCATTCATTTTGATTTATTCTTTATGTTTTATTTCTTTTTGTTTTTTGTTGAGGATTTTTTTTTTGGGGGGGGGGGGGTTGTTTTGTTTGTTTGTTTTTTGGTTTTGGTTTTTGGTCTTTTTTTCTTTATTCCGTTTGTTTTTTTGGAGTTTTTTTGTTGTTGTTTTTTTTGTATTGTTTTTGAGGGGTTTTTTGGGTTTGTTTTTTGTTTTGTTTTGTTTTGTTTTGTTTTGTTTTCTGTTTTATAGTCTTACTCCCAGAACAATATTTTTAAACAAATTTTTGTAAGGGCTTGGGTCTATTTGTACAATATAAATTTTATAAATTTTAAAATAAATAAGTACGAATCAGCTTAGGTACGTTTTTAGCAGGCATTGTTTATTTTGAGTGAATATTTTGGATTTCGTTCTACCAAATATAAAATTGATAAAGAAGACAATAATATAGGACATATGAAATACTGATAGCCATGACCCAATGCCTAACTGATATTAAGTCAATACAAAGAAAGGTGTCGAAAAGAGAATGGAATGTCAAAATCAGATATTCCTATTTTTTTCAGAGTTTAAATACCAGCATGAGACAAATAAAATGGAACTACTAGTTCTCTCTCTCTCTCTCTCTCTCTCTCTCTCTCTCTCTCTCTCTCTCTATCTATCTATCTCTTCTTCTTCCTTTTCTTCTCTCTCTCTCTTTATCTCTCTCTCTTTATCTCTCTCTCTTTATCTCTCTCTCTCTCTCTCTCTCTCTCTCTCTCTCTCTTCTCTTCTCTTCTCCTCTCTTCTCATTCTCTATCTCTCTTCTTCTTCTTCTTCTTCTTCTTCTTCTTCTTCTTCTTCTTCTTCTTCTTCTTCTTCTTCTATCTTCCCTCCCCTTTTCCCTTTTCATTTATCCATATCGGTCTATCCATTTTTTCTTGCCGATTCCCTTCATCGTTGCCACATTATCTTAATTTTGTCTATCTCAGTCGAAATGGTTTGTTTGTTTATAATATGTGACTATCTATGATTGAATTGTTTGGATTATTTTTTTCCTTTTGTTTCTTTGTTGTTTTCTTACTCAATCTTGGTTTCATTTTTCTCATCATTATTTATTTCAATGGGTCTTGTTTCAAGCTTTTGTTCTTTATTTACTTTGGCGGGTGATCGTAACGTTTGATATACTGATTTCAGGGGGTTAATGGTTTTGCAGTTATCTATTATGCAACAGATTTCTAAATATATTAAGATTGTATGATTTTTCGTTTCTGATTACATGACGCTGTCTTGATTAATTCAAAATAATGAAAACCTTCCTGGCTGGTAAGGAGTCAGGTTTCATGACGTCGTAATGTACGAGATATGATTAGATATTCTTCATTAAATTGCATTATCATTACCGTCCGAACTCTTTCTCTTTCATTTTTTATTTCTGAATCAATCTATCTTACTGTTTTTAACATTTCTATCTATTTATCAACATTTCTCTTATCTCTGGCTATGTATCTATCAATTTACTTAATCTTCTCGATTAATCATTGCAATCCTCTCTTATTTTCTTTTTTTCTTCCTCAGTCATATTGAATTTGTTTACATTTGTTTTAATTAATCATCTATCGAAATGAGCTGATTGGTTTGAATATATTTTCTGTGACTGATGTTGCTTGGTTTTTGTATGGATGTTATGCGCTTAGTTAAAAAAACTCACAACATCGGCCAGCTGGATATAGATAGTTCGAAGATGACGTCACTCGGATCTTTGTTATTGTTTTTTGCCATCCGCGTTTATGAGTAATGCTCACTGAACTGTAATAACGGGACTATAAACGTTTATGGATACACACAGTTTTGTGTGTTGGTCCGTTATACTTCCGGATGGCAATGTTATGAGCTTCTTAGCCAAGCGCATACTATCTATAACGTATTAACACACAAACGTATGTGTAACCTTAAAGTCTGATGAATACAATAAAGTGAGAACTACTCATAAAAATGGCTGGCTTAAAACAATAACGCTGGGGCAGCGTGGCTCAGCGGTACGGTCTTTGCTTCATACCCGAAAGGTACCGAGTTCGATCACCGCCGCTGCTCTGTGTGGCCATGAACAAGTCACCTCGGCCTATCTCAATTTGCTGCGCAACACTGCGGGTAACGGCTGTGTTTTTCCAGTCTTCCCTTGGTGGACAAATTTTCCCTGTGGGATGAATAAAGGGAATTTTATTTGTTTTTTAATGTTATAGCAAAGAGGTGAGTGACGTCAATTTCGTTCCTTCTGTTATATATATTTGGGTGGTATTTGTTATAATGTTATATCTTTTTCTATACTTTTTTTTAAATTATTATTGGGGGGGGGGGGTTGTTCGTTTGTTTCTTGTTTTGTTTTGTTTTGTTTTGTTTTGTTGGTTTTCTTTTTCTTTTTTTCTTTTTTTTTATTTGGGGGGGGGGGGGGTTGTTTGATTTTCGTTAAAACTATGTTCTAATGATTCAAAGAACATTCTATACATTTAATCTTTCATGTGATATCAAATTCAAAGACTATATAATATAGTCTACAAATACGAAAATTCTACCAGCACCACAGGCCAATTAACCTTTTTTTTAACTGAGTTAAAATATAAAATTGGAGCTTTTATATGGCGTAATATCCACTAAACGTCTTCAAAGCGCTTTACAAAGGGTCCCTGGCCAACAGCATCATGCAACATGTAGGATGAGACATAACATTTCTTTTTTATGACAGAGATAACGTTGTTTACGGCCAGGTACTCATTTTACACCTGAGTACGATGAGAAAATGTGAGTAAAGAGCCGTTTCTAAGGACTCAGCTGTGCGCCGCTCGACCCCAGGACCTTCTGACAAGACCACATAGCCGCACAAAATTATCTGATTCTCTGAGTTGTGTTTAATGTAAATGTTCCAGCTCGAAGCTCGAAGAAATAAATAACAAATAATTAACCCGAAACGTCCATTTTATTTGTTTTCGTTTATTAAATTGAAGCTTACATTCAATTTCACATTGTTTTTTATGAGTTGTGTTTATGAAATTAAGATAATGAATACGCACATGGCTGGTATGGGAATAGATTTCTATTGAATGTAATCGTCAATGTTGCTGACGTGTATCAATTATTATTACATGTAAGGAGTGTGACATCTGGTTAGATACACTGCTTTATTTTTATTTGCAATCCCTCTCTCTCACTTTCTACAACAACTCTCTCTCTCTCTCTCTCTCTCTCTCTCTCTCTCTCTCTCTCTCTCTCTCTCTCTCTCTCTCTCTCTTCTCGTCTGTTTTCCTGTTCTTGTTAGTTGGGATATGATAAATGATTACTAACGATTTAACCTGGACAAAGATAAAGTAAATCGAACTCAAGTTTTCTCTTTGCCTGGAAGAGATGGACAGGAAGTCAGTAGTAACTCTTGTTTATTTTGATTACATTCGTACAAAAATAAGTTCATCATTTCGCATCTAAATATTGATATGTATTAATAAAAGAAAATTAATGATGAGGTGAGTTTATACTCAACACTCCCCCATAAACTCAGCTTGTATGAGCCAAACATTCCAAATAGTACTCAGGGATTGAAATAAAATTAGAACATTTTAGTCGTGAAAATAAGCAATAATAATACAGGAGTACATCAAATTACTCAGCAGATCTGAGAATATGTGCATCTTTAGAATGTATAATTATTTATTTCAACATTGATATTAGTTTTCTCAAGCTGATATTGATAGTAGTAATCATTGACTCCATCATCAACACATGTGTTGTTAGGATAAGAGTTAAAAGCAACGAAAGCAAAGCAAAAACAATCACCCTATATATTTATAGTGTTACCACATAGAATTTTAGTTCGAAAGTATTCAAAACAAAATTAAGGTTTTATTGAAGTTAAATAACATGGAGTATGAAAAATTACCCCATTAAATATTTCTTAAAGCATTGTAGTTTCATTCTTGATACTGGTTTGGTAAATAATTCAGCAACATTTGAATCCCCAGGTACATACTCAATTGTCAAGTTATCTTACATGATTTCATCTCTTATGAAATGAAACTTAATGCTGATGTGGTTTGATCCTTGGTGGTTTATTGAGGTTTTGACCAAAGAAATTGCCCCTGGATTGTCACAAGAGAAATGCAAATTTGTAACTTGTGAATGGGAGCGATCTATACTCATGTTTTCGTCCAACCCGGTCATCAATCACATGATTTGTTGCTGTCCAACGGTTGGATATTTCTTAACAAGTGTAAACCCGCTGCATTGTTTACAAATGTTATAAACATACCCATGTGTCAAGCTGAATCAAATGACCAATCGTGATGTTAGATATTTAAAAAGCTGTGAACATTTTTCACTAAGTGGGTCACTTGAGCACATTTTGCATTGTGACCAGTGACATCGAGCACATGGTTAGATAATATAGATCATGCCCATTGGTCACTTCATTAAGAAATGAAATGAGATAGTTGCCTTCTTGTGCAGCAAAGACAAGAAACGTATACTCTGCTTCACAAGTTGACAGTGTCACAGATGATTGTTTTCTTGACTTCCAAGAAATCACAATATCCTTCAACTGATAGCGGTTCATCTGACTTTTTGAAAATCAGTTTTTCTTCAATGGTTCCTCTCACATATCTTAATGTATGTTTTTCCATAGCCATGTGATAGATGGTAGCTTTAGACATATGTTGGGACAGTCGTTCTTTCCTTCAACAATAAAATTTTCCCCACATTGCTCACTTTGCGGCGCTGCTCTGTGGTGAAGAATGAGGGTCTCCCAGCTCCCTTTTTTAGATTGAACCTGATTAATAAATTCCTCTCGAGATGAATAAATGGAATTTGTTTTTATTTATTTAGTTAATTTTTTTCAAAGTCCTTAGCTGAAAGAAATCTGAGTCATTCATTACTGAATCGAATATGATTCATGTCTTTATTTTTTCAAATAATATTGACAATAAATGCCCCACTCACTTGGGCTTCTTTTTTCCTTTTCATCCTTCTTATTCTTTCTCCCGAGGGACGTTTGCGATGGCAGGAATCGTTAATGAAACGTTGAGTATCCCCGCGCGTGAAACGTGAAATTATAAAAAGAGCTCGTTGACAAAATAGATGTGTTGAAGGCTTCAATTGTCTTGGGGTGATTTTTGATGAAATTGCTATGGAAGAAGCCGTAGATGACGAAATGTGAGAATTGGCGTGTGAAATGAACTGTTACAATCATAGCATCATCATTGCTCTTTACATAGTAGCTCTATGCTTGAATCATTATTTGGATTTCTATTTTTCCTTGTTGTAATGTGGGATTAATATTATTATATGCTCGTTTTCTTTGTCTTCGTTTCTTTGTCTTTCTGTGTGTTTTAAGCTTTCTTCTTTTTTTTTTTTCTCATTGTGTTTTTATTTTATCAGTTGGGATACAGACGTGTGTGTTTCAATTAAAGAATGGTGTGTGTGTGTGTGTGTGTGTGTGTGTGTGTGTGTGCATTGTGTGTTTGTGTGTGTGTGAACGCACATGATTGAGAGCGCTTTCATGCAAGTTTGTATATTATGCGTATGAAGGTCGGGAATGGTCTGTGGACAGACGATTTGGTTTGTTCATTTTTTGTTTATTAATAGTTTTATTTATTTAGCGCGTTCTTTATTTCTTTTGCTTGCATTTTTTGTTTTGTTTTGTTCTGTTTTTTTAAAATGATTTTTAGTTTCATTTTGTTGTTTGTTTGTTTGTTTTTGTTTTTTTGTTGTTTTTTGGGGGGTTTGTTTTTTTTTTTTTGGGGGGGGGGGGGAGTTTGGGTTTTTTCGGGGGGGGGGGGGGGGTTGTTTTTTGTAGTCTTGTTTTGTGGGGTTTTTTTTTTGGGGGGGGGGGGGTTGTTTGTTTTTTGTTGTCTTGTTTTGTGGGGTTTTTTTTTTTTTTTTTGGGGGGGGGGGGGGGTTGTGGGTTGTTTTTTGTTTTTGTTTTTTTTTTTGGGGGGGGGGAGGGGTGACGTTTATTTTCCTTTGATTTGTATCGTTTATTTCGTTTTTGTTGTTTCTATTTGTATATTTTTGATATGTTTGTTATGGTAGGGAAAGTTTTTTGTTTGTTTGTATTTTATTTTCATTTAATTGTGTTTTGCGTTTTATTTCCAATGAAACACGAAGTAAAAAAGATGATAACATCTCGTAATTTGAAGAATATAAACATGAACATTTTTAAACAAGACCTTGACCATAACGTTAAAAATAAACATGATGCGAATGGTCTCCACGAGTCAATTGTTGGTACGGTGGACAAGCATGCTCCTTTAAAAACTAGAGCAGTAAGAGTGAGACGTCAAGCACCCTGGTATAATACCGAAATAAAATTGAATGGATTAGCCAGGAGGCGGGTAGAAAGAAAATGGCTCAAGTCCAGAGATGCTGTTGATAAGAAGCTGTACGTCGCGGCTAGAAATGATGCAAAAGCCGTCAATTTCAGGGCCAAAAGAAATTCTATGAAGACAGCCTCGAAAACGTGGGACGTTCGAGACAATTCTTTGCCTTGACCAAGGAACTGCTGGGACAACAGACGCAATCAGCTCTCCCATCTTTAATCGATCGTGCAGATCTACCAACTCGCTTTCTTCAATATTTTAAAGAAAAAACGGATACCATCAGGAAAGAACTCTCGTCTGAATCGATCCATACAGCATTTGACAAGTTTCATGGTGATTAATTAGCACATTTTTCAAAGATTACTGAAGCTGACTCGCGTGACTGCATTATGTCATCTCCAACTAAAAGTTGTGATTTAGACCCCGTAAATACTGCCATTGATGTAAGTTTAACACCATTTACATATATGGATAATAATTCGTTGCAGTCAGGTACTGTACCAGACATTTACAAAGTTGCTCATGTCAAACCCCTTTTGAAAAAACCTGATCTCGATAAAGAGAACTTAAAAAACTATCGCCCTGTCTCTAATCTACCTTTTCTCTCTAAGATCTTAGAAAAGTTGTTTTGAAACAATTACTGTCTCATCTTAAAAATAATTGTCTTGAAGATAAATTTCAGTCTGCTTATAGGCAACATTATTCGACGGAAACCGCACTTGTTAGGGTTGTTAATGATCTCCTCTCTGTTATAGACAATGGTTCATGTTCTTTGCTGAATTTGCTTGACCTATCGTCTGCTTTTGATACTATTATCACAATCTTCTTCTCAAACGTCTTGAAATTACTTATGGCGTGTCTGGTGCAGCGCTTGATTGGTTTAGGTCATATTTGTTTAATGGTAAACAGATTATTACGGTGGATGAATATAGATCTGAGGAAATCTTTCTTGATTGTGGGGTTCCCCAGGGTTCAGTACTTGGACCCGTTCTTTTTGTTCTGTACGTTGGTCCTCTGTCTAAAATCATCAGAAGTTTCGGTCTGTCTTACCATCAATACACTGATGATACGCAATTGTACTGCGTTTCCAATACAAGAAATTTACAAGAAGTATCAGCCAATAGTAAAAATTGTATCCAAAGTGTTAAGAAATGGATGAATGAGAACAGACTGAAACTGAATGATGATAAGACGGAGGTGCTGTCTGTGGGGAACAGGAAGTGGAAAAGTGAAACAGATTTGAAATTGGGGGATGCCTCCATTCAAATTGTTGACAAAGTGAAAAACCATGGCACATTCTTAGACTCTGGACTGTCGATGGAGCATCAGGTTAATAATTTGGTTAGATCTCTCTTTTTCCAACTAAAAAAGATTGCTTCCATTAGACGGTTCATATATGAGGATGTGAACACCTGGTTGTGTCCCTCGTACTATCGAAATTGGATTATTGTAATGCTCTGTTTGGCGTTTCGCAATACAATCTGAAACGTCTTCAGATTGTCCAAAACAGCGCTGCCAGACTAGTATTCATGAAGCGTAGGTGCGACTCTGCCGGACCTCTACTTCATGACTTGCATTGGCTGCCTGTTGAGAAAAGGATTAAATTCAAAGCTTGTGTTTTAGTGTATCGTTGCCTTGGAGGTACTGCGCCTTCCTACCTTTCGGAACTAATTTAAAGATATTCAAAACCCCGGCCCTTACGTTCGGCCAGTGATTCCACAAAACTAGTTGTCCCTCGAATTCGGAAAAATGCTGGAATGAGAACCTTTTCTCATTTCGGACCCTCTATTTGAATGCATTACCGCAGAGCATTCGTGAAAAAGAATCTTTGTCTATTTTTAAATGTTCGCTTAAAACATATCTGTTTCGATTATAGTAGATGGTATGAGAAGCAAGATAGGTTTGGTTTGTGCTGTGTGTTGTGTGTTGTGTGTGTGTGTGAGTGTGTGTGTGTGTGTACTTGTGTGTGTAAATGATTATGTTTCAGCCAAAGTAATTTGTAATTTAAGCGCTTAGAGTCTGGTGTCTCGGAGTTATAGCGCTATATAAGTTTTCTGCATTATTATTATTATTATTATTATTATTATTATTATTATTATTATTATTATTATTATTATTATTATTATTATTATTATTATTATTATATTATTATCATTATTATTATTATTATTATTATTATTATTATTATTATTATTATTATTATTAGATTGTTTGGGGTTTGTTGTGTATTTGCAGCAGCTTCTAATGGTGTCACACAATTATTTTGTGTTGATCTGTCCAGGACGCAACTCATTGCCGCAATCGTGTCCTGTCGCGAACCCGCCCGAAAGCTTCGTCATAATGCAACGTTCAACTAGATGCTCTGACTTTCAGGCTTTTGGCCATAACGGGTACATGTTGGGCAGGTGGCAAGTCCCCACTAATGTAGTGAGCATGCCGTGAGGCAGGTTCTCGACCGAAGTCGGTTCGCTGTCACCCAATGTCTCCACATGCTGGTGGAGAAGTCTGGCAACTTCTCCCCCAGTTTCGAGGAGACAATGTCCACACCCCCTCGAGGGATTAAATTTGTCCAAACCGACTTCCATCTCGTATAATATGCAACTCTGTCCGAAGTCAGGGAAGCTGCGTACAAGGGTTGCCGGTTTATATTTCGGCTCGAAACGGAACACCGTCCAGTATGCACTTGTGAGGGGTATCTCAGTTTCCCCTCTTTTTGATCTTATTAAGCCAGTTGTTTGTAATCGTCTCCCGGCGGATATCAAGGGCGGGGGGGGGGGGGGGGTTGGTATCATTATCGGTCCCCATTCTCTAGGCGTTGTTGTCAGCTTTCCCAACACCTTCGCCGGTTTCCCTTGCTTCAGGGTTGCAACTATCTTAGCGTGCTTCCACACTTGTGGTAGCTTTCTTTTTGCAAGGGCGTCAAACATGATCTCTGTCAGCCAGATACGCACCATATCGGGATATATGCCATCTATCCCTTTACCGTTCTTTACATCGCTTATGGCTGCATCCACTTCTCGGAGTCTGAACGAGGATCTCCCGTCCGCCTCTTCGTCCACAGGTAACGAATTCGTAAAGTATGCCTTGCGGACACCGGCTCGAAAGACTGATTCGCGGCCCACTTGCTATGGTTCTTAATAATCTTGGTAATTGTGTCTGCCTCACATCCCTGTGCAGTCTTCGCAAAATTCCTGTCGGGATCCAATTTCTTTATCAGTCGCCAAGCGTTGCGGCTATAGTGTGTAAAGTTGAGACTTTCCACAGTCTCCTGCCACCGTTGCTTCCTTTCTTCTGCCAGAGACTGGAGTAGTCTTTCGGCCATGACCTGGGACTGGGTCTGCTGGTACTCCGTTTACAGTTTTCCAGACACCTCTGTTCAGCAGGGGGTGTAGAATTTCCGTTTGCCTCGTGGAATGTAGCGATGAGCTCTCTTAACCAACAGCCTGTTTAATCTTGCTATGTTC
>NC_088360.1:58326941-58359441 GCF_034508935.2 Berghia stephanieae | reverse complement strand
TTACAATCAGAGTTTCCTTCGCCGAAGCTGACTCCCTGTCATTGCTAATATAATGAGCTCAGTCTATCCGAGTTTGTAGTCGCAGTTTCCTTTCTCCTATACAGATGGCCTACCAAGGCTAAAGGCTTACACACAGCGGAGACTGACTCCGACGACACGACACTGCCGTACTCTGCCGTCTTCCGGTTAAATACGTCGGGCACGGACTAAATACTAAGAATAAAGAGAAGAGCCGCTAGACCTACCCATACCTCTGCCGTTTTTTTTTTTTTTCGAGCTTCGTATGGTTAGGTCTAGCGGTTTTTCTCTTTATTCTTAGTATTTTGTCCGTGCCTGACGTCTTTATCCGGAAGACGGCAGAGGACGGTAGTGCCGGGTCATCAGTCTCCGGTGTGGGTTATCCTAAGCAAGAGATCTGCCTACCCCGATTTGGAACAGAATTTTAATTTTAGAAATTTAACAAATTTTTCATCCCGGCCATGTTAGTGGTTGTTGGCACATGTTCACACACTTGTGGGCCCTACACAGTGCACTTCTCAGGGGCATGGCACCTTCAGTCTTTGCAAAAGTCCCGTAAGCACAATGTAACGTGCACGACGTTGAACAACGTGGACGACGAGTTGACTTTGGAGACACGATTAAAATTGTCTGGATTCACTTTGCAAAACATTTACCAAGCAGAATCGTTTCACAAACCTTATGATTATTAGTAGCAAAAGGCAAAAACACACCTCTGAAGTTGCTGGGATAAATAAATTATCAATCCAATCGTGACTTGACCTGATGACTTATTAGCAAGGAATTAGTGCAATATAGATCTAAGCTGATGCTAAGATTGTATTTACCACTATTGAGCAGTCAAAATGCAGTTTGAGAAAAAAAAAAGAATGATGCTCTTTTCAAATTAGCAACAATTTTAACATTTTATATTTTTTCTACTCTCCAACTGGTTTTTTTTCTCAAAATGCATTTTGACTGCTCAATTGTGGTAAATACAATATTTGCATCAGCTTAGATCTATATTGCGCTAATTCCTTGCTAATAATTCAGAGAGAGTTGAATAGACCTTTTCAAATATTTACTTTGATAATCCTCTAAAAAAAAAGGTTCTTGTAAAGAACTAAAATGAGAGAAAATGAATAAATAAATAGATAAACCAAGCGGGGGGAATAAACCAGAACATTAAATAGCGTTCACGAGTATGCGCACAATTTATTCATATTGTGGTCAAAGGGAGGTAAATCTATCATAGTATTAATTGTGTGAAGGATATATACTATTAGGTCCCTTTAAAATCTGCTTAGAATTATTTACCGTACTTGATCATTAATGAATCTAAATAAAATAGTTTTAATAAGATGATGGTGCACAGTGGACGCTGAGTATAAATTCTGATGTGGGGTTCCGAAGTTCGAGCACAGACCAAACACCTCTCTTTTGCCTGTGGGTTCGAGTTCCCGCACTGGGACGTTTTATATGTTTAATAAAGTAGAAAAGCACCTAAGAGTGGTCAAATGTCCATTTCCCTTAATGTAAAAGAAGTTAAAGACCGAAATATTTGTTGAGGTGATGTTTGGAAGGCGGTTGAAGGGGGGGGGGGGATAGCAATCTATTTTCTTCTGACTACTGCTTTGTCTAAATTTACTCTGTTCAGCATTGATAGCCGTGAGTCAACAATATGTGCATATCCATATAAAAGTACTATTACTCATTGAGTGTATCTTCGGTGAATTTTTGCTAAGAATATAAACCTTATGTTAGTGCTTTTTATTTGACATACGTTATTATTTTGGTTCTTCGTCGAGTTAAAACAAAGACAGAAGCGATATTAACTTTCATTACAAAAAAACACTAATTCTTCCACTTAATTAAATCACATGCAAAGTTACTTAGACATGATATATCAGCCCGCCCTTGTATTATATACAAATTCAAAATGTTTATTTTAGACCATTGGCCAATAGTCATAACATCCCTCTGAACAAATAATTTTAATAATTATAATAATAAAGGGATAACATGCTTTTAGTAATCGTTTATAGCTTTAAAAAACAAGCAATAATGATAATAATAATAATAATAATAATAATAATAATAATAATAATAATAATAATAATAATAATAATAATAATGATGATGATGATGATGATGATGATGATGATGATGATGATGATGATGATGATGATGATGATAAGAATAAGAACATTGTGTCTTTTCACATCTTACTCTTATTGCTATGGGTATAAAACAATATTTGTTCCTTTTAGTTCTAGTTTTAATGCCTTCAATACGTCTACCAGATGGTAACAACTTAAATAAATAATGTAGGAGTGGGATTGTTGGTTTAGTATTGAATTCGCTATTCTGAGAATACTTCTCCGGTGGAGTTCTGATGTTATTAAAATATTACAACCAACAATTTTCCCAGCAATGTTCTGGGTCTTTTTAAGTGAGAGGGTTGTCAATATACACTCAAAGTAACTTAAATTCATCCACTTGGTTCTACCTCCTCATTTGTTATAGTTAGTTTCACATGTTTATTTTGTTCTTGACGCGTAGTATCAAAAATATGTTCTTTATTCATAGTAATGTTTAAGTGAAGCATAATAACAGATCACCATTAATGGATAAATCAAAGTGATCAAAACATTTATTTTATTAATACAGCTTTGAAAAAAAAATTCTATGAAAAAAGGCTCCTTCGTTTTAGCTTTGCCTTCTAAAAGAGCACAGAATATGAATTATTATGATTAGCTCATCATCCCTGTCCCAGAGTCGGCGATAATGTTTCTCCGATTCTCTTTCTCGTCACCTTTCCTCAAGAACTCTCACTCGGCAACCATCCTTCCACTTAGTGAGGTTTCTATAAAATGTGACCTTTCGTCTCACAGTGGTATTATATCGACTTGAACAAGAGGTAGAAAACAAACATTTACGTATAATTTATGAATTTTGAGTGAAACTGATATACTTTATTAGAAAAAGGATAAGCGTCACTTTGTGAACTGTAAATAAAATTATTTCAATATTCGGACGATTTGGTGATAAAATTCAATTTCGAGCAATAAATAGTTTTGACAGGATTGTATGTAAAAAAGTGTTCTTATTCTATCAAATCAGAAAATTAAAGTCCTTTAGAGCATAACGCCGAACAATGGTAGAGCCAGGGTGTATGGTTGGGGTAAAAGGTCCAAGCAAGACACGAACTGAGACGTCAAAACGGCAGAAAAGGCCCTGGACCTCGCTTTTGAGTCTATTCCTGTTGAGGCAATCAAATCTATTGACGATTCAGATGATTTGAATGACCTTGTCATGGACTGTCTTCTTACTGCGCCAACGCGATTTCCAGCAATATTTATTTATGGTGAGTGCAATAAGCATTGAAGTTCAAAATGATCATTGCATGATGAAATAATGTATCATGAGAGTTCTTCCATATAGTAACAGGAGCTGACCACAGAGGGAAAATTGTTTTGTAACTAATTTTGTCCTTTTCCTTTCTCCCGTCCTAATGGATAATACGTTTTTCTGAGAGATATCTAGTGGTGGCTAGGTGGTCTTGTGGCATGACACTCGCCTTCAGATTGGAAGGCCCAGGGTTCGAATCCTGCTCTCATCGTGATTAGGTGTAAAATGAATACTGATGTTAAAAATTCAGAATTAGGATTATAATTCAAAATTCACATATTTTATCAAAAAAATCTCTCTATGGTGACACAATACATTATCTCTGTGATAACTGTGGAAATTTTCAGACAATTTCATTGAATAGATTCAGAGAAACGTTTGACACAGTATCCCATACCCTTAGAAATATGACATTTTGAGAAAATAGCAAAATAGTTTCCCGTTTTTCACACTTTTCTTACTATCTGTACCATTTTCGATTGTGTTTTTCGTGCCTTTATAGTGTACTTTAGGAATTTGGACTTCAATTATATTATTTCTATGGTAATAAAATATCAATTTCCACCAAAATCTCAAAATCAATTTTTCGAAGGATTTTCCTAATAATTAGACCCAAACCGCCCCTTAAATAAGCCCATACTTAATTTGGTTATCAGACGTGCTTATATGTGCACCGTGGACATTGTAAAAAACTAAAGGAATTAAAACTCGTGTCGATTGAAATTGATTTCGATTTAGTAGAATGCATCTTAAAAACATTTAAAGTCTTTAAAAATGTTATTTATATTTTAAATCTGTTTTCAATGCCATTTACAGTACTAATGATAATTGAACATAATGGCTTCAGCTGTTATTTTGATAAATAATATCAGACTTGTGATTCCATGCTTGATAATCTCAACTTTATTTTTCAGTTATTATTCCTTTTTTATCACTATATCATCATCACATTAAAAATAACGTGCATTTATACAGAGCAATGTCCACTAATCGAGCTCAACGCGATTTATATTGTCACGTAATTACATTGTCCTGTCATGTCATGACATTGTCCTGTCATGTCATCACATTGTCCTGTCCATATCACATTGTCCTGTCCATATCACATTGTCATATCATCACATTGTCAAATCACATTGTCATTATATATTGGTAAAATAAAAATGTACAACATGGATAAAAATGCACAACATTGTTAATATATATCTATACAGTTTTCATTGAGTTTTTAAATGATTTTGTCATTTTCAAAAATATTGTGAAACTTTTTCTTCTTCCATTCACTCTTCTCCATACCTTACCAGCCAAATCAACCCTAAAAGGAAAAGGTTCACCATTATTATTTTGTCATCCATTCATCTCATTTTGTATCTAATAATGACAATAACATTATTTATAATAAAATGATCATTCATGAATTATAAAATAGCTGCCTCTCTCTGAAATAGAATTATAAGTCGTGATATGTAACTTGTAATCACATTTCATACGTTCTGACAACGACAAAACTTTGTCACTTTATAAATTTCCCTTCATTACCACTTTTCATGAGAAATTATTTTATTACGATTGTAGTTCATGTATATTTTGGTTGTCATGTACTCTATTTATTTTCACATTAAAAATAATTTTCTGACTGATGAAATTTATTTTGTTGATCTTATTTTTTAAAAGTTAATCCTTGTTGGATGTAGCCTCCCAAATAGCCTGACAGAAATCTTTTCTGGTTTTTAACTGTGGTGTATGCCCTGCTTCTGTGGTTGTTCTCCCCATCCAGTCTGTTGTCTTAAAACCACCTTCCCCTGCTGACTGTTGTGTTCTACATCGGTTCCTGTGTGGGGTTCCTGACCTCCCATACTGGGCAGGGAGACACTTACTAAGTCTTCTATCCCCGTGTGTCGCTTTCTGTCTTTTGTCTTGGAGTGATATTTCTTGGTTTTGTCTTGTTCCTGTCGAATACCCTAGCTGAGAGGGAAACAGTCAAATGTATAGTTTGTTTTGGGAGATATTTTTTTCATTGTCAATCATCTCTCTGTTATGCACTAGATTATGTTTTGTTACGTATTATAATATATGATTTGTAAACATTTGAGTGTATTCCTCTTAGTGGCGACCTGTGCTTGTGTATGGATGAGACTTTAACGTGATCTCAAACTAAGTACTTTGATTGAGTGAACCAATTCCCCGTTGTCTTACATTTTCTTGGGTGCTTTAATTGTAATTCTAGAACCTTTTACTTCCCCATGTTCTTCCTTTTTAGTGGCGCTGATATGACCTTAACGTGTTGCAAATGCCGTAAAACCCTTAAAAACAAATTATATCGGTCCACACACACTTGTAATCATCTATCCTATTGCGTTTTGTGTCCTACTTGGATCTTTTGACCTGTCACAGTGGGTCGGGTAATGTACCCCCCCCCCCCCCCTCTTTATCCTTTTCCCCTATATTTCATATTGTAATCTGTCCTTGTCCTGAATGACTTTGGTTTTGTCCTAGCCCTGTTTGAGATCCTGTCTTGAGAAAAAGTAAAATATATTGTTCCCTTTTTGGGAGATATTCTTCCTTCTAAGCATTTTGTTTTACACTGTTATATTTTTTAAATTTTATATCCCCTTATATCTGTTTTCCATCATGCTTTCTGTCTTTATCTTGGAATGAGATCACTTGGCTTTGTCCTGGCCCTGGCCAGAGTCCTAGCTTGGAGGGAAACAGTCAAATGCATAGTTATTGTTTTGGGAGATGATTGTTTTCCTTGTAAAACATCTCTCTGTTATGTATTATTATATTTGTCTTGAATGTATAATGTAAGCATTTGAGTGTATTCCTCTTTGTTGGATTTTGTGCTTGTGTCCGGATGAGATTTATAGGTGATCTCAAACTAAGTACATTGGCGGTATGCTCTTGGAATCTACATCTGATCCCTATTTGTTCCCTGTTCCCCTATGTCTTACTTTTACTTGGGTGCTTTAATTGTAATTCTAGAACTTTTTACTATCCCATTTTCTTCCTTTTTAGGGGCGCTGATATAACGTAAATGTGTTGCAAGTGCTGTAAGACCCTTAAAAACAAACAAAACAATAAAATTTGAGAATATCCATCTTCAAGGAATCCTGAGCTTGTGTCCTGGTTGAACTTTAGGTGGTCTCAAATTAAACAAACAGAATGCTCCTGGAATCTTTTCCTGTTCCTTGTTTGAACTAATCCCCTTTTGTCTTATTGTTTTGTCTTTTATTCCATTTTCTGTAAAGATTTTAGTGTATTCCTCTTAATGGGGACCTGTGCTTGTGTCTGGATGAGACTTTTATGTGATCTCAAACTAAGTACATTGATGGTCTGCACTTGGAATCTACTGTTTCCTTTTGAACCAATTCCCCTTCATCTTATCTTTTCTTAGGTGCTTTAATCGTAATTCTAGAACTTTTTACTATCCCGATTTTTTAAAACCCTTAAAAACAAACAAATTAATTAATTAATTAAGAAATTAATTTAATGAGCACTTTCATTGTTCATATTATTATACAGATGTAAAAACATATTGGTCTGGTAATTTTATTTTATTATCCATATTTGCGATTTGACCAACATTCTATTATTGATGTCTATAGCTGACGCATTATGCAAAAACTGATTACGAATGCTTTATTGAATTTGTGATCTCAACAATGTTTTTTAAAAATTCAAATTTAAAGATTTACGCATTCAGATTTTCAGTCTTGAATTTCTGGTTGGGGGGAGGGGGAGGGGGGGATTGATCTTTTCCTGCTGACTGTTGCATTCTATATCTGTTCACACACTTGTTGTAAGTCACACAGTTGTGTCTGTTAGTTTTGTTGTTTTGAATATAAGCGTGGGATCCTTAGCCGTATCGTAGAGATATATTATTTTCCTTGTGAATCATCTCTGCAACTTTGCTGCTATATTGCAGGCACTGTGTTCCAAATATCACTCTCCTTTTCTATAGATGGTATGTAATTGAAGTCACTCAGGTCTTTGTTATTGCTTTTTGCCATCCGCGTTTATGAGTTATTCTCACTAAACTGTATTAACCAGACTATAAAAATTCAAGGTTGCACAGAGTTTTGTGTGTTGGTCAGTTATACTTCCGGATGGCAATGTTGTGAGCTTCTTAGCCAAGAACATTCTATCTATACAGTATTTTTGTCCTTGCCAGAGGCGTTGAAATGACACTGTTTAAGTCATTCTTGCAAGTACCATAAAAACCATAAAGACAAACTTTCCTTGCACTTTGTGGACTTGATCTGGAATGAGACCATTTGGGTTGGCAAAAGATCTCGACTTGGTTGGAGACCTGGGTATGAACAAGTTCAGGTTTTGGTAAATTTGATGTTGGGTTTTGGAGATTTAGCCATTTCAAAGGCTGTTAGTTTTTTTTTTCAAGAGAGTCTATCTCGTCCTCTCTGATTCGATTTTTACAATATTGAAAGCAGCTTTTGTTGATAGTTTTGTAATAATATCAGATGACTTAATCTTTGTATTCTCTTGTCATTCATATATTAACCATTGTTTTGTAATATACATAATGTTTATTGAATTTGATTTCTTTAATTGTAATGACTTGTTCTCGCGTATATTTTTAAAAAACATTTGTTCTCATGATATTTGCTTACTATTCTGATATAACATGAAAAAAGACAACATGTGTTACAATTCCTCTTGTGATCAAATAATTTTGTGTGCCCATATCCCAGATAATGCAGAGGCATTTTAGGAGAAAAATTGTGAAACCACACAGCGCCGTTAAAATAAGTAAATAAATTAGAGATGAATGTAGTGGGTACTTGCATTGTTAATATTATTATACAGATACATTCATTTTAAAACATATTTTTCTGATAATTTTGTATTGTTATCCATATTTGCAATCCAGCCAAAATTTTACAATGTACATCGTTATGCATTATGCAAAAACTGATTATGAATGCTTCATTAAATTTGAGAGCTCAACATTGTGTTCATAGATTTGAATTTAAAGATTCATGTGTTCAATTTTCGTTCTTGAATTCCTTGGAGTGAGGGGTGGGGGCCGATCTCCTGCTGACGCCTTGAAACCCTTAAAAACAAAGAAACATGTTGCTCTCTGTCTTTGTTCTGGATTGAAATTGCTCCATGTGTTTCTTTCCTGGTCCTGTCTCCCCCTGCTTTGCATATACACCAACATCTGAATCAGTTGCCTTGGATGCATTTGTTTTTGGTGTCAAGATGCATATATTTTTGTTACTGAAACGTTTTTCAACATATGTTGGATACAACAATGTTTTAATGTTGGTTCACCAAAGAAAACATCCATTCAACTTCAGCCTCGCCAACAAATGTGCCAAGTCACAAAGTGATTCATTTTGCTCACTCCAATCCAAAAGTCATGTATCCGTTTTAAAAATGCTGCTTGTTCTGCCCAATGGACAAAAACAATTTTCATTTACTGTTCTTCAATATTTGACATTGACTGATCCGGAATGTCATGAAGAAAAGGCAACTCCTGAAACGTAATCTTTTTATTGCCTGATTCAGCATGATTGTAAGATTAAGCTTAGCAAGATTTTGAAATGTTTCTGGATGCTGGAATACGTATCTTTGTTGAGAATGTGTTTCTTTTGAGCTGTACAATATCACGGAGGAATTCCTGATTTCCTGAATAGAGGGAGAGGTATGCTTGAACATCATAAGTAAATTTGAACCCAAAGTCTACGTCTTCTAGAATTATGTCAATCTTGAGAAAAACACTGATAAAAGCACATGTACATATAACCTGCATATTTTATGCTATTCATATTCTGCCCTCCAACGATAACGCCTTTTATTTCTTCAATTTCTTTGAATATTATTTCACTATATATGTTAAAAAGGTCCGGTGATAAGACGCAACTTTGTCTTACTCCCTTCTCGATGTTAAAGAACTCCAATGTTTCATTATCAAGTTTGACACACGATGTTTGATTCCAGTATAAGTTTTTCACAAGTCGAAGGTCTATACTTTCTACGCCGATCTTTTCTAAGATTTTGAATAGCGTTTCGTGCTGTGTACTGAATCAAAAGCTTTGGAATAATCAATGAAGCATAGATAAAGTGATTTTTGTTTTTCGATTGACCATTGCATTATTGTTTTCAATGTAAAGATTGCATTTACCGTACCCTTTTCTTTAACAAAACCAAACTGCTCGTCACTTATCTCTGGAGAGAGAAAAAGAGAGATCTTGCCCCTCATTCTTTTCTGAATAGCATAAGATATGCAGACGATGGTACTCTGATGGCATACTCTCCAGAACACGTGCAGACAATTTTAGATATACTGGTGTGCAAAAGTGAAGAGATGGGCCCGAAACTAAATGTTAAGAAAACCGAATGCATGGTGGTCTCAAAGAATGACAACAACACGATCTTCCACTTGTCAAGCAAAGGAGAGACCATCAAACAAGTAAAGAAATTTAAATATTTAGGCACTATCATTACCCATACGCACGTGACATAGAGGATATAAAACAAAGAATAGCAATAGCAATAAAAACGTGTTCTATAAATTGCGACCAGTTGTGTCAAACAACAACCTGAAGTTGAAGACCAGAATGAAAGTAGTAGAAACATATGTTATAAGTACCATTTTATACGGTTGTGAAACGTGGACGCTTGACAAAGAATGTACGAGGAGGTTAGAGGCATTTGAGATGTGGGTATATAGAAGAATGTTGAGGCTATCATGGACAGACAGGTATACTAACGAGGAAGTGTTGGAGAAGGTGAGAAAAGGAAGAATATTGATCGATACCATCAGAAAGAGGCAGTTACGGTTTCTGGGACATGTGTGGAGAAGAGACGGAATAGAAAAGTTGGTAACAGCTGGGATGATCGAAGGAAAGGGAGTTAGATGAAGACAAAGAATGACTTATTTAAATAACCTAAGAATGGCCAAAGGTGATTTTAAAAGCAACACAGATTTCATGCGCACCGCAGAGGATCGTGATTCGTGAAGACAGCTGACCGGCAACGTGCTCAAGAGCGCAAGCCAAGATGGATGATGACATATAACCTGAAATTGTGGGTCTTGCTACTAAAGTTTACAACTGCCATTCCTAAAAGCACAACTTTAGACTCAAAATGTTTGGCTGTCGATTCAAGTTAGACTAGCGCAAATAATTTCCTTGAATTTTCTTGGCTTGTCTATTTCCAAAACTTAGCAGGTCAGCAGATAGACGTTTCAACCTCTTTTTAGAAACCAAATATTTTAAACTAAACTATTCAGTTTGATCTTTAAGCTTAAAGTTACAGTCCAAAGACGTCAGATAGTCCAAAAAATATGCAGTTTGGGTTAAAATAATCCCATCTGGCAACCGTGGGCTAACGATATATTCTTTAATCGAAAAGTCGAAAGAAATCCTCCACTGCAGTTCTGATAATAAAGCTTCATTCTGAAGGGCTTGCATTGGTGTATGGAATGGGAATGTATTTAACATGATTTTTTTTTTAAACTGTGAAGTTCATGAAAATGTGTATGATTAATTCGTGAAAATACTTTCCGGCCATGAAAAATAAACCCAGAAATTCCCTGTAGAACGAGAAAAATGTTGCTGCTAACCGACTCAACCTTTTTATGGGTAGCTACGACAAGAACAGCGGTGATTTTGTTTTGGATTATCTATATCTGTTACAATCACTTAGCAAGGACTATGAAAAATGTTTTTTTCTCTTTTTGAGGAAAATTTTTGTCTAAAATCAAAGCCCTATCTCCACTGAGTAAAAATGTTTTTGAATTTTGAAAATCCATTCATAAATAAACAAGTTGTGCAGTTTCAAAGGTGTCATTTATTTGGATGACCCGCAAAGAGGAAAAAAACGCGAAAATATGGGACGCTTTTTCGGCATTTTTTTTCGACCTTTGGTTGTGTCATGGTCTCAAGTGAGTAAAGAGCTACTCGACTATGCATAAAGATATATGTAGAATGAGGCCCCAGAATTTACTAGTTACTATAAATGAAAAACAATTAACGATTTGTTTACAATGAAATAAAAATAATAATGAAATTTAATTAAAAGAGATAAACAGTGATCGTGGCAGTTACAAATAGAGATATGAATATTTTACGTAACTTATGATAATATGTCAGGTTCATAAGTTTACGTTTCCAGGCAGTTGATGGGCTTGGATGATCTATTCCTCTGATAACAGGATTGGACTCGTAAAATTCCACTTCCAGGCAATTGGTAAGAGGTTATATTGTAGTACAGCGGGCTTGGGTTTGATCCTTGAAGATTATACAATCAAAGTTAAAAGCTCCGGCGTCTTAATGGTGTAGATATAATATCTACAAAGTCCCAAAAGATAAAAATCTTACAATATATATATAGGAATAGAATGACTGGCCGTCCGGCATAGATTGTGGAGAGAAAGTGAGTGTCGAATGTTAGACCTATCAGCTTTTATAATAAGTGGCTACGTGACAGAATGTAGAACGAAAAGTATTCACTAATTAGAAATTAATTCGAGGGAAGGCTATAAAAGGAAAGACGATCTAATATTAGAAGGTAAAGTTTATCTAAGCCTACCGAAATATAACTGGAGTGAGATGAATTCAGTTCTTAATAAAATAAAATTTAATAAGATAATTGTGAACAATCTTTACTGTGACACCCCCACCCACGTTTAAAATATACTCTTTAACCATTATGGGAAAGATAGATTTTACAAACGGAAGTAAATTTACTATCATGATACTCTAGCATTAATCCATTGTTATGATTTGTGCTACAATTAAATTATTTATTAACTAGACATGGAAATGTTTATATTAACGTAGGTATATGAATGGGTGACAATAACAATGAAAGATTGTGATTACAAATCATTGTGATGAACAACATGATGGCAATGTGATTACAAATCATTGTGATAAACAATATGATGGCAATGTGATTACAAATCATTGTGATAAACAATATGATGGCAATGAAGCATGATTTAAGTCGATGATATGAAGGTAATTTACTGAATGAAATGAATGAAAATGTAAATGGAATATTGACATTTCAATTATTAATCATAAATGAGTGAAAATTCATAACAATAATAGATAAAGAGAAGATTTCCCAAATCATGAATGGGTATGGTATATATATCCAAACAATACTCAATGTTACATTAAGTTGGGTCATCATGTTTACAAATAAAATTATCGAAATTGTGCGTTCTGATTTGGCATAATTTGCGAGGTAACTAACAGTATGCATGAGAGGTTAAGTTATACCCTTCTCACGTCATTACACTAATCGAGAAAGTAGGTCGGCGTGAATATTTTCACAGCCTGGTATGTGAGAGATACTGAAAGTGTAATTTTGCAAAATAGACTCCACCTTAGTACTCTACTATTATTCATTTTGTTATTTCTTATGTACGTGAGTGGTTTATGGTCCGTTTCGACCACAAACTCTTTTAGCAGTAGATATCTGCTGAATGTCTTTAAAGCAAAGACGATGGCCAGTCCTTCACGCTCTATTAGTCGTGATTCTCTGTCCAATAATTTTCTGCTTGCATATAAGCAAGGCATTAGAGTTCCCTCATGTTCCTGTAATAGTACACCTGCGATGCCCTTATCAGACGCGTCAGTTCTTACAACAAATTCTTTTGATATGTCGGGTAATTTAAGAATTGGTTCTGAACAGAGTAATGCCTTTAATTGGTTAAAGCTATTCTGACACACTTCTGTCCAAACAATTTTGTTCGGTGACCCATTCTTTGTCAGATTTGTTAGCGGTGTCGCGATGTGCGCGAAGTTGTAAATGTATTTCCTGTAAAAATTTAGGAGCCCAAGTACTTTGCGTACTTCTTTTTTTGTCTTAGGTGGTTGCAATTGTGCGATTTTTGTTTGTTTTTCTGTCTCGGGTGTCTGTGTCCCATGACCAACGGTATGATTGATCCTGCATTTGAAGCTTCGATATTAGTAAACATAGGTTGCGACACTGTGTCTCTATCAAAATACTTTTTTAGCATATTTGCATGGAATGTCTTTGTTGTGTTGTTAATTTTAATCTCGTAATTAACATTAGATTTTACTGCTGTTATTTTGAATGGTCCTTTCCATGTAGCTAAAAGTTTACTCGAGTCATCGGGTAAGAGTATTAGTACTTTGTCACCAATCTCAAATTTTCTTGACTTGCTTTTTCGATCGGAGTATTCCTTGTATTTCTCTGCTTTTTTAGTGACGGATTCCTGTGCTAGCTTACATGTATCCTCTATGCTGTCTTTCAGGTTTCTTACATATTCGTAAGCAAACATAATTTCGTTATTGTCCTCCTCATTCCCTTTACAAATGTCGGCTACTATATTGATCGGGCCGCGAGGTGATCGTCCATACATCAACTCAAATGGGGAGTAGCCTGTAGATTCTTGGGGTATTTCTCTATATGCAAATAGGATTGCTGGTAAGTATCTGTCCCAATCATCTGGTTTTTCTGCTGACACTTTTCTTAACATATTCTTTAGAGTGCCATTAAATCTTTCACAAAGACCATTTGCTTGGGGGTGGTAGGGAGTTGTGAATGAGTGTTGGATTCCCATGAGTTTCATGGTTTCATGCATCATATGTGATGTAAATTGGGGTCCATTGTCCGACAGTATCTCATTTGGTATGCCTATTCTAGTAAAAATTGTCATCAATGCTTCAGCTATGTGATCCGATGTAGTTGATTTCAATGCTATCGCTTCTGGCCACCTGGTTGCGTAATCGACTAGTGTTAGTATGTGTGTATGGTTTCTATCTGATTTTGTTAAAGGGCCTATAATGTCAATTGCAACTTTTTGAAAAACTTTTTCAATAACTGGGGTTGTCTCTAATGGCAATCTCGGTATTCTGCCTTTTGCGACTCTTCTTTGGCATGTGTCACAAGATTTCACATATTCTCGGACGTCTTTAGTAATTCCAGGCCATGTGAAATTCTCGGATATTCTCTTCAATGTGGAAGAGCTCCCAAGATGTCCAGAAGTTATTGAATCGTGCGCTATTCCAAGGATTTTGTTTCTGTAAATACTCGGCGTGACCAGTTGTTTAGCTATTTTGTTTCTTTTCCTATGTAACCTGAACAGAATATCTTTTTCAATGATGTATTCAACTTTTGATTTCGTCCCTTTGTTTGCGATATTGAAATATGAAGTTAAAGTCGGGTCCTTTTTCTGTTCTTCAATGAACGTGTTCCTGTCAAATTGTTGTGGTTCAAGAGAAATAGTCATTGGCTTCTCTGTTGTCTTAGTCATCTTTCTTGTTTCTGCTAGACAAGCTGTTTCTTGGGTTAATGACCATTCTTTTACATCTGTTGGGTTGTCTTTAAGACCTTTTATATTGCCAACAATAACATCAGCGACGGGGTTGGGAAGTATACAGCATTCCACTATTCCTGTATAGTATGGGGTTTCTATGTACACGTTAGCTGTTTCAAAGGTTTCGACTGTGCCACTGAATGTGATGCATTGTACCGTTTTTCCAGTTTTGTCTTCGTCATTGATCAAAGATGCTTTTATTCCTACTGTACTGCATCCTGTGTCTCTCAATATTTTGCAATCAGTTCCATTAGCTTTGCCTTCACAAAAAATAGCGATCCTGATTTGTGAGTTTGTGTTAAAAGTGACATACCTTTCACGCAATACACATTTATATTTTCTCCTGACATTACTCGTGTCTGATTGTTTACACTTGTTTGGAGTGATGCATTTGCAGTTTCTTTCGGATATCCCACGATTTTGTAACATTTGTCTGCTGTGTGGCCTTTCATTCCACAATATTGACATTTAATTATAGGTTTGTTGGTTTTCTTATACTCAGTATTATTGTCAGTGCTATTTCTTGTTTTGTTTTGATAGGGTCGGCTATGGTCTCTATTGAACTGTTTGTTCCATGGTTTGTTACTATGATCATCTTGTTTCACTTGCGTGTTCCGAGTGATTGATCGGCTCGTTCTATTTGAGTATTGAACTTTAGGTGTACATGGACTCTGAGCAGCGGCAGCGTAGTATGGTTCCTTTAATGTTCTGCTAAGGGGTGTCAATGGATGTGCGCTGTTAAAGTTTTCTGCGTAGATTTTTAATTTGTCCAAGTTTTCTGGCTTTCTCTCTTTAAAGAATGCGACTAAATCTGGGTTGCAAGCTTGATAGATTCGATTCTTCAGCGTGAGATAGTAAAGGCCTGCAAAGTCGTCTTGTTTTACGTTTGCCAACTCAAGCCACCGATTTAGAAATTGAGTAATTCGGTTCACGAATGTATTAAAGTCTTCTCCACTTTCCGGTTTTGCAGTGTGAAACCTTTCCTGGTAACCATCTTCCGTTAATCTAAATCTTTTTAGTAGAGCGTCTTTAATTTTTCCATAGTCATCTGCATCTTCAGTTGTTAAGGTATAGAAAACTTTTAGCGGTTCTCCAGATAAGCAGTTAATCAAGGCTGTGGCCCATTTGCTTTCTGGCCAACGATAACCTTTAGCCTGAACTTCGAATCGGTGTAAGAAGGATTCTAGGCAGTCTGAGCGTTCATCGTATGTTGGCATGCGTGGAAGTTTCACGAAAAATTCATCACTATTATTATGTTTTCTTTCATGACCGGTTTTGTTTTTTCAATTTCCAGCATCATTTGGGTCCTTTTGGTTTCTTCTTCTGCTAAAGCTATTTGTCTTTTTAGTTCCCTTTCTTGGACTCTTTCTTCTCTTTCTTCTCTACGTATTCTTTCTTCATTTTCTTCTCTACGAATTCTTTCTTCGTGTTCTTTTTCTTCTTTACGAATTCTTTCTTCATTTTCTTCTCTACGAATTTCTTTCTTCATGTTCTTTTTCTTCTTTACGAATTCTTTCTTCATTTTCTTCTCTACGAATTCTTTCTTCATGTTCTTTTTCTTCTTTACGAATTCTTTCTTCATTTTCTTCTCTACGAATTCTTTCTTCATGTTCTTTTTCTTCTTTTACTTTCTCTTCGCACCATGAAAATATTCTTTCCTGGGGTATTTCTAAGTCCTTTGCGAGACTTAAGTATCTTTTATATGCTTCCATGTTGCAATAAATTAGTTACGATGTTTTATATATATTATATTGACAGGATACTGTTACTGACTGTTTTATTTATTTACACTTACTGGAATGAACTGTTCTATTTTTAGAAATCTCTCTCTCTTATTTCAACTTATTATGTATGTTGAATTTGATGCCTTTTATCGTTATATCTTATAAAGCAATGTGTCAATACAATGCGGAGTTATTATGACTTGTGTCAATAACAATGTGTCAATCGCGTGTACTCTAAACTATGTTACTACGAAAAATGTATCACCAATGTGTGTGACTCGTCGTTAGTTTGTGTACAATTATTCGCAATGACGCTAATATACTAGAGTGTGATAACAATAATAGGATGCCAAGTTATCTATCACTAAATATAACACGACGGCTAGTAGACTCCTTTTATTATTATTTAGTTTTTAAAGACTCACTTTTCAGAACATAATATATAAGTGGTTTTCGGTAACAGTAATATGCCAAAAATGCATTTAAAACAAATCACTATGCAAAACAAATCACGATGTCTATAGTTACTATGTGATGCCCAACTCATGTAAAAGAGAATAATGAAGGATATATCTACCAACTCAGTTCGTGGCTGGGACCTCTCTCTTGGTCAATGGTTGTTCAACAATTGTAATTAGGCATTGAAGAGTGTTTAACAGTGATGTCTGAAATACAAAAACAATAAAATATCGTAAGATTTACAATAGTTACAAAATGTGTTCACAACACTGAGTGATTGGATGATAGGTGAATGAATCGTTATGGAATGTAAACATATTGAAAACAATTCATGAATGAGGCAAACAACAAAATGAAATGAGTGATATAATAACAAAGTGGACAAGGAATGAATGAATGAATGAAAAACTGAGTGAATAGATGAATGAATGAATGGATAATGTATGAATGAAAGAATGAAGGGAGGAATAAATGTATGAATGATTGGATAAATGAGTGAATAAACGAATGAATGGATGAATGAATGAATGAATGAATAAATAAATGAATGAACAATGAATGAATGAATGATTTATAAATGAATAAATGGATGAAGGAATGAATCAATAAAATGCTATTCAATTTGAATGAAAGAATGAATGGATAAATTGCTATTCCATTTAAATGAAGAAATGAAAAAGAAAAAAAAATTAATCCTGTAAATAGGGAGTTCAATTAAAATATGATCAAGTGGGGCAATTAAGAGTTTTTAAACTTTAAAGTTAGATGAAATAGATATAAGTAACTAAATAAATTCAATTCTTTATATGTGTCCCCTCCAAAATGTCATGGTCTCAAGTGAGTAAAGAGCTACTCGACTATGCATAAAGATATATGTAGAATGAGGCCCCAGAATTTACTAGTTACTATAAATGAAAAACAATTAACGATTTGTTTACAATGAAATAAAAATAATAATGAAATTTAATTAAAAGAGATAAACAGTGATCGTGGCAGTTACAAATAGAGATATGAATATTTTACGTAACTTATGATAATATGTCAGGTTCATAAGTTTACGTTTCCAGGCAGTTGATGGGCTTGGATGATCTATTCCTCTGATAACAGGATTGGACTCGTAAAATTCCACTTCCAGGCAATTGGTAAGAGGTTATATTGTAGTACAGCGGGCTTGGGTTTGATCCTTGAAGATTATACAATCAAAGTTAAAAGCTCCGGCGTCTTAATGGTGTAGATATAATATCTACAAAGTCCCAAAAGATAAAAATCTTACAATATATATATAGGAATAGAATGACTGGCCGTCCGGCATAGATTGTGGAGAGAAAGTGAGTGTCGAATGTTAGACCTATCAGCTTTTATAATAAGTGGCTACGTGACAGAATGTAGAACGAAAAGTATTCACTAATTAGAAATTAATTCGAGGGAAGGCTATAAAGGAAAGACGATCTAATATTAGAAGGTAAAGTTTATCTAAGCCTACCGAAATATAACTGGAGTGAGATGAATTCAGTTCTTAATAAAATAAAATTTAATAAGATAATTGTGAACAATCTTTACTGTGACAGGTTGTATCTTGCGTAATAAATAGATTAAAAGATTGAAACTTGAAGAGCAAATTAGGATGGTGTTTTGTAAAATACGGGAAAAGTACTCGTCATATTCATATGAAATTTTACAACCAAAAAGAAGAAATGTTCATGTATTACCTTGTCAGCGACAAAACCTCCACGCCCGGTAGTTTTAGGAATATTTTACTCCAAAGAATAAAAATCTATTTTTAACGGTCTTCTGGTAATCGCGCGAGTTTTGTCGCTTGACATAATCTAAAATGACCTTTTTTTTTAACTGTGTGCCAACTTTCAGTCATATTCATCGATAAACAGCGTCGTAATTAATTTTTTAAAATAGCATATACGAAGCGGCTTCGTCCCATATTTTGACGCAAATTTGGGCACTTCGTGAGCGAAAAAGAGGCCCAAAGATTTGTGCGGGATAGTCATTGCTAAATCACTTTTCATATTTCATATTTATGTCTAAGAGTGTTCGTTTAAATCACCATTACACTCTTGACACGATTGAAAATGGCTTTAAATAAAGCGTTTGCAACTCAGATCATTTCAGTACCAGTAAAATGAAAGTCAACTAGATTTATTATTAAATGCATCTAAGATCATTTGAGATAAAGGGGATCAAAAGTAGATTCCAGGAGCCAACTATCACTTAGTTTTTTATCACTGGTGGCCCATTCAAACCAAGGAAATGATAAAATTAAGAGAACACTCAATGTTTACACAATATCATATTTAAAAAGGAAGGTTTTTTTTAACTCAAAAAAAAAATGAATACTTTACATTTGACTTTAACCCCACTGTGAAGGACTCCGGCCAGGGCAAAGCAATTTCATTTCAATACAACGATAGAAAGGAATCTGGAAAAGAAATTAGATACCGTGCTACAGGGGAAAATATTATCCTGCGTCTTCGTGAAAAAAATTAGACGGGTGCAAATCCAAGAAAAAATTGTCACTTTCTTGATCGTGAAATTTTGTAGTGCATTGTTAAATGTGATATTCAGTCCGAGACTACCTTGTAGATGATCAAAATGGAACGAATTTGAAAATAAATGATTCAATATCAAATAAAAATGTTGATACCATGACTGCTCTGTTTGCATTTAATTCTAACTATTAGGTATTGATAATTGGTATGGAAATGTACCATAAATAACGTATATAAATCTCTCTAAATAAGTTATTCACCCTTTAATACAGAATTGATCCCAAACTGGTAGCCTAATAATTTTACGTAGGTTTGTTTTGCCATTAAATTTGTAACATCGGGATTATTATGATGTAGATTCCAAAAGTTATCAGCCACTGTCCAGTTATTAATTGAATGCGCTTTCATAACATAAGGTTCTAAGATTCTTCAATTTAGTTAGGGATAAGTTGCATAAATGCGGATAAAGTTGCTGAATTACGTAACATTACTGCAAAAACAGTTTAAGGATTAAGGATAGTCACGTTAGTCTACCTAATGTATAGGCACTTTAATGCCTTTTTAAAAAACTAGTAAAAAGCCCGCAATTTCGCGGGGAAAGAACTATTTTCATTCTTTTTTGCCTGAATCATTTTCTTGATTATCTTGATTACGATTAGATGCACACTTTAATCGATGTGATTGTCGCTGCCATGCTTTATTCGGCATGATTTTAGTTTATCAGTCAGTAGATATCAATATCAATAAGTCACAAGTCTTTACCACCACGCTTGATTTGGGAGGCCTTCTGAAAGCTCCAACAAAGGGAAACAACTTAAATATTCCCTCAACTAACCCCAAGAAAAAGTAAAACCTTGAGTACCTTTAACTAACCCTAATAGGAAAATAAACACCTTGGCATTATGACTAACCCTAATAGAAAAAAACAAACCTCGGACTGCTTTGCACTACCTTTCAATACTTCACAAATTAAAATGGCGGCCGAGAATCAAAACAATGGTCAAATTAGGAAATTTTAAACTTTCACAAATCTATCAAGGTTTGTTCTAGAGTTTTGAAAATGCTTCTATATGATGACAAATTGGATAAATAAACGCCTGACAAAAGATCTACGGTGAAAATACAAATTGAAAGAATACTGGGGATGTAGGAGCTTTCGGAATATCTCCCCTTTACCTAACTTATGTGAGGTCAAATGAAAATCTGAAGCAGACGCGAAAAATATCAAGTTTGTTCGGGTTAGAAGCTAGACAGATACAATTGACAGTTTGCCGACAACGTTTAACTAAATATTTCCCAGGGCAATAATTATCACATCGATGGCATAAAAACTACCGTAATATCAGCTGTAATATTAGTAGACATTGTTAATCGGTGAAACTTGTTTAAAATTTGTGTAAATCCGAATACCTTCATGTGATCTAATATCACTATGAATGCCACGATTTGCTGAAAAATGCCAAAACCCACACACACATGTATACACCACACACAACACACACACAAACACACACACACACACGCACACACACACAAACATACACGCAATTAGAACATACTACTACATAACAACACTGATCACCGCTAAATCAACAACACAACGGAAGTAATAATAATATTTGATGTCATAAATAGATGACGCAAACTATTTACAGTGTCAAAATTAGTTGATTTTGAGAGTCTTAGTGTCGTCGGTACATATTTTCTGATATCTGTTTGACTCAACGAACTTTCGAACTGACTTTAAATTATAAAAGGAAATTAAGTTATCTGTTTATATATCTGTAAAAAATACATTTCTAATTTTCAAATCTTTCAGTAGAGTTGTGCGCCGTATCATTTTTTTATTGACTCAAATAAGCACAATGTTCTCCACAATGCTATATTTTTTTAAAGAAAGGATAAAAGCTGAATTCATATTCCGAGTTTCCTATAAAGGATTGTATTTTGACCTAATCTGATATACTGGTTGATTCTCCTGAAATTCGTGTAAACTACAATTATAGAGCAAGTGTGAGAAGTCGGCGTGGTTGTATACATGTAATAATTTTCTGTGTGTGTGTGTATGTGTGTGTTTTGTGTGTGTTTGTGTGTGTATGTGTGTGTTTGTGTACGTGTGTGTGTGTGTATGTGTGTGTTTACAAGTGTACAGAGGAAAGTGATAGATAACTGAAGAAATAGGAGATGCAATCAATTACCATGTAAGCCGATTTTAGATAAAGTGAGAATAATGAAATGAAACAATGGGAAAATCGATGAAATATTTTTAAAAGGGTCGCAAAGAAAAGATTTACATTCTTCACAATTGTAGGGGAATTTAGTTTAATTCATCTATTACCCGACTTTCAAATGTTTTCATTTCAATTTTTATACGCATTCTTTGACTTTTTCTGGTTTGGAATAATCTGTCCTAAATAAGTGAGTGTTGAGTCTGTCAATGAATGAATGACTGACGCTACAGGTGAATTCCATATTGAACTGTCAAATGTTGTTGGCTTATATTTTGTTTAAGTAGACATTGTAAAGTGACCAAATAGTACCTTACTCGGGCAAACAAAACTAAAACTCTGATCTCCTTGGAAAACTCATCGGTTTTGATAATCACAAAAATTCTAACGGACTACGGAAAATCAAAAATACTCGTAGATATAAATGTTAAGGAAGATGACTCTACATTCTTTTAAGGACTATATTGTTTTTATAGGTTTGATAGCGCTTATAAAACATTGGGGTCATTTTAGGGCTAGTAGAATGGAAGAAATGGCATAGGCCTAGCAGTCAAAAAATTCTAATTTTACAAGACATGATAGGTAATGAACAATAGACTAGCCCAACAAGACAAAGGACAAGGCACAGGCGTGCTCGAGGCCGGTGATCGATGTGAAAAGTGACCGAATAGAACCTTACTTGGGCAAACAATACTAAAACTCTGATCTCCTTGGAAAAATCACCGGATTTGATAATCACAAAAATTCTAACGGACTAGGAAAAATTAAAAATAGATATAACTGTTAATCTTAAATTAATTATAGAAACATTATTCTCTGTCATATCAATTAAGGTAAGTATCGACGATATTTGGTCCTTTTTAAATATTTTTATTTCCGGTGGACTGAATACACAGCTGTGTTTTCAGGAGTAATCTATTCTTTAGTCTGGTCTGAAAAAACTTGACTGACATGTGATAAACTCAAATGGCTGCAATAACGTATTATACTTATATTAAAACCTGAAACTGATACAGAGAGAATAATAGATTCACCGTTTCCTTCAAGATCTCTCTCTCTCTCTCTCTCTCTCTCTCTCTCTCTCTCTCTCTCTCTCTCTCTCTCTCTCTCTCTCTCATTCAAGACCCTATAATAGTGTGTACGTTAAGCAACAAATTTCACTGGAACTATGCACTTCTTAGTAGGTCATCAGTTCTGTATAATAAGCGGCTACTGACTGTCTGTTTTTGTGTGTATATTTGAGTTTAGCGGAAAAACGCTTTGACCGATTTGCACCAAAATCGGCACAAACCTAGAGGAAAGCATTGGAAGTGGCATGGGCTGACCGGAAGTGACGTCACAAAACCGGAAGTGACGTCATAGGTCAAAACCCACTTTTGAGAAATTCAATCTGTCCTTAGAGACTAGGGAATTGTCGGATTGCCCTCAACTTTGCATCATCCCGAAGCGATGCCTGGGGAAATAGCATAGTGGTGCAGAAAGTAACATCACTAAACCGGAAGTGAACCCTTGAAACAGGAAGCTGATCATAAAAGACTGGGAAATGATCCGATTACCCACAAACTCGAATAAAACATTGAGATTCACTTAAGGAAGTCTTAAGCACCAAAAGTGATATAATCAAAACTGGGCATGATAGACAGGGGAATCGTCATGTTTTCTCATAACTTGTTACAAACCTAGAGTGACAAATAAGAGAGGCTATAAAGCCACAAGAAGCGATATAATCTACACTTAAAATGACCTTTAGAATCCGGACATGGGCCTAAAAGACTGGGGAAGCCTAAAGTAATACATAAGGGAGACTTCATTTCATTATATGCTTATAAAACTCAGATATGGCCGTTATTCTTGACTGCAGTCTCCTCTACGGTGGCAAAGAGCTGTGCAGGGAAGGAGGGCGCTGGCACACTTGCATCGTGTCTTGCATCCTTTCTTGCATCCATAGTCACAGTAAAGATTGTTCACAATTATCTTATTAAATTTTATTTTATTAAGAACTGAATTCATCTCACTCCAGTTATATTTCGGTAGGCTTAGATAAACTTTACCTTCTAATATTAGATCGTCTTTCCTTTTATAGCCTTCCCTCGAATTAATTTCTAATTAGTGAATACTTTTCGTTCTACATTCTGTCACGTAGCCACTTATTATAAAAGCTGATAGGTCTAACATTTGACACTCACTTTCTCTCCACAATCTATGCCGGACGGCCAGTCACTCAATTCCTATATATATATTGTAAGATTTTTATCTTTTGGGACTTTGTAGATATTATATCTACACCATTAAGACGCCGGAGCTTTTAACTTTGATTGTATAATCTTCAAGGATCAAACCCAAGCCCGCTGTACTACACTATAACCTCTTACCAATTGCCTGGAAGTGGAATTTTACGAGTCCAATCCTGTTATCAGAGGAATAGATCATCCAAGCCCATCAACTGCCTGGAAACGTAAACTTACGAACCTGAGATATTATCATAAGTTACGTAAAATATTCATATCTCTATTTGTAACTGCCACGATCACTGTTTATCTCTTTTAATTAAATTTCATCATTATTTTTATTTCATTGTAAACAAATCGTTAATTGTTTTTCATTTATAGTAACTAGTAAATTCTGGGGCCTCTTTCTACATATATCTTTATGCATAGTCGAGTAGCTCTTTACTCACTTGAGACCATGACATTTTGGAGGGGACACATATAAAGAATTGAATTTATTTAGTTACTTATATCTATTTCATCTAACTTTAAAGTTTAAATTGTAAAACTCTTAATTGCCCCACTTGATCATATTTTAATTGAACTCCCTATTTACAGGATTAATTTTTTTTCTTTTTCATTTCTTCATTTAAATGGAATAGCAATTTATCCATTCATTCTTTCATTCAAATTGAATAGCATTTTATTGATTCATTCCTTCATTCATTTATTCATTTATAAATTATTCATTCATTCATTGTTCATTCATTTATTTATTCATTCATTCATTCATTCATCCATTCATCCATTCATCCGTTTATTCACTCATTTATCCAATCATTCATACATTTATTCCTCCCTTCATTCTTTCATTCATACATTATCCATTCATTCATTCATCTATTCACTCAGTTTTTCATTCATTCATTCATTCCTTGTCCACTTTGTTATTATATCACTCATTTCATTTTGTTGTTTGCCTCATTCATGAATTGTTTTCAATATGTTTACATTCCATAACGATTCATTCACCTGTCATCCAATCACTCAGTGTTGTGAACACATTTTGTAACTATTGTAAATCTTACGATATTTTATTGTTTTGTATTTCAGACATCACTGTTAAACACTCTTCAATGCCTAATTACAATTGTTGAACAACCATTGAACAAGAGAGAGGTCCCAGCCACGAACTGAGTTGGTAAATATATCCTTCATTATTCTCTTTTACATGAGTTGGGCATCACATAGTAACTATAGACATCGTGATTTGTTTTGCATAGTGATTTGTTTTAAATGCATTTTTGGCATATTACTGTTACCGAAAACCACTTATATATTATGTTCTGAAAAGTGAGTCTTTAAAAACTAAATAATAATAAAAGGAGTCTACTAGCCGTCGTGTTATATTTAGTGATAGATAACTTGGGATTATTTTGGCATCCTATTATTGTTATCACACTCTAGTATATTAGCGTCATTGCGAATAATTGTACACAAACTAACGACGAGTCACACACATTGGTGATGAATTTTTCGTAGTAACATAGTTTAGAGTACACGCGATTGACACATTGTTATTGACACAAGTCATAATAACTCCGCATTGTATTGACACATTGCTTTATAAGATATAACGATAAAAGGCATCAAATTCAACATACATAATAAGTTGAAAGAAGAGAGAGAGATTTCTAAAAATAGAACAGTTCATTCCAGTAAGTGTAAATAAATAAAACAGTCAGTAACAGTATCCTGTCAATATAATATATATAAAATATCGTAACTAATTTATTGCAACATGGAAGCATATAAAAGATACTTAAGTCTCGCAAAGGACTTAGAAATACCCCAGGAAAGAATATTTTCATGGTGCGAAGAGAAAGTAAAAGAAGAAAAAGAACATGAAGAAAGAATTCGTAGAGAAGAAAATGAAGAAAGAATTCGTAGAGAAGAAAAAGAACATGAAGAAAGAATACGTAGAGAAGAACGAGAAGAAAGAGTCCAAGAAAGGGAACTAAAAAGACAAATAGCTTTAGCAGAAGAAGAAACCAAAAGGACCCAAATGATGCTGGAAATTGAAAAAACAAAAACCGGTCATGAAAGAAAACATAATAATAGTGATGAATTTTTCGTGAAACTTCCACGCATGCCAACATACGATGAACGCTCAGACTGTTTAGAATCCTTCTTACACCGATTCGAAGTTCAGGCTAAAGGTTATCGTTGGCCAGAAAGCAAATGGGCCACAGCCTTGATTAACTGCTTATCTGGAGAACCGCTAAAAGTTTTCTATACCTTAACAACTGAAGATGCAGATGACTATGGAAAAATTAAAGACGCTCTACTAAAAAGATTTAGATTAACGGAAGATGGTTACCAGGAAAGGTTTCACACTGCAAAACCGGAAAGTGGAGAAGACTTTAATACATTCGTGAACCGAATTACTCAATTTCTAAATCGGTGGCTTGAGTTGGCAAACGTAAAACAAGACGACTTTGCAGGCCTTTACTATCTCACGCTGAAGAATCGAATCTATCAAGCTTGCAACCCAGATTTAGTCGCATTCTTTAAAGAGAGAAAGCCAGAAAACTTGGACAAATTAAAAATCTACGCAGAAAACTTTAACAGCGCACATCCATTGACACCCCTTAGCAGAACATTGAAGGAACCATACTACGCTGCCGCTGCTCAGAGTCCATGTACACCTAAAGTTCAGTACTCAAATAGAACGAGCCGATCAATCACTCGGAACACGCAAGTGAAACAAGATGATCATAGTAACAAACCATGGAACAAACAGTTCAATAGAGACCATAGCCGACCCTATCAAAACAAAACAAGAAATAGCACTGACAATAATACTGAGTATAAGAAAACCAACAAACCTATAATTAAATGTCAATATTGTGGAATGAAAGGCCACACAGCAGACAAATGTTACAAAATCGTGGGATATCCAAAAGAAACTGCAAATGCATCACTCCAAACAGGTGTAAACAATCAGACACGAGTAATGTCAGGAGAAAATATAAATGTGTATTGCGTGAAAGGTATGTCACTTTTAACACAAACTCACAAATCAGGATCGCTATTTTTTTGTGAAGGCAAAGCTAATGGAACTGATTGCAAAATATTGAGAGACACAGGATGCAGTACAATAGGAATAAAAGCATCTTTGATCAATGACGAAGACAAAACTGGAAAAACGGTACAATGCATCACATTCAGTGGCACAGTCGAAACCTTTGAAACAGCTAACGTGTACATAGAAACCCCATACTATACAGGAATAGTGGAATGCTGTATACTTCCCAACCCCGTCGCTGATGTTATTGTTGGCAATATAAAAGGTCTTAAAGACAACCCAACAGATGTAAAAGAATGGTCATTAACCCAAGAAACAGCTTGTCTAGCAGAAACAAGAAAGATGACTAAGACAACAGAGAAGCCAATGACTATTTCTCTTGAACCACAACAATTTGACAGGAACACGTTCATTGAAGAACAGAAAAAGGACCCGACTTTAACTTCATATTTCAATATCGCAAACAAAGGGACGAAATCAAAAGTTGAATACATCATTGAAAAAGATATTCTGTTCAGGTTACATAGGAAAAGAAACAAAATAGCTAAACAACTGGTCACGCCGAGTAGTTACAGAAACAAAATCCTTGGAATAGCGCACGATTCAATAACTTCTGGACATCTTGGGAGCTCTTCCACATTGAAGAGAATATCCGAGAATTTCACATGGCCTGGAATTACTAAAGACGTCCGAGAATATGTGAAATCTTGTGACACATGCCAAAGAAGAGTCGCAAAAGGCAGAATACCGAGATTGCCATTAGAGACAACCCCAGTTATTGAAAAAGTTTTTCAAAAAGTTGCAATTGACATTATAGGCCCTTTAACAAAATCAGATAGAAACCATACACACATACTAACACTAGTCGATTACGCAACAAGGTGGCCAGAAGCGATAGCATTGAAATCAACTACATCGGATCACATAGCTGAAGCATTGATGACAATTTTTACTAGAATAGGCATACCAAATGAGATACTGTCGGACAATGGACCCCAATTTACATCACATATGATGCATGAAACCATGAAACTCATGGGAATCCAACACTCATTCACAACTCCCTACCACCCCCAAGCAAATGGTCTTTGTGAAAGATTTAATGGCACTCTAAAGAATATGTTAAGAAAAGTGTCAGCAGAAAAACCAGATGATTGGGACAGATACTTACCAGCAATCCTATTTGCATATAGAGAAATACCCCAAGAATCTACAGGCTATTCCCCATTTGAGTTGATGTATGGACGATCACCTCGCGGCCCGATCAATATAGTAGCCGACATTTGTAAAGGGAATGAGGAGGACAATAACGAAATTATGTTTGCTTACGAATATGTAAGAAACCTGAAAGACAGCATAGAGGACACATGTAAGCTAGCACAGGAATCCGTCACTAAAAAAGCAGAGAAATACAAGGAATACTCCGATCGAAAAAGCAAGTCAAGAAAATTTGAGATTGGTGACAAAGTACTAATACTCTTACCCGATGACTCGAGTAAACTTTTAGCTACATGGAAAGGACCATTCAAAATAACAGCAGTAAAATCTAATGTTAATTACGAGATTCAAATTAACAACACAACAAAGACATTCCATGCAAACATGCTAAAAAAATATTTCGATAGAGACAGATTATCACAACCAATATTTAACCATGTTGAAGCTGCAAACGTAGGATTAATCATCGAAACTCACAGCGATGATGTCGAACTACAACACACCCCACAACACGGTAACTCTAAAAATAGTACAATTAATGACGTCACAATCAATCCTCAACTAAACGAATGTCAGAAACGAGAAATCAGGTCATTATTAGAAAAGTACCAGTCAGTCTTTACAGACGCACCCGGACATACAACATTAGTGGAACACGACATAAAGTTAACCACATCTACCCCTATCAACGTGAAAAACTATCCTATTCCATTTCACGCACGAGAACAAGTTGAAAAGGAAGTTAAGGATATGCTAGATACAGGAATAGTTAGATATTCTTCAAGCCCATACTCATCACCAATAGTAGTAGTGAAAAAGAAAGACGGATCGATAAGGCTATGTATCGACTTTCGCAAATTAAATGAAGCAACAGTATTTGATGCAGAACCAATACCAAATCAAGAGAATTTATTTGCTGCCTTATCTCAAGCAAAATACATGACAAAATGTGATCTTTCTAGAGGTTACTGGCAGATTCCACTGAAAGAATCATGTAAGAAATACACAGCATTTCAATCACCATTAGGATTGTTAGAATTTAACTATATGCCATTTGGATTATCGACAGCCGCATCGACATTCCAAAGAATGATGCGTATGTTATTAAAAGACATCCCGTCTACACTCTCATACTTCGACGACGCATGTATTTTCTCAAACTCATGGACTGATCACATGACAACCTTAGAATTAGTGCTTGAAGCATTAAAACGTAATTCTTTAACAACAAAACCGTCAAAAACAAGCGTTGCATTTTACGAAATTGATTTTCTCGGTCATACCGTTGGTCATGGGACACAGACACCCGAGACAGAAAAACAAACAAAAATCGCACAATTGCAACCACCTAAGACAAAAAAAGAAGTACGCAAAGTACTTGGGCTCCTAAATTTTTACAGGAAATACATTTACAACTTCGCGCACATCGCGACACCGCTAACAAATCTGACAAAGAATGGGTCACCGAACAAAATTGTTTGGACAGAAGTGTGTCGGAATAGCTTTAACCAATTAAAGGCATTACTCTGTTCAGAACCAATTCTTAAATTACCCGACATATCAAAAGAATTTGTTGTAAGAACTGACGCGTCTGATAAGGGCATCGCAGGTGTACTATTACAGGAACATGAGGGAACTCTAATGCCTTGCTTATATGCAAGCAGAAAATTATTGGACAGAGAATCACGATACTCTGTAATAGAGCGTGAAGGACTGGCCATCGTCTTTGCTTTAAAGACATTCAGCAGATATCTACTGCTAAAAGAGTTTGTGGTCGAAACGGACCATAAACCACTCACGTACATAAGAAATAACAAAATGAATAATAGTAGAGTACTAAGGTGGAGTCTATTTTTGCAAAATTACACTTTCAGTATCTCTCACATACCAGGCTGTGAAAATATTCACGCCGACCTACTTTCTCGATTAGTGTAATGACGTGAGAAGGGTATAACTTAACCTCTCATGCATGCTGTTAGTTACCTCGAAAATTATGCCAAATCAGAACGCTCAATTTCGATAATTTTATTTGTAAACATGATGACCCAACTTAATGTAACATTGAGTATTGTTTGGATATATATACCATACCCATTCATAATTTGGGAAATCTTCTCTTTATCTATTATTGTTATGAATTTTCACTCGTTTATGATTAATAATTGAAATGTCAATATTCTATTTACATTTTCATTCATTTCATTCAGTAAATTACCTTCATATCATCGACTTAAATCATGCTTCATTGCCATCACTATTGTTTATCACAATGATTTGTAATCACATTGCCATCATGTTGTTCATCACAATGATTTGTAATCACAATCTTTCATTGTTATTGTCACCCATTCATATACCTACGTTAATATAAACATTTCCATGTCTAGTTAATAAATAATTTAATTGTAGCACAAATCATAACAATGGATTAATGCTAGAGTATCATGATAGTAAATTTACTTCCGTTTGTAAAATCTATCTTTCCCATAATGGTTAAAGAGTATATTTTAAACGTGGGTGGGGGGTGTCACAGTAAAGATTGTTCACAATTATCTTATTAAATTTTATTTTATTAAGAACTGAATTCATCTCACTCCAGTTATATTTCGGTAGGCTTAGATAAACTTTACCTTCTAATATTAGATCGTCTTTCCTTTTATAGCCTTCCCTCGAATTAATTTCTAATTAGTGAATACTTTTCGTTCTACATTCTGTCACGTAGCCACTTATTATAAAAGCTGATAGGTCTAACATTTGACACTCACTTTCTCTCCACAATCTATGCCGGACGGCCAGTCACTCAATTCCTATATATATATTGTAAGATTTTTATCTTTTGGGACTTTGTAGATATTATATCTACACCATTAAGACGCCGGAGCTTTTAACTTTGATTGTATAATCTTCAAGGATCAAACCCAAGCCCGCTGTACTACACTATAACCTCTTACCAATTGCCTGGAAGTGGAATTTTACGAGTCCAATCCTGTTATCAGAGGAATAGATCATCCAAGCCCATCAACTGCCTGGAAACGTAAACTTACGAACCTGAGATATTATCATAAGTTACGTAAAATATTCATATCTCTATTTGTAACTGCCACGATCACTGTTTATCTCTTTTAATTAAATTTCATCATTATTTTTATTTCATTGTAAACAAATCGTTAATTGTTTTTCATTTATAGTAACTAGTAAATTCTGGGCCTCTTTCTACATATATCTTTATGCATAGTCGAGTAGCTCTTTACTCACTTGAGACCATCAGTTCAAGACATATCTCCTCTATAGGTGGTAAGGTGTATCTCAGTATCTCATCCTGTTAGAGCATGGGAGATCGGCAGTGCGTGAACGTTGTCCGCTTGAAGTCTGCCTTCTATTTCGTGGGCTGCAATATGACATTAATGGTTTCCTGAGCCAAATAAAATCCAAAGCTCCTTAGATTTTAGCTTTTCAGCAAAGTGAATGGCTAGCACAAACACATCAGTATTCGCTGTTCTTTTAAAATCCCTTGCTGAATGCAATCTTTGGCATGCAGAAATAATAGTTTGTCAGCTTCTTCGTGTTTTCATTTATAAATGGCAGGTTGTGGTTGAAATGCTGATGGCTTGTTTTTTTGTTTTTTTTTGGACAAGTTGAGATTATTGATCTCATATAACATCTAGTCTTTGCACTGATTGATGATAAACGGAATGAATACATTGTCTGCATAGTCTTGAAAAGTGCACGATGCACCGGTGGATGGACGACAAATGCACAATCAAGCAGTTTTGCTTCTTCAGGTGACGAGCCAAATGACTGTGTGGAGTTGTTTTCTATCTGCTCAATGTTAGATGGATCTGCTAATGATTTGTCAGTGACAAGCTCGTCATCATTCATAAAACTCTAGAGACTTGTTCTTACTTTAAAACATTGTTCACCTTCGCGTAAAAGCTCTGAGTAATGTTCTACCTCCCTCCCGGAGTAGTAGAGAATAATAGTTTCTCTTGTGCTAATTTGCATCATTCCAGCTCCTGTCCACCCACTCTCGCCAATGCCTAAGATATCTGAGTCATAACGTCGCATTTCAACTGTGACTTGTGCCAGCTTGCCAGCACTGTAATTGTTCAAACATTCCAAAATCTATTTTCGTCTCTGCTTTTGCGGCAAACAGATATTCTCTCATTTTCCTGTCATTAGCTTCATTGTGGCTTTCCACACTGCCATTTATAGGAGCCTCTTCCGTTGGCTCTGGGGGTCCAGTGTTCGTCTCTGAGTTCATTCTAATTTCCTTCGTTGCTGTTTCTGTAACAATGTTGTTGTTTTTTCTCCCTAGGATGGGGTTGTTAGCCCTACACAAAAACCCCC
>NC_088360.1:58206941-58321941 GCF_034508935.2 Berghia stephanieae | reverse complement strand
TTAGGTTTTTGGTTGAGCAGCTTAAGTTAGTTAACTTGTCTGTAAAACGTTACAGTTGCTCTACCCTTATCTGGGCATTCCAGTTGTTTGCATCTGCTCCTCGTGCCTATTCTCGTCTAAGGAATTCCTTTCTTACTTTGACTCATCAGTCCTATCTTAGAAAACTTTCCTCTGTCTTTGAAATGAAGACTGGTTTTCCTGATTCGAAAGACCATGAAGCATATATTTAAGACAGCGATGTCTTAAAATGCAAGAACATGAGCGTGATGTCGTTCTTATGCTGGACGAAATTCCTATTTCTCACCAGTTGTCGTATAAAGGGGGGAAACTGAGGGCTCTGCATATAATTGTCAGGTTTCTGAGGCAAGCACTGTCCAGGTCTTCATGGTTTCCTCAGTTCTTTGAAAACAGAAAGAAGTTGTCATTTTACCTGTAAAAAATATTGATGATCGTTATTGCAATGTTTGCTTCTTAAAACATTGCAAGTTCTTCATGATGTTGGTTTTCATGTTTTGTGTGTTATTTCTGACAACAACAGAATGAATCGCAATGCCTTTGCTATAATGTCTGGGGGAAGTCCTTGTCCATCTATTTCAAATCCTGTCATTCCTTCAGAGAGACTTTTTTTTCTTTTTCATACTGTCCACCTTTTCAAATGTACAGTGCAACCCCGATGTAACGACATCCGTTATAGCGATATTCCCTGTATAACGACATGGTACTCAGGTCCCATTTTATTTTACTATATATCATTAGTAATAAAAACCCCTCTATAGCGACGTACATTTCAGCAAAACCCCTGTATAACGACATTTCTGGTCCGACAAACCTTGAAGGTGTTTGTCTACCATGAAATTGTTCGTAACTATTACAAGTGGTATCTTCCATTCTATGTAATCAAAAACAAAAAAATGAAAAAAGACAAACAAAAAAAACAAAAAAATTTTTTTTTATTTGGCCATGTATGCGTATGATGAATACAATACATGCCGGTCCCAAGCCCGGATAAACTACAGAGGGAAAATGAAAAAGTATACATTCACTACACAAGACCAAAAACACCTCCTAATATACACACATAGGAAACCTCTCTGTAACGACATCCCTCTATAACGACACGTTTTCCCGGTCCTGACGATGTCGTTATATCGAGGTTGCACTATATTAGAAATAACTGGACGTCTCAAAAAGACTTGGAGAAGACTTTTATGTTACCACCTGTATTGACCAACAATGGAAATCCTTCATCTTCAGTTATGAGAGCATCCATGAGTCACATTACAAAGGTATATGAGGAAGAGAAGTCATCTTTCGTGAAACTTGCTCCATCTTTGAACCGAAAATGTTTGAATCCATCGCCTACTGAGAAACAGAGTGTTCCACTGATGTTGAGAATTTTTGACAGACGGAATGCTGCTGCCTTGGAGCACTTTGGATCCAAATGGAATGTCAATGTCAGTGGGACAGTATCATTTATATTGTTCATTGTACAGCTATGGAATGTTCTAAATGTCAAGCATCCGCTGAAAGGCAGGAGATTGAGGGATGAGAGATGCAAGCCAATTAATTCCATTTCTGATTCCAATTTCTCATTTTCTTCAAGATGCTTTGACTTGGTTCAAGGACTGGAGCAGGTTAGGGATGAAACCACGAGAAGGAGTATTGTCGAGAGAAACCATGGATGCTCTTGTTCACACTATTTCTACTTTTCTTGAATTTGTTCCTCATCTCTTATCTCATATGAAATATAAATATGTCTTGTTGGGAAAGTTTCAGACTGATGATCTGGAGTTTCGTTTCAGCCAGTACAGACAGTTGAGCGGAGGTAATTATCATGTCTCCCTTCAACAACTTCTTGAGGGCGAGAAAAAGTTGAAGCTTCTTAGCGTTCTTAAGTTTATTTCTGCTTCAAGTGGTTCTTTGAGATTAAAAGATATCACTGAACCATTGGAAGAAATAAGATTAAGTGGTTCCTCTTGTCATGATGACATCCAATATTTTACTCCTTTACTTTATGATTGTGATGATATTGAACTTGTTTCAGAGCAATTGAAAGCTCTTGTCTTTGTCTCTGGATACTGTGCTCGAAAAGCATTGCTTAATGTGACTTGTGATGGCTGCAAGAGTGAGTTTCGACAAGAACGGGTCCTTCAAGTGGAATCAACAGCAGAATCATTGGCTTACATTTCTGTTCTCGACCGAGGTGGTTTAACGTGGCCAACTGATTATGCTGTTGAAATCATGACACACATTTTTAAAATTTTTCAGTTCTTGATTGGCAATCATGATCATGAACAGCTGCTTTCAAACACCAATCAGAGATTTCTTTTAATGAAACTCACTCTGCAAAGGCTTTCTGATTTAGAATTATTGGGGAAAAATTGTGATATTTGTAACACAGATCTGCTCGACGTTGTTCACAGATTCTGCAAACCAGCTGTCAACATTTTCCTCAACAATTACTCCAAGATGTTCACAGATAAGGCAACAACATCGAAGAACAAAAGGAAGCTTCAAACTCTTACGAAAAGAGCATAGGTCATCTTCTTTTCCTTCTCATTGTTGGATAAGACTGGAGGCACATGTTTCAGACAACCATCGGGTTTAGATTCCTGCAGAGCTCACGACGTATGTGGGGTATGTAAGGGCTGCCCATTTTATATATCAATCGCCAGTTCCATGCCACATGTGTCTCCATGTCAAGTCCAACTCTATGTTTTCTCATTCCTTATTACCATCAAATCACATCTCTTTGTTTATTGTCATCACTGTTGCATATTTTTTTTAGGATTAACAATTGACCAGTATGTACATATCAACATTATGTATACATTTACAGAAGATATAATAGATATATAGTGTCTGCAGATTGAACTCTGTGGAACCTGTAGGTATCCAACTGATTTTTTTGAGTTCCAAGCTGCATTGATGAGCTGTTGAACAGCGAAACACTATATTTTTATAGTCAATCTATAGTTTATATATAGTGTCTGCAGATTGAACTTCTTGCGATTCGTGCCCAATAATTATCATTTACGGAGCAAGGTAATGTTTTGTTTATTTTATTTTTTATATTAGTATTATTAGCCTATTATTGCCCATATTACAATTAAAATTTTGAATGAAATAAAGATTTTAAAAGAGCATTTAGCCCCCTTATTATTCTTGTACAATTCTTTTTTTATGAGAAATAAAATCGACTTGTATTTTTTGCTAGGACTTGAGATCCAGTGTGTAGTACAGCGAAATAGTAATGAATTGGTGTGTGTGTTGTATGCGAGTGGAAAAAAATAATTCATGCCAATTATTTCTTCTTAACCATGCCAAATATATCTAGCATGGCGGTGGGGGGGGGGTAATTTTTTTGTCGTGTTATTTATAAACTGTTAAAAGTAAGCATAATATAATAATGTGAAAATGAAGTGTAAAAAAAGTGGTTTGCTATAAATTTCAATGACAAAAGTAAATGATCTTATTATAAATCTTCGCAATAGTTATCGTCGAAGTCCAAGAAAAATGGAAGTCGGGTTGATATAGGATCATTTGCATAGGCAAAATGAGTTTGAATGAAAAATAAATGCTAATCAACGAAATCAATAATTAATAAACATCTATTTTCTAAGGAAAGTCGTTAAATAATGCATATCAAATTTTATTAATCTGGGTTTCCTAAAAGTTGGCCACAAAAGTTCCAATCTGTAAAATCTATGTTTTTCCTGCCTCGCTTCACTGGTAACACACACAGCCGCCCGCTCGGCTCGCTGTCTCCTCTCTCTCTCACTTGTTATGATTGAGAGAGTGACGTCACTGTATCCAGTCTTGGGCCTCTAGCATAGCCCTACTATAATGACTCTTTTAGTACGCCATGGCCTCTAGTATAACGAAGGCCGTGGCAATACACGTGTGTGTATTCAGTACATTAATGTAGAGAATACACAGTTCCATAAATACTGTGCGAGTTCAGCGGTCAGCGCCACCTAGCCTAATATTTTGCGCCATCATCGTGCATTTCAGTAGTCGAATACGCTTCATATTCGAAATCCTCAAGATGGAAAGAATAATATTAAAATTCATTTCGTCGCGATGTAGATGGAATATCAATTATTATTTATTGGCTCACTTTCAGCTGACCCATAATCAATTTTACAATTAAAAAATAATAATATTTAATGTCCGGCATTCTTAAATAGACTATACTAGAGACCATAATTAAGTTTATACTTATTCTGTGTTTTATCGCCGAACACTAGATTCAACTAGATGCAGTTCTATTTTAATATAGAGTGTAATATAGGCCAACATGATGACAATGGCGAGTAATTACAGAACACCTAAATAATCTTATTTAAAATCACTGGTTACGGAAACTCTGTACACACGGAAATCTACAATGAACAATCATGCATACCATTTTAGAAAGTTCAGGTAAACAGCGTAGTAACTTAGGCCTAAATTATTTTACCTATGTTTCTCCAGACTCTGGTGTCACAATGTAAAAAATAAATGAACGAAAACAAATACGGTCCAATATCTGGCCAAAAGAATATGATTAATAAATACAGCAAGGCCAAGGAGAACTGTGTGTGAAGAATATATTATAGTCGTGATGACCGGGACGCCGACTCTCATGGGGCTCCATGTCCGTGTAAAATAAATAAATAAACAGAACAAAACAAAAACAAAGGGTATATAATCCCTGGGTGTTAACAGTTTCTACTCCTTGATGTAAGTCAATATCAGAAGGTATTGGCACTGCAAAATAATTTTTAGCGACTGATACTTCATACAAGTGAAGTCAGCCAAAAGAGGAAGGCTAATTATTGGCTGGCCAATTGTTTTTAGTTGACTTCAAGAGCAGGATTAGAAATAACATAAATCAGTAATTAACATTGTGCAATTTTATTTCATCAAATAAGTGCACGATTGAAGAGAGTGCATGAACTTTAGAAATTGAATCTTTAAATTTAGTGCACATTATATATTAAGATAATAAGATTATTGCAGTGATTTCTCGACACTAGCCAGTATCTTCCCTATAACATCTATTGTAGGGTAGATTCACTCATAAATAAAACACATACTTTTAAAAACAATGGATCTGAAATGTAGTGAGTAGAAAAAAATGGATTGTGGATGAGCTGACAATGTTACTAATTCCACGACATTTTACAGTTGTTATTAATTCAAGAACAGAATTTTGAGCAGATATCAATCAGTCAAACACACACACACACACACACACACACATAATATATATATATATATATATATATATATATATATATCCCATATATATCATATATATCCATCCTCTGCAACTGTGGTTATACCATAACGTTCTAATATATGGGGTATCCCCGACTTATGCTCTATGTCCCATCCCTACTTCATATAAATGTTTCCCTTTATCTTCTACCTCTTCATTTGCTTAAACTATAGTATGGTTCACAATCGTTTTGTTGCGTTCGACGAATTCATATGGAAAAAAGGGTTTTATACCTACCCGTAATGAAGCTATAAAATTAAAAATCAAAGTAAAAAGTAAAATTATTACTACTATTAGTATTGAAACGTCTTTTTCTCCGTAGTACGGCGTCTTGTCTTACAACAATAATTCAACCAATTTGAGAGTGGTTAGTGATCGAACGGGTGACACTGGGAGGATTTTATTTTGAGTCCTTTGGTAGGAAATTTGAAATACATTACCTCGACTCAGTTGTGAATGAGTACCAGGCTTTAGACAGTGACAGAAATGGTAAGACTGTTAGTTAAACGGGACGCCAAACATACGACTTGTTTTGTATGGTTTAGGAAACCTGCTATGACATATGCCCTGTCGGGTGGATGAATAATACATTTTGAATTGAAGTGAGCACGGTAAATTTGAGGAGTTGTGCTTCTAGAAATTATATTCTTTTTTTTTTTTTTTAAATAAAAAATTGTATTCAAGTAGACGTCTAGCCCCCGTACTCGTCAATACAGATCTTGACACGACTGAAAGAAATCGATCCCATGAGTTGGCTCGCCTTCGCTTCCTTTTCTCTACCTACTTCCTTTCAAATCCCTCATACATTTTATCGGGGTCAAATTTGTAAGTGTCTCTTCTTTTTTCCCTTTTTATTTTGTCGTAATAATTAAGTTCAAGTTAATAGTTTTTATAAGAATGACACTGTTCTTTAAATATGAATGCATTATCTTCCCTATATTATATTGTGAACAATCGACCTAGGTCTAGGCCTCGGCGTCTCCTCCCTTAGTGACAGTGTGAGTGATGGACCTTAATAAATTCATTCGGGAGAAATTCCGTACGCTCCTTGACTCCTTGGCGGGGTGGCATCTCTTTCAATTAGTATTTTTATTTTTACAGTGGATCTTTTGTCATGCGTTTATTTATTCAATCGGAGTGACTATTCTCACCCCCGGGATGAGAATAAAAAAATCGATCGCGCTCTCACCCCGGGAATCCCGGCGGGATGAAAGTAGAGGTCCTCGCCACTTCACTTCTCGCTATTCTCACCCCTGTTAACCAACACTTAGGGAGGGTAGGTAGCCTAGCCTAGCCGCCACCCCTTCTCGCTATTCTCATCCCGTATGACTATTACCTAACCAACAGCCAGATATAAATTGAGACAGGGGAGAGAAAGAAAGAGAGAGAGGGGGGGGGGGGAGACGAAATAGAATGTGGAGGAGAAAGAGAAGAAGAAAATAAAAATACCAACAAATTAAAATAAGAGAAAGAGGGGAGAGGGCGAGAGAGATATGAAATATTGAGTGGATGAGAGAAAGGAAATACAAACAATAGGTAGCCTATAAAAGATGTAGAGAAATAAAGTTTGGGGTAGGGGGAGGGAGAGAGCGAGAAAATATAAACAAGTTAAAATACCTAACGTAGGGAGAAATTGAGACAGCTAAGTCAACACAAAATAATAATATGCCCATAAAAGGAAAAGTCCAATTCATAGAAATTGGGCGAATCCAGTTCGCTTAAAGAGAGAGAGAGAATCCCGTAGACAGATTTCCAACAGTGATTCCCATATCTCAAGCCAGCCAGTCAACATTTTAAATGCACGACATATAAGTTCACCCTCCTTACGTCCAGTACAAGGAGAGATTTGATGATCAGGTGAGAGTGGCGAGGAAGGGGGGGGGGGGGGTGCTAAGCTGACCCTACACAGGGATGAGAATAGCGAGAAGGGACGGCGGCTAGGCGAGGCTACCCTCCCTACCTGTTGGTTAATAGGGATGAGAATAGCGAGAAGGGACGGTGGCGAGGCTACCCTCCCTACCTGTTGGTTAACAGGGATGAGAATAGCGAGAAGGGGTGGGGCTGCATGTTCACCCACCGTACTCCAGTGCCACTAAAAGTAGTAACGAGAGAGATGATGATGATCAGATGAGAGTAGTGAGGAAGGGGGGGGGGGGTGCTAAGCTGACCCTACACAGGGATGAGAATAGCGAGAAGGGGTGGGGCTGCATGTTTACTTTCCTTACGTCCAGTACCACTAAAAGTAGTCACGAGAGAGATGATGATCAGGTGAGAGTAGTGAGGAAGGGGGGGAGGGGGTGTTAAGCTGACCTGACACAGGGATGAGAATAGCGAGAAGGGACGGCGGCTAGGCTAGGCTAACCTCTCTACCTGTTGGTTAACAGGGGTGAGAATAGCGAGAAGGGACGGCGGCTAGGCTAGGCTACCCTCCCTAACTGTTGGTTACAGGGGTGAGAATAGCGAGAAGGGGCAACTACCTCTATTCTCATCCCGGGGGTGAGAATAGAGGCAGCCTTATTCAATTTGTCAACTTATAGTAGCATCAAAAACTAATCGTAGTGTTTTTATGCACCTCCGTTGACGGTGTATCTTAACGGATCGTTTTTTTATACACCTCCGTCACACATGCGCATCCCACCCAATCTCATTAGCGATATTGTGTTTCTGTCTTTGGACACGGCGAAAGTTATATTGTGACATTTGTAGGATGTTTTTGTTAATAAATTTATATAAAAATAATAATAATTTAAAAAATCGAAATATAAAAATAGAAGCTGCATTGAAGGTAAAATAATGTATTAGAAAGACATTAAATGTGATGAACAGTCAGGTGGCTCCGTAGCGCAGTGGACAAGCTGTCAGACTCCAACCTTGAAAGTACCAGGTTCGATTCCCATTGTTGACATTTTTTTTTGTTGGATTTACTTTGTTTTTGTTTGCTTTTTTTCTTTCTTTTTTTTTTTTTTCAAAAACTTCGATTTTAATTTTCTAAAAGTATTTGTGTGCCATGTTTCTTTTTACTCTTTATTTTTTAAATTATTGTTATTATTCTTTAATTTATTATCATTGTACATCGGTAATCACTAAGCAGCGTGCTAAACTACAATCTTAAACTATTTAAACCTCATGGACGTATGCAGCAACATTTTCATTAATTTACCATCACCGCCAACGGAGGTGCATAAAAAACGGTGCGTTTTTTGTAGGTGTATAAAAACGCCACCAAAACTAATACAAACCTTGATCATGCTGTGACGTGACGTTATGTGAAAGCTTACTGAACTTACTGACTTACTGTTACTGTTACTACTACTACTACTAGGCACTTTGATAAAATTTTCAAACTCAAAATATCTTGATTTGACTCAGTCAGGGAGGGGGCGGGGGTCTTGAAAAAAACATAAAATTTGATACCTTATTTGTTTCTCTATGACCTACGACTGAAATTTTTTTGTCAATCTTACAGAGAGAATCTGTGATCTCACCGCTGACTCAAAACCAGCATCTCGCGGCGATCGGGAAATTTTGAGTCTTGCAGTCAACATGGCCCACTTATTGTTTTCAGTAATTTTGTTTCAATTTAAAAAATAAATGGCAAGTGTTAGATATCATTTTAAAGGTCAGAAAATAAGCTTTATTTTCATATAAATCATTTTCATGTATGGAAAGTATGGAAAAAATTAAGGATAAATGAAAATGGAAAAAAATATGAGGTTTTTGTCCTAAAAAGTGGGGTTGGTGGCGGGAAAAATAAAATACTGAGCGAGTGTATCAATTTTGATGAAATTTGGCAGAGATATTCTTCAATTAATTGTCTATCGATGTATGAAGTATAATTAAAATGTATCCATGCCATAATTTTAAAAGTTCTTATAATTCAAAAATTTATAAATTTTTATTACATAAGTTTTCTGAGAAATACAATCAGGAATTAAGATTGAGAAAGCTTGTTTTGTGCCCTTTATAATGATACCAAAATTAGTCACATAGGTTCACAAATAACGCCATGATGGTGACCAACACAGTAAAGGGTAAAAAATAAAGTTCCAAAAAACGAGTTTCACCTTACAGTGAGCCTATCGGCGGCCACTGGACTGGAGTTATCAAAGTGCCTATTACTACAATTTCCAACAAACGAGCCTTCTACTTCTACTAAGACTAAGAAAGAGTGAGTCAACGCTTTCAAAAGGCCACTTCGCCTTGATCATGATTAGATAGTAGACCTCTAATCGGCCTCTATTCTCATCAGGCGGAGTGAGACTACCGAAAGGGTAGCTCTCTCACCCACAGTAGTGAGAATAGTCCAATGGGTGACTTTTGGCAATTCTCACCCAGTCACTCAGATTGAGGAGAATCATGATTCGATTATTAATTTTCGAGGTGGCTAGATATCGCTCTAAGGCTGTCATTATTGCAATAATAAAAAACCTGGACTTTATCCAAGGTTGGCTGTCATTTTATGTTTTTATAGATATTTTATTAACTTTCCTTATTTCTATTTGCATTTGGAAACATTCCATATTCTGGAATGTGGATAGTTGTTTAAAAGAGCGGAGTTTCAAATATGTGTCTGGGAATAACGGAATTTGGTTATCCCCAGACAGGTGTCTGGGGATAATCACAGCGTATCAAGGTCAGACCAAACAGTTCCTTCAGCTCACATTTTCATCAGGCCATTTTCATTATGATAATTTAATTTGTTTTGTATTTTTGTATCCTTTTTTCCTTTCTAGTAACATCCAAAGATGACTATCAAGATTTTTTTGGGAAACCTCAATTCAGACACAACATCGGACAAATTGCGTCCGCTTTTTGAGAAGTATGGGGAAGTTGTGGAATGTGATGTCCTAAAAAACTTTGGATTTGTGGTAAGTAATGCAAAATTGTAAATGGCCAGATTGGAAGAATTAAAAATTCACAAATCTCGGGCATCACAGTCACATTTTATTGTGATGCAGGGTAGGGAGATCTTGGTTTTTAATTGTGCAGATTAATTGTAGACGAGTCTACTTATAGTTATGAATATAGTTAGACCTGTAAATTCTCAGTCAATTAACTGAAATCAGTCAATTTGTCAAATTCAAATATTAAAAAAAGTGAAGAAAGAATGAATTCACAAATCGTAGTCGCATGACCGTAAAGTAATTAGGAGTGTTCCATAACGCTACGCATATCTCATGGGAGCCGTTCATATTAACGATGGATTTATTGCCAAGGCTAAGCGGCGCTTTTTAGAATTGGCGTGACTGAACACATCCCAGTGTAATTTCACACAGCCTTCGTTAAATTATTTTTTCACTTTCCAACCCCTGTCGTGATCCCAACGGTAGCCAATTTTAACTGAGCCGCCGAGCGATAAATTTCACTGTTTCATCTAAGCCAAAATTGACCACATTTACAAGCTGGGCTTTAAAAGTATAAAAAAAAGTAAAATGCGAATGCCGGAAGTAACATCTGATAATGGGAGACACCTTTAAATCGAAAGTTAGATTAGGATAGATTGCTACAAGCACATTTCGATTGCCTCACGTTGTAAACAAACTGGTTGACCGTTTCTTCACTGATTGGGTACCTAATTATAAGGAACAATGGTAAGTAGCCTAATTAATTCCAGTGCAAATCAGGCGGTTTTCTGCCATTGTTTTGCTCAAGCCCAAGTGAGCTTGCTGTTTTGTGGCGATTTACCTTCCCTTCATTTCGATTCTTTGAATTTTTTCGCTACGCCTGCCGAAGTTTCTTCTTTATAATTCACTTCTACTTCTACTTCTATTTAATAATTCAGTGTATTTGCCAGAAGTCATATTTATTTAAGTTTTTTTTTTTTCTGTCATTAACTGATTGAAAATCAAGTTTGCTCATTGCTACATTATTCTAATTATGTTCTCACAATGGCTGAGCTGTTCGTGGATCGCAATTCAGACTTGTCAAGCATCGAAAATTCAATTGGTCATGGCTAGAAGTTAAAGATGATAATGGTGATTATTTTTCTGACTATGTCAGAAAAATTCCAGAGGCAGGAATATGACTTTGATGAAATGAAGTCATCTTACCTATATTCTATATGAATGACATGCTTATTATTTAGCATTCCTTCTACATCAAATTATGGCAGTCATACTTCCAGTAAGAATAACACCCACTATTTTAATGTATTGTATTTATCACTCTCCTCTCCAATGATGCCCAATTAAAAAAAAAAAAAAATCAAATCTTCAGTTTGTCGAAGAGTTTCAGTCAATTTTTATAGAGCTCATTTACAGGTCTATATAGTGGAAATGGCCTTTGTCACCATTTTATATGACTGGAGCCAGATGCTCATTTATGCCCAAGTCTAGTGATGTAAAATGTTTTAAGTGTCTTATCCAGGGACACACCCCACTCTTTTGGGTTTTGTTAGCCGAGCATGATTGCTCTCAACTATTGACTTTAGTTCTTTGGAAAATATGTTTTATTTTTCATTCAGGATTAATGGAAAAACACTTAAAATTCTTCCAGTGTATTTGACTAAAGATTCCAAGTTTACCGTGATTGGCCCCAAAATTAGTGCTTTGGCCTCTGACAATACTGGACCCATTATCAATTTGTTCAAATGGCCATAACTTTTCAACAAATTAATTGGGCCTTGATTTTTTGTTTATATTATTGTCATTCCACACATTAAAAAAAGTTAATGGCTCTTAGATCAGGACACATGACATTTGTTTTTTTATTTTTTTTTATGTGAATGAGTATTCATGTAGAAGTTTACTTCTCAAGTTTAGATATGCTTTTATATTTCCAGCTAATTCTCTTGGTATTTATATTTTTTTTCAATACAACTTAAAGCACATGACCAATAAGAATGATGCTAACAAGGCAATTGCACAACTGGATGGGTACAGTGTTGATGGAAATAACATCAGGGTAGAGGTAAGTCTCATTTGTATCTCAATAAACTGTGAATTCAATTACATCTGCTAGGGACACGTTTTTCCGAATTTGTAGAAACCTTCACGACCTTCACATTCGAACTTTTAATTAATTACGTATTATAATAGAAACCGATGTCTTTATTGCAACAAATACAATGTGCGGTTTTCGGAGGACTACCCGAACCACGATATTTTTTCTTTCGTTTTTTGATATATTTCTTAAATTTATTTTTTCAAGATTTCTATTTTTTTATTACTTTTTTTATCTTCTCCCTTGTCAATTACTCAGATTTAATATAGATTAGATGACTGCAAAGTCTTGCGGCCTTCACGTTTTTTCTTAAAATTTTGGTCTTAATTATTGTGTGCGTCTTTTTTTATTGAAAACTAACCTTCAGGCTTGATTGGTTCTATGGAACACAGATACAATTTCTTATTCTTTTTAATCTTACAGCTATCGACCGGAAAGAAAGGAAGCGGCGGCGGTGGCGGAAAATTCGACAGGAAAGGGTTAGAAAACCTTGATTGCGTAGTCTTAGATAAGAATATTACATGTGCGTTGATTCCTGGTTGTACCGATCCGGTGCCGTCTGTGATTGTCACCATCATGCGTGTGTCAATGTCTGATCGATCTCGGCATACAGCTTCTGTTCAGTCGCAACAAGTACTTGAATTGGTCACTGGTTCAACTTTTAAACTTTAATAATTTTGATAATTGATTCCCTATAAATTTTAATATTTAACTTTTTTTATGGAAACTTAAGTAGAAATCTTTTTATATTTAAGATTTTATTCATTTGCTTATCCAGAAATGCCCTCAAGTTTTTGGGTTAGCATTGTTCTAATCGGGAATCGTAGTGTTTAGGAGCATTAATGAAGTCGTAAGCTGTATATTTTATATGATGATTTTGAAGTTTAGTTACTGTCCCAGTCTTGAAACGTTTTAGAGATGCAGTAGCTTGGAATTCTTTTGTTTTATATTGATATTGTTAATAGTTATTGAATTACATATACAACACTCCACAAGCTTGTTTTTTTTTTAAATATAAATAATTATAGGGCACCTCCATTTAACAAGTAAAATAATTATACACAGATTTGAGAGGAATGGAATTGGAGGGTTTAAATTTGGAATATTTTATCCAGGTTACCGGGGATATAATTTGTTTTGTTTTTTTGTTTCCTTGAAATAATCTCTGTTGTCAGGCTATATGGGTTCACTAAGGCAGAGATAGAATGATTACAAACAATAAAGAGTGAAGAAATTGTTCTGGAATATTTTTTATATTTATTCATAATTTTGTTTGAAAATATCGTATTACCACTTAGTGGGTCTTTTAATTGTAAGTATATGCCACATCTTACTCAGCTCTTGTGTAGCATTGTCAATATTTTAAAGTTTTTTCATAGGCATTTTCTCTATCATTCATGAATGTGGATTTATATTCATAAATTCCTGTTTCCCTCCAAAATTTAGGTATGGTGGTGGTGGTGGCGGTGGCCCAAGGGGTAGACCCTATGGTCCTCCTCCTCCAAGGGACTTCAGAGATTACGACAGATATCCTTATCCTCTTCCTCCTATGCCATTTGACCGCTATGATCCGTACTACCGTCTTTTCATGGAGAGAGAGGCTTTATACAGTAGAATGGGTCCAGAACGCGGTGGAAGAGACAGATACCCACTTCCTCTTTCTCGTGATAGAATATCAGATCCACGAGACAGACTTCCGCCACCAAGATCATTCCTAGAAGACAGAGCTCGTCCTTTGTCTGAAACTTATCTTGGAGACAGAGATCCTATTGCTGCAAGACCACCTCCAGAATACTATGACAGGTAAATTTATACCTTACTTTGCTCTCTCTTTCTTTATGCTGTATGTTTAGTTATAATAAGCTCCCTCAGAGAAGCAGTCAGAGTATGTCAAATTTGCAAAGATCCTGAATGCATTGACAGGATGTCAAATAGGCCCAATATTTTTCTGTACCAAAAAAATTAACAATAATGAAAGCTTGGGGTGGCCAGTACTGATTCTGGGTAATCCAGATACTACTGGATTTTCAATTAATAGGCCCAAGGAGAAAGGCTCCCCACAATCAACTCACTATGTGTCAAATGTCAAACGTGTCGTGCCCAGCTGCACCAGCTGCTTGGCCAATCCCAAAGTCTGGGTGTGGGTAATGAGACCTATCCTTTCTTCTCTTTCTCAATTTCTCTTATGGTATAGGCAATACTCGAGAAATGACATGCAAGGTCAGAACTGCTTTTACCTGTACTCTTGGTGCCATGGGTCAAAGTTTGTCAGAAAAGTTGGCGAGTGAGAATTTCTAGGTGGATAACACTTAAGATTTCCTTTGTTATGACCGCACCAGCACCGTGCATCCATGATCCAGCATTCCATCACTGTCAATTAACCTTACCTTGCAGATGGTCAAGGCCGGTTACCCTCCCTGTTCTAAGCTGTGTTGTTATATCATGATTCAAAATCAATTATTAATCAGATTTGTAGGAATGAACAAAATTAAATTTCCCATCAGTATAAAGAATTAATTTTAAGCTATTTCTGGATACCTTTTTCATTTTCTCAATTAAATGACACAGATGCTGTGATTTGTCATATTCATAAGTGTATTTCTTGAGTGGTATTTTTATGGGAGTTACGTCATGGAGATATAAGTAAATTGTGCATGATAAAATATCATTTGATTATTCTCTGAAGAATTGAAAGTTTCCTCTTTGATTTCCATACAAATTTGAAATGAGTAATATCCCTAAAAAATTGTCCTTTCATAGTAAGTCTCTTAGTAAAATACATTTTTGGATATTATTTAAATTTATTAAGTCACATTCTGTTTTGTTTTTGTTTTTTCGTTTGTTTCCTTTGGTTTCCCTTTTTATTGTGTTTTGTTTATTTTGTTTTTTTTAATGTTTATTTACTTATTTAATTTGCTTTTTGTAAAAGGAAAAAAAATTTAGGATGATGGAACATTCAGAAGTAGACCATTATGATAAACTTAAGAAACTGTGCAGATTGTGTGGTGCATTCCATGGATTGATAGGCATAGTTTTGGAATGGGCTTTCATGGGGAGCAGGGGAGAAATGTTGCATTCCACTATGGCATCAGGTTTAAGGTCAGAGTATGAAACTTGCTTGCATCATGGAAACTTCTCTATTACAAACAGATCCAGAGCTTAAAGTTTATCCTCTACAGTCTGAGTAAAAGGAATCCTTTCATCACCATTTCATCTTCACACAGAAATCTGCTGTTGCTATGTCATTGCTAATAACCAGAAAAAATTATATAAATTGTAGATTTGGACATTTGCACAAAATTCCTAGATTTTCTGTCATTCTCTGTCCACTACTGATTTTATCAATACCATGTGTCTGTATTTTCTCTCACGAACTCAAGTATTCTTGATAAACATCTGTGACACCCATCCAACTCACTCAATTCACAGGCAACTCACAATAAACTCGCAATAATAACAATACACTACCATGTATCCATGTAATTTTAATCAGAAAATTTTCATGGCTTTGACATTTGCATACTGAGGGGAGGTAATCCTTTTTTTTAGCGAGGGGGGGGAAAAGGCAAATTACTCTCATTATTATTACAGGCATGTCTACCATCCCCCATTTTGCAGAATCATCCTGCAATCCCGCATTTTGCTATAATGATATCGTTATTTTGTGAAGAACCGCAAAAGCATTATTTGTAGTCTGAAGTTTCAATTCCCCTACCGTTTTATTGTGTGAATATAATTTGCCTTTAGATGGTTATTAAATAGTCGCTTTTTACTTATTTTTTTCTGATAATACAGGCTTTTTTGCATAATATTTTACAATTGAGCATATTTTATGTTATAGTTTTCACCTTGAATTTCAGTCTAAGAGATTATTCAAGTATATGGAGATAAAAAATTTGATCCAAAGTTTTGTTTAGTTGGACATTGGTCATGAATTTGAAGATTAATCGAAATTTAAATGAGAGACTCAATTTTTAAACAGCAGTAAAATCATTTGTAAAATTTAAAATAAAGAATAAAAATAAATTATAGATCTTGAATTAGTCATAATGTGTTAGATGTTCACAGGGTTCCCGCGGCCTCCTTGAAACCTCCTTGATTTTGCTATCACTGAGAAAACTCCTTGAATTTTGCAAGATCACCACATCATCATCATCATCATCCTGTGATATAGATCACCAATTGTGTAGATGAGGAAGATGATGGCAGTCCAGTTGATGATGCTGAAGATGAATTGATAATGAAAGTGATATAGATCTGGATGTGTCAGATAGTGTTGCAGATATGTCTAACGAGGCTGGTGACCAGGCAGAGTGTTCGTGGTCTGATCAACTGGAAAATGTAGAAGGGAGTTGTTTGGACATAGTGGTCCTAATTTAGGACATACTGACTTAGATTACACCTGTCATCCTTACGAGTTCAAGCTCTTTTTCCCTGATACCCTTGTGACTCAGATTGCAGAGCAAACACAGGCGCATGCAGTTGCCATTGAGGAAAAAGCAGGGTTAGCCATTAGAAACTATTAAAAACAGACAAAAGATGTCAAAACTGACAGCGACAAACGTCCAGAAACTGGGTTCGGGTGTCCCATTTGCAACACACACCTGTGTGATGAACTCTGCTTTGCAGAATTTCATGCTGACTCCTTAGACTAATTTTAAAAAATAAAATAATGGGTTTAACAGTGTTAGAATTTGTAATTTTGATTAATATCTTTTCATTTTTATTTTTTTTTCATAGTCTTGATAATTTTATTATATGTGTCATATATCATAGAAAAGGCAATTCTTTCTATATTTTTTGGCCATTTGAAGCAACTCTGTATCTTATACAGTCAAAAAGTTATGCATTTTTGTAAAGCCTCATTCATTAGCAAACTGGAGTTAAGCCATCTGAGGGGGGGGGGGGGGGGGGGGGGGGGGGGTATTTGAAGAGGGTCAGCCCTTTAAGGGTAAACAGACAATTTTACTCATCCAAACAAATTTTATCTTATGTGTATGTTTTTTCATAATTCTCATTGTTAACAGAAAGGCTGCAATGGGTGGCCCAAGAAGTGGAGCTGATGTCATGGGAGGTGTAGGTGCCAGAGGTTCTGGAGGCGACTTCTTCCGTGGAGGTCTTGACAGAGCTGGTGGTTTAGGTAGTGGTGGTGGTCTTGGTGCTGGGAATGGGCCAGCTGATTACCTCGGACGTCAAGGTCAGAGCAGCTATGGTGGACGACAGAACGGGCCAATGGGTGGCGGTGGTGTTGGCGGCAGGTCAGGAGACAGCCAGACCTCTTTTGCCACTGATGCCATATTCTTTTAAAATGAGGTATTTATGATACTGTTCTATTTTAACGCTTGAGATATCCTAATTGTAGCATTATGCTCGATAATATATTTTTTTCTTTTACGTTTTTCCTTTTTGTGAATTGATAATTTATGTCCTTGTCATAGAATGAGTTTGTTGGGTTTTGCCTTAAAGATTTCAGGGTCCTTAGCTGAGAGTGAAAAGGGCAGGGTTGCTTGACAATTATATCCTTGTTGTGGTGGAAACCAGATATAACATGGATGGTTGGACCGGAGCTAAATCTGTTTATCCTTTTTTTAGATATATCAGATATTGATTAATATATTAGTGGTAGTAAAAGTAGAAGTAACTGTAGCAGCTTCACCAATAGTAGCTAACAATAATTGATTTTAATAAATTAATAGACCAGTCAATTAACTGAAATCAGTCAGTTCCTCAAATTAAAAATGTGAAGAAAGAATTTGTGAAACGTTGAACAATCGGAACATAATTGGGAATGTTCCGGAGAGCTACACCCAGCTCATGAGTCGTTTATAGGTAGATATGTTGCTAAGGTTAAATGACAGTTTTTCAGATTGTCGTATCTGAACACAGCCTAGTGTATTTTCACACAGCCTTTGTGAAATTATTTTTTTCACTTTCCAACCCGTCACGTGTTTTGTCTAAGCCAAAGTTGACCACATTTATATGGTTGAAAGGGAAAATGCGAATGCCGGAAGTATGTTATATAGATATTTTCAGATTGAAGGTTATACAATTGCAACTAAAACTAGAACTAATAACAGCTCGATTACCTCGTGTTGTAATCAAACTGGTTGGCCATTTTTTCACTTGGGTACCTTATTATAAGAAACAATAGTGGTAATTAATTCCAGCGCAAATTAGTTTTCTGCCATTGTTTCACTCTCATTTTCCCATCTTTAGATTTTACATGGGCTTGCCGAGAAATTATCTTAATAGGTTTACATATCCAAAGTAGACAAAATAATTTTTGATCTTATTTCATTTTTAGTTTGTCGCATAGTTATTGTCCTTTAGCTTTGATACATTCTATTGTTTAAAGTAATCTCTCACAATGCAGGAAGTGCAGGGTTTGTGACTGAGTTCCATCATTGCCGAATTTTTCGTAATATTACGAATTTTAGACAAATTTCATGGCCAAATACGAAATTTTATGGAAAATTACGAATTTTTAATTCTTAGTAATACTTCAATGATAATAAAAATAATAATGATAAGAAGAATAACAACTCCTACTACTACTATAATAATAATAATGATGATATTAATGATAATATTGTGGTTGTTCATACACAATTTCAGAAATTACGAATTTCCTTGTCAAATTACTAAAAATTAACATTAAAATGACTAAATTTGAAGTTTTCAATTTGGTAAGTCTGGAGTTCTGAGTTGTCCCGCATCGAAAAAGATATGAGAAATTAATTAAATTGGTCGTTGCTGGAAAAATAGTTACTGTTAAGTTGTGTTTAAGGTATGGACATAAGGTTATACAGTGATGCCAAAACTCCGGTTTCACTGGAAAAAACTCCGGTCTGGAGAAGCAAATTCCGGTGAGGTCAAATTGTTCCAAGGACACACCCCAACCACCACCACCACCCACATCATCACTACCACTACTACAACCACCACCACCACCCACATCATCACTACCACTAATACAACCACCACCACCACATCATCATTACCACTACTACTACAACCACCATCACCACCACATCATCACTACCACTACTACTACAACCACCACCACCACATCATCACTACCACTGCTACTACAACCACCTCCACCACATCATCACTACTACTACTACCTGGGCGGGGATCCTGACCTCCCATAGCAGGGAGGTACATACTGTGTCTTCTATCCCCTTATATCTATTTTCCAACATGCTTTCATCTTTGTCTTGGAATGAGATTACTTTGCCCTGTTCGAAGTCCTGGCTGGGAGGGAGACAGTCAAATGCATAGTTATTGTTTTGGGAGATGATATTTTTTTCCTTGTAAGTCATCTCTCTGTTATGTATTATATTTATTTTTAATGTATAATGTAAGCATTTGAGTGTATTCCTCTTTGTTGGATTTTGTGGTTGTGTCCGGATGAGACTTAAAGGTGATCTCAAACTAAGTATATTGATGGTTTGCTCTTGGAATCTGCATCTGATCCCTATTTGTTCCCAGTTCCCCTTTGTCTTCCTTTCTCTTGGGTGCTTTAATTGTAATTCTAGAACTTTTTACTGTCCCATTTTCTTCCTTTTTACTGGTGCTGATATAACCTAAATGTGTTGCAAGCGCCGTAAAACCCTTAAAAACAAACAAACAATACTACTACTACTACAACCACCTCCACCACATCATCATTACTACTACTACAACCACTACCACCACATCATCACTACCACTAATACTACTACAACCACCACCACAACATCATCACTACCACAACTACTACAACCACCACTACCACATCGTCATCACTACCATTTGTACTACAACCACCACCACCACATCATCACTACCACTACTACTACAACCACCATCACCACCACATCATCATCACTACCATCACTACTACAACACTACATCATCTTCATCACTGCAACCACCACCACATCATCATCACTACCACAACTACTACTACAACCACCACCACATCATCGTCACTAGCACTACCACATCATCATCTCCACAAGTACCACTACTACTACTACAACAACAAGCACTACAACATCATTATCATGACTACCACTGCTACTACAACCACCACCACCACCACATCATTACTACTACTACTACTACAACCACCACCATCATCACTACCACTACTACTACAACCACCACCACATCATCATCACTACCACTACTACTACAACCACCACATCATCATTACCACTACTACTACTACAACAACCATCACTACCACTACTACTTCAACCAACACCACCACATCATCATCACTACAACTACTACTACAACCACCACCACCACCATATCATCATCACTACCACTACTACTACAACCACCACCACCACATCATCATCACTACCAGAACTTCTTCAACCACCACCACCACCATATCATCATCACTACCACTATTACTACAAACACCAACACCACATCATTCTCACTACCACCAGTACTACAATCTCTACCATTAAGGTTTGGCGCTTTACTTCATTTGAAGTAAGGAAACTTTGGGATTGTATTTGGTGATGTGTTTATATATCATAATGTAATTCTAATCAGAACTCTATACATTATGTAAACACAATGCCAAATACCATTCCAATTCCTTTTTCTTTTGTGCGGAAATTCCTCTTTCGGCATTGAAATTCCTACGAGTGGTGTCTGAAACTCCTGTGAGCCAAATTTAAAGTTGGCGTCTCTGGGTTATGACATGATTTTAGGGGTGATTGTACTTAATATGACTGTTTCTTGTTTGGTAAGCCTAAGCTTATACTAATACTACTAGAATTATCTTAGCTTAATCATTAGAAACAGTTGTCATATAAATGACCTGCTTATTTGGCATTTCCTCTACACTGCGATCCGCTTAAGATAAAAAAGTTTCTAATCCAAAACTCATCAAAACAAAATTCCGTTTTTCGGGAATGTGTAGCGTATATGCGGAGTGTGAGATTAACCGATGTGCGATTAAGTGAACTGTAGTGAATATCAATCCCTTCTGCTTCACTCATGGGGACAACCAAATGCACACCACCATGCCAAACGACACTGGGTGGCATGAGAGGATGTTCAGGTATCTGGGAGGGAGGAGGGCGCTTGTCTGCACAACCATAATTTTCGTGAGCTTATAACCATCGCTATCACTGTAATTAATCGGTCCTCCAGAACCTGAGCATCACTTACAGTTTTAACACAAGTGATTGAAATATATGCATGGTGTTGTTAAGTGCTGCAATGCATTTCCCTTGTTGGTATGTCAAAGTATTGTGATAAATGCTCACAATCTGTGGGTTTGATTGCTTTGGGGGTGACAGCAAGTACAGTAGAACTCGGAAATAGGGAGTTTGACGGGTCCCCTCCTGATTACTCACTATTTCCGAGTTCTCGCTATTCCCGAGTTGCCAGGAAAGGTCACTCGGCCTGTGGAAGAAAAGGTTATAATATTGCTGGTTATTTCCCTTGAGTGTGTAATTCCAGTAAAAGCTGTCGCCCCTATTTCAATTTCTTCTCAGAAGTGGCAGAATGCTTGTTTTATTTTATTTCAAGTAGAATCATGACTAGAAAAAACAAGAACATAGAAGTATGCATATTATATTAAATTCAAACAGACTCTCTCTCTCTCTCTCTCTCTCTCTCTCTCTCTCTCTCTCTATATATATATATATATATATATATATAGATATATATGAAGAGTTTGTTTCCAAAGTGAGACATAAGTCAAATTTCTGTTTTGAGATATTAGACATTTAAATTTTTGACCAGTAGACAACGCAGATTACATAATTTGATTAATTGAAACAGTTATCCTCTTGCTCAACATCAGAACATAATTTTTTTTTTAAATCTATCTTTTTTTAAAATGTACTTTGTTATGATTTATAATTTCACTTTTTCTCCAAAATGAGACATATCCACCCAACAGATTTGTGCCAAAGTGAGACATATCCAATTTTGATCAAAATGGATGTAGTCACTCTCAAGATGTTGGTGTAAGTAAGACAGAAATACAGATTTACACCCAAGCAAAGTATGTGCTATAAGCCTACACACTAATGGCAACTCTCAGTATTCTTGATGCCTTGGGGCAGACACAGAAGTTTCTTCTCTAACCAAAGAATGCAAGCTAAGCTATTTGATCATTAGATGAAATCTACTCTCATGACAGTGGTAAAGCAGCCATAGGAAATATGGGGCAACAAAAAATTGCTTATTGGCAAAAGATAGCGACAAAATATAAATTACTTGTCAGGGCTAAATTGGTCATCCTGGTTTGACACAGCATAGCATAGGTTTTTTTTCTGGACCCTTGTCAGTCTGGAGTCAGCAAATGGTTAGATGGATCTAATCCAGCAATTTGTACTCTACCATAGACTAGAGTCCTGGCTAAATGATAGCAAGCAATTTATGCTGTTAAGTTCCCTCTACAAGAAGAGGGAGGAAATTGTTTTTGTTTTGGAATGTTTAACAGCGCTTGCAACACTCTTAAGTCCTATAAGCGCCAGGGCTTTGTAATATTCAACAAAAGTCCTATCAAGAGCCAAGAAATGCCACAAAATCGTCTGATATAGCACAGAACAGCAAGATGGTAGTGATAGATCAGGGAGAAAAGGAGGGCCTACCAGTAGCACCCAACCAACTCCCGCAGACTAGTTTCGATAACCAGTTTAAGTACAGTCACTGGATGAAAATTAACCCAAGACCAATCATAAACATACATATTGTAGTTAATTGTTCCATATTGCTCTAGGAAATTTAACCCACAAACTGTGAACTGTGAGGGCCAATTTCAAGTCGACCTAACGTACGACTGTTGTCAGGATATGACTGTCGGTTCCATCAAGAGATCAGTAACTGCGATGCGACTTGAGTTTCTGGAGAAGCTCAAGTCGCATCGCAGTCACTCTCACAGAAAGCGATGGAAACAGCAGTCATATCCTAACAATTGCAATGCTTCCTACCCCTTCAGTCATAAGCACCAGGGTACTTGTTAGGTTATGAATGTTTAATGGGTACTGGCTCTTTAGGTCATAAGCGCCAGGGGAAAAAGTAGGTGAATAGTAACACAATTTACTAGAAATAGAAAGACGAAACCTGTGCAAGGCCTCACAAAAGCCCAGACTCCTGGTTATAACTCTGTTGGGAGTCTACCAAAGTAATATAGCCAGCAGTCAATTAAATGCAAAGGAAGTTGATTAAGCTGAAAATACAACATACACTAACAGTAAATCCACTTACACTCCTCTTAATATTAAGATACAGAAGGTATAAATGAGAACACCAATGGAAGTTTCCTCTTCAGCATAAGCATTCTCTATTGCATAATGCAGTCACAAGACAATGTGCATGAAAAGAAAACAAAAATAACTCAAAAATATATTTTATAAATTTAATGACATCAAAACATTTGAAACAGATAAAAAACATGTCAAAGTCCACATCAACTACATGATGGGGAAAATCAAACCAAAGTAAAAAAAATAATCCTACTGAAAATTAAAAATGATACAATATCAAACGTGTGGTACTTGCAAAAAATACGGGACTTCTCAAACAAAACCCCTGAACATCCCCCCCCCCCCCCCCCCCACCCATAAAAAAAAAATGTTAAGCAGAAAACATGACTACACATCCAAACCACTTTTTAAAATAGAAAAGAGCCAAAAAATCCCTGCCTTCATGCAAATAAGGAGAAAAGCAGTTCCATTGCCAGTAAGCTGAATTAAAACTGGGGTGTATCAAAAGCTCAGCTTAAAGTTAAATAAGCAACAAAAAAATGTATGAATTCTAAGTCCAACAGTAAATAGACAATTTATGAAAGATGCGAAACTTTAGGGAATAAAAACTGATTGAAAAAAAAATACTATGCTAAAATACCCCCCCCCCCCCCCCCCCCCCCCCAAAAAAAAAAAAAAAAAAAACTCTAGAAAACAAAACTGATGGATTAATTAAATTTAAAAGAATAGCCTGGTGTCAACAGCAATTAAAAAAAGGGAACGTAATTCAAAACCCAAAATTTTCGTGCTGATAAATTCACGTGTTGTTGAGGATAGCTAACTCTCAACATGCGCATGTGAGACTTTGGGTGTCGAATAACCTGGTGAAAAGATACACCTGAGTTTCGGGTGTCGAATAGCAATCCATTAAAAAAAAAGACCTCCTGTCAATCCACAGAGAGGGACATAATCACAAGATTTAAGTATGTAGTCAGACAGGTAGGCATTAAATGTATGAAATATGACAAAAATACCCAAAGGAAAACTTAAGCCAACCAAAACTGATTGAATAATTAAATGGTCTGGTGTAAACAGCCATTAAAAAAAACACCATACAGGACACAAAGCATAAGACTCATAAAAACAATGGATATGGAAAAGGGAATAAAAAATTATATAAACACAGTAAATCTAATCTTCATCAGATTCTGGATCCTCTGTAACAGAAGTTGATAGGAGCCAACTATCATACTGTGCCCTGACATCATTACTGACACCAAGACTGTCCAATAAATTGCAAACGTCCGTCTTCTTTTCTTCTTTCACACAAGAAATATCTCCAATCACCTCAGGGACAAAGTCAACCCAACGCTTCCCCTTCTTCAGAATCGAATGTTCACAAAATGGTCCCTCATACACTGACTTAAAGCCAACTTTATCATTGTTAAATTGTAACACCCTGGCATCACTCACTCTGAAGCCCTTTTGAGTCTTTAAAAACGACGCCACTTCTTTTTTATAGTCCTTCACAAACCAATCCTTTCCATACTGAAAAACAGTGCCATGTCTTTTTAAGATGTCAATGTATTCGGATGGCAGCAAAATAAGAGCTTTTTTCCTGATGTCCTGCTCAATACGTCCGAATACCCTGTCAGCTGGCAGATAACTGTGGCCACGAATTGGAAAAAAATATTGAATAGAACTATTTGGAATATGTCGTTTCCTGAATGAGTGCAGCATCGACACCATACTGAAATTTTTGTTTTGTCCAAAACACGAGTCAGAAAATAATCTGACTTTCCTGCCCTGAAAGCTTTCACCGAAACCAGTTAAAGCATGCTCAACTGCGGATGCAATGACATTTGAGTCTTTTTTATTCTGTGTCTCCATCCACGTATAAAGGAAAACATTCCTTAATGGAACAGACTGTCCTCGTCCTTCATGACGCACGACAGCAAAAACATACATATATAGCTGACGTGAATAATACGCCTGTCCAATCGAAGTTTTAGGGAGAACAAGGTTCTCCATTACATCAAAACATAGTGTTAATGAATCGTCAACGTTGTCCATTAAGTCATAAAATTTCCTGGCACGTCGCCTATGAAGCAAAAAAGCGACTGCCTTTGCTCGCTTTTGTGCTTCAGGTAAATCTTGGCGCAACTGAATCCGGAATCGCAGACAATCACTGCATATATCCTTGGCCGGGTGCCCAAAAGCCAGATTGAATCGATGCAAAAATATTGAATAATATAAGGCATAGGAAGCCTGTCGATGATTCTGCTCATTAAAGAGTTGGCGCATCTTGGCAACATTCATGTCACTGGGTAGATACTTCCGTCCAGGAGCTCCACGACGTGCATAATGGCTGGCTCTGCACGTGAATGTTTCAATATGAGAAACGATTGACTCTTTAAACTCAACCATCTCTGGGGTTTGTCTGCTGCCACCGCGACGCTCTTTTCTCGGTGCGCCTTCCTTAAGGAAATTATTTGCAAGACGACTGAGACGATCCTTCTTGACATCTGTAAGGATATAAAAAATAGAGGAAAGATGTTACATTGAGATAAAGGGGTATATGAAGAAAGTATCAAGCAAGAGAAATTATAATGTTATAGATGCCTACACACACAAGCTTCAATCCCCCACAACTTTTCCTTAGACACGAATAATAAAATCAAAATTCAAAACAGAAAAAGCATTTTTAAAATCTAGCTTGTGAGAACAAAAAAAAGTAAACAATAAAAAAAAAGACAATAACAAACGACTAAAACCACAGATAGGTAGTAAACCAATGAACTATGAGATGATGGATTGCGCCACGGGGCTGCAGAAACTTAAGTGAAAATTAAATTAGGTACTCATTTACTGTAAAGACACCCCCCCCCCCCCCCCCCCCCCCCCAAGTAGCCTCCTTAAGCTGTATGCCAATTGTGAAGGGAATTTTAATTAAGTTAAGGATAAGCTATTGTGTCCCCTCAAATCTTCATGCAATATGGCACACATGCTACCTTCCTTAAATGTGTGTCTATCTTTATACTTTATTATGAAAAAAAATGGCGACTTTTAGAAAAATAAACAATTTTTGACTTCACAATGACCTCTCAAAAGCTTTTTTAATAGCTTTGTCAATGCTCTTTAATCATAGAGCTGTGAGCGCTTATTTCATTCTGACTACAATCTCAACGTTAGTCACAATACGACTGTAGTTTCCATCGCTTTCTGCATAGTGTTGCGGTCTCTGATCGTCGCTCCACGATTTTATTTCTGGTTGTCTCTCCTCGACATCATTTCTTTAATTTATTAGCAAAACGTGCTGTTTAATTTTTGTCCGCAATTTGTAACAAATTTTTAACAAGTAATCCTAAATTTGTTACCAGTTATTACCTTGAAAACTGTAGCATCATGAAAACATTAAGACTATTACTATTAGCACTTCATTTTTGTTAACAAAATCTTTATCTACTACTATTACTATTATGAACATGATTCTTCTTCATATCAGTGGTCCAAACTACACAAGGTGAGATATAAAAATAAATATTCATTCATGCCACGTGGTGTGAATGTCCACTCACAACAGCAATAAAAAAGTATACCCCCCCCCCCCCCCCATACCATGAAATGATTTTTATGGTATTTTATAGATAGAATGCGCTTGGCCAAGGAGTTCACAACATTGCCATCCGGAAGTATAACGGACCAACACACAAACTCTGTGTAACCATGAACTTTTATAGTCTGGTTAATACAGTTTAGTGAGAACAACTCACAAACGCGGATGGCAAAAACAATAACAAAGGCCCGAGTGACGTCATCTGCATACTATCTATAAACAATGCACTCATCTCGATGGCAGGACTTAGTACTCACCTTCCTACATTACATGGCTTTACTCTATGTTCATTATAAATAATGAAGACGTTACCATGTCCTAAGCTCTATTTAATTTTCTTTCTACTTTCACTTTAACTTAGACTAAGTCTAAGTGATCAATACGAAAATAGCGTAATCATTATCATAACATAAATAGTGATGCACTAGGCAATAAATCAGCAAAAAGAATAATTAAAACAGTGGAACAGAAGAAAGAGTGGGCACTAGATCCAAGTTGAGTGAGAACAAAGAAAAATAGGTTAGAGTTGAGTTAGAGTGTTTGATGTTGGATACGGATCAAAGTCAAAGTAAGATAACTGAATGAGAGAGCCTTTGCAATTCGATAATATTATAATAAAAAAGGAAATGACAACTTACTGAGGATGGACATGAAGGATGCTTTGCATACAGGCAATCTCCCGCTTGTTGAGGTGACCACATTGTATTTGATGGTAACATCACGGCCTCTTTTCCTCTCTGTTTCATCGATCCTGGCCCTTGAAGGAGCTGACACGTCCATCAAGGATATCAACATGCTGTTTTGGTCAGCATGGCTGCTCTGGGAGCAAAATGTCTCGAACATTTGGACGAGTGACTCTGGCTTCAGCTGATCTGCACAACACAAAGGAGTTGAAACGTGGTTGCAAGAAACAGTCGGAATGTAGCCTCCATTGGCCCGTCTCATCTTGCCTACTGTCTTGTATGCCCTAGCTGTTTCTTTCCTTTTCCTCCCTCGGTCTGTCCGCTGTGCAGTTTCGTTTATGTTATCAAAAACTTCCATTGTCTCTCAAAATTGAATAGTCGAAGTTAGGAGCGGTTAAAAATGTATGTTAATGGTGTTAGCGGTACGAAGTTGAACGAGTGAATGGTTATCTACGGTCTACGTCAATGGGCGCATCCATGATACCAGTTCCGGGCCAAAAACATAACGAATTACGACTGGTCAATATTAACACCATTCACGGTCTTTGATTGGCTCTGGTTATGTCTCATTTTGGAATAAAACATTGCAGTCCTATATCTCGTTTTGGAAAAAAAGTAGAATTAAATACACGTTTAATTAAAGTTATGTCGCGATTTGGACGGAAATATTTTTGAAAGGGCAAAGCTTTATCACCCATGAAGTGAATCTGAGCCGCTTCTCTCAATCCCTGAAAATGGCGTATGTCGCATTTTGGAAAAAAACTCTTCATATATATATATATATATATATATATATATATCTCGCTCTCTCGGTGGGGTTCCTGATCTCCCATAGTGGGCAGGGAGGTACTTTCTGTGTCTTCTATCCCCTATATCTGTTTTCCAACTTACTTTCTGTCTTTGTCTTGGAATGAGATTACTTGGTTTTGTCCTGGCCCTGGCCTGAGTCCTAGCTGGGAGGGAAACAGTCAAATGCATAGTTATTTTTTTGGGAAATGATATTTTTTTCCTTGTAAATCATCTTGATGTTATGTATTATTATGTTTGTTATTTTTAATGTATAATGTAAGCATTTGAGTGTGTTCCTCTTTGTTGGATTTTGTGCTTGTGTCCGGATGAGATTTATAGGTGATCTCAAACTAAGTACATTGATGGTTTGCTCTTGGAATATGCCTCTGATCTCTATTTGTTCCCAGTTCCCCTGTCTTACTTTTTCTTGGGTGCTTTAATAGTAATTCTAGAACTTTTTACTATCCCATTTTCTTCCTTTTTACTGGCGCTGATATAACCTAAATGTGTTGCAATCGCCGTAAAACCCTCAAAAAAACAAACAAAACAATCTCTCTCTCTCTCTCTCTCTCTCTCTCTCTTCACACTGATTTGATCTAGTGACACGGACTGGGTTTTAAATAATCGGTAATAGTAATAGAGGATTGTTTTTTTAAATCTTGTAGCATCACTTGAATTTGTTGCTCAACTTTAACAAGAGAATCCAGCGCATTTTCAGAGTCACGATGTTGCATTAGAAACATCCTGACTTTGTCTAAAGATTCAAGCATAGTCCTCTCTGAAATTTGGGGCGGGCGTACAAATGACTATGTGTGGATAAAGTGGGGTAGGGTGGGGTTGAACACGGCCTTCGTTAACTACGTAATGATGGCCACGGGTTGAAGTTGATCCACCCCTTCCATTTCCATCAAGATTTCGTTTATGTGTGTGTGTGTGTGTGTGTGCGAGTGTTTGTATGCATTAGGCATGATGAGGTAAGCAAGCGCATCACTCAATCACTGACCCACTGAAATGATGGTTCCACGCTCGCCTCTCTCGCCATCGTGTCATTCGTTAACGAATGCTACTCGCTGGCCGATGCTGCCAAGTGAGGCATGTTGACATGTTGGCTGCCAGTGCTTATGTCGCGTGGCACCACATTGGGTGAATAATTGACTCCCAACCCCAATACACACACACGCACACACACCCAACCCCCACCCAAATTTGTTTCGCCTACTATGTACTACTACAGACTAGGCTCCTATGTAATATTACTCGTAACGAAAAATAAGAAAATAAAAGCAGCTAGGCTGAAAATATTTAAATCGCCCTTGTCTGTTGTTTTGCTTTACTTCGTTCGAAGTCCTAGGCTGGGGCAGGAAATGCTCGCTACTTTAATGCTAATTTTATTGACTCAAATAAGAGAAAAAAACGGGGAATTAGATTTTACTCACTATTTCCAAGTATGTTACTTTCATGTTCTACTGTACTTGAGGTTACCCAGAAATTAGGTCACATTGCATGCTGGTCAAACCTTTAGTCAGAACTCCTCTTTTTAGTATCTCTTAAGTTGTGATTTTTGTGCTCTCCACGAAATTTGTATCTGTCGGAAAATTTTCCTATGAAATTAGCCTTTTGGTGTCCCACCCCTTGATTGCAGGATTTTAAACCAAAATTTTTGTGGCGGGTCGTGGAAATATTATTATACTGAGAAATGGATATTGACCAAATAAAGTAACACCACATCCATTTTAATGCATTTTCAAGAATGGATAATATTACTACTTATTTTTTTCTTTCCACAGAGCCAAGAGATTTCTAACCACCGCTGTCTTCACAAGTCGTTTTAGCTGTACATAAGTTTTAGTCATTGATCCTATGCTTTTATTTTTAAATTAAGTGTAGACTTTGTGTATTTCTATTGTAATTGAACTTTTTTTGTGTTTTTTGTTTCTATTTTTATTTTTATGTGTCCAACCAAGTTCAGTTCTAATATTTCTGTATTAATATAGTTTTTGTTTTTTTTGTCAAAAACACTTTTCATATTTTTTGGAGGACTATTTTTATACTCATTTGTTTTATACCATCATTTTTACACATCGTCATAGATCAATAAATATGTTGTGATCTGACATTTTCTTCATTCTTTTTATTGTTCTAACACATTGATCATGCAATATCTCTCCATCCTGGGTGGGGTTCCTGACCTCCCATAGTGGGCAGGGAGGTACATACTGTGCCTTCTATCCCCCTATATCTGTTTTCCAACTTGCTTTCTGTCTTTGTCTTGGAATGAGATTACTTGGTTTTGTCCTGACGTTGGCCGGATATCCTGGCTGAGAGGGAGACAGTCAAATGTCAAGTTAGTTTTGGGGGATGATTTTTTTCTCCTTGTAAATCATCTGTTATGCACCATATATTGTTTTGTATACATATTACATATGATTTGTAAACATTTGAGTGTATTCCTCTTAGTGGGGACCTGTGCTTGTGTCTGGATGAGACTTAGGTGATCTCAAACTAAGTACAGTAGAATTACTTTAAACCAAAATTTTAGGGACCTTCTATACCATTTCGGTTTAAAGCAAGTTCCCGTTTTGCGATGTTTTTCAAGGGTAGTAACTATTTAAGGAATTTGCTCATTTAATCGTATCATGGGTTTTGCCTTAAATGGAGTTGTTGAATAAATGCCATCTTTAACCTTTTTTACATTTTTTTGGGGGGTTTTCGTTTTCCAATCAAAGTTTTGAAAGAGTTGAGTTCGGGATGCTGTGATATTTACATATCTCCTTCTTGCTCAGCTTTTTTATCGACTTCACATAGTATTTTGATTTTAAACTCCAACGTCTGGGTGGGGATCCTGACCTCCCATAGCGGGCAGGGAGGTACATGCTGTGTCTTCTATCCCCCCAACCCGTTTTCCAATTGTTTCCTGTCATTGTCTTGGAATGAGATTACTTAGTTTTGTCCTGATCCTTGCCGGAGTTCCTTCGCTGGGAGGGAAACAGTCGAATGTATCGTTATAGTTTTGGGAGATGATATTTTTTTCCTTGTAAATCATCTCTCTGTTATGCATTGTATTATGTTTAGTTTACATATTATATTATATGATTGGTAAACATTTGAGTGTATTCCTCTTAGTTGGGACCTGTGCTTGTGTCGTGTCTGGATGAGACTTTTAGTTGATCTCAAACTAAGTACTTTGGCGGTGTGCTCTTGGAATCTACATCTATTCCCTATTTGAAACAGTTCCCCTTTGTCTTACCTTTACTTTTGTACTTTAATTGTAATTCTAGAACTTTTTACTATCCCATTTTCTTCCTTTTTACTGGCGCTGATATGACCTAATTGTGTTGCAAGCGCCGTAAAACCCTTAAAAAACAAAACAAAAACAAATGTCCTGGCTCTGGCCGGAATCCTAGCTGGGAGGGAAACAGTCAAATGCATAGTTATTGTTTTGGGAGATGATATTTTTCCTTGTAAATCATCTCTCTGTTATGTATTATTATTTTTATTTTGAATGTATAATGTTGGCATTTGAGTGTATTCCTCTTTGTTGGATTTTGTGCTTGTGTCTGGATGAGACTTGTAGGTGATTTCAAACTAAGTACATTGGTGGTATGCTCTTGGAATCTACATCTGATCCCTATTTGTTCTCAGTTCCCCTTTGTCTTACTTTTTCTTGGGTGCTTTAACTTTAATTGTAATTCTAGAACTTTTTACTATCCCATTTTCTTCCTTTTTACTGGCGCTGATATAACGTAAATGTGTTGCAAGCGCCATAAAACCCTTTAAAACAAACACTCCAACGTGTGAGCACAGTGCTTTCTTTTAGTAAAATGTAAAGCTAAAGTGAGATCGAAAGTTCTTGGATAATGAATGATGCGCAACTACTCAGAGGTGATGTGAAATGCAAATGAAAAGGCGTGTCAATGCTAAGCTCCCTATTACACACCCCTCTTTTGTTGAAAAGCCATTAGGTTCAAAGGCCTAATTACATAGAACCCACCCCCCTCATACACGCATATTTATACAGTGGAAATAAAATGGCATATCAATGGTAAGTTGTCAACCCTTGTATGATTTGTAAAACATTTGAGTGTATTCCTCTTAGTGGGACCTGTGCTTGTGAATAAGACTTTTAGGTGACTCAAAGTACTTTGATAGTGTGCCCTTGGCATCTATACCTGTTCCCTATTTGAACCAATTCCCCTTTGTCGTACCTTTTCTTGGGTGATCTAATTGCAATTCTAGAACTTTTGACTATTCCATTTTCTTCCTTTGTACTGGCGCTGAAATGACCTTTATGTGTTGCAAGTGCCATAAAACTCTTTAAAACAAAAACACTAACACTAACATGCAATGCAATAAAGACTCGTAGTGGTTTTGGCGTAAGACCTTCATGCACAACCACTACCGTAGTGAATTTTGCACATGTTGTAAACACTACAATGTGATTTTGGCATACGCTATGAACACTTTCATTAAGCCTGTCGTCTGCATTTTTTGCCAAATTGGGACCTAAAATTTGCCAAAAAGACCTAAATTTGTCAAAAAATTTGCCGAGGAGAACTAAGCGTTTCAGTAAAAATTAACACGCGATACAGAAGAAAATATATATAAAAGACAATTTATTGCATTTAAGGAGGCTACATTTATTAATTTACAATATGTAAAGCAATTTATGCGCCCAAACTTTTTTCACTTGGTTCGGGCCCAGGCAAAGCTGCAACATTTCTCAAGTTTCGCACCTTTTTTTTTCGTTATTTTGTTTTCGCTTCTTTTTTTCCCAAAATTTGTCACGCGATTTGCTAATTTTCCCAAAATTTGCCACGATTTGCCAATTTTGGGAAATTTGCGGATCGCCCTGATATTTGCGGCAGCAAAAAATGCAGATGACAGTTTAAGCTAAAAACACTACCGCTTGGCTTAGACGCCAGATTGACTACCCATGTCAAAAAACAATCGTAATGCTTCGTAAACCCTACTGCATTTTTTTTTTTTCTTTTTCGTGGTTTAGATTGCTAAAATTACTATCCCAGTATTAGTAATACTAGATTTGGTACCTTCGGCAGAAATAGCTAAATCGACACATCAATAAATATGGGTCAAAAACGAGAAAATACTAACTTTGGGTTTCTCTTTTAAAATGAGAAACTCAGCCTTACGCTTTTCTGTTCTTCACGGAACAAGATTTGGTTTCGGTTTTAAAGATTCCACGAAATGTCCAGCCGGTTTTTATACTCAACACAATGGCTAACAAAGGCAGCATTTTAGTGATGAAGAGTTTTTATTGAGAGGAAAATATCCAGTGATGTTAAAGGGACAAAAGACAAATTTTAAACGTTTGGGTAATGCTTTCAGCGTTTCCGAAATGACTATGGAAGTGCTTGTTGCATAGAGTGATTTTTGCTTGAGGATAGTGACTTTGGCATAACCAGAAATAGTATTTTTGGCGTGAAGGCCTGTGCTATAAACACTACTGATTGTGCTTTCAGCGTTGCCAAAATGACTGGTAGTGTTTGTTGCATAGAGTGATTTTGGCTTACATCCCCGTTTCGAGCGAAATAAGTCCCGGCAACTCTTGTACGTAGATTCCCTGACTACGGACAGATGCATATACGAGATGAATGGAAGTCAGTTTGGACGAATTCAAATCCCTCAAGGGGGCGGGAACGTACACTCCTCGAAACTAGGTGAGAAGTTGCCAGTCAGTAAGAGAAAACACTGGGTGGTCGCAAAGAATGAAACTCGCCTCTTTGAACTTGCTGATCAGGCTGATACACATACCTAGTATTAGTAGAAACTGAAATGTGAAGAACGTGCGAAAATGCGGCATACATCACTTTGAGAAAATGGGATAGTCAAATTCTAGAATTACAAACACAAGAACAAGTAAACTTAATTCCAACAGTTAAATCAAGCCCATGATTGCGTAAGGAGTATCAAACATTAGTGAGAGTGAGAAGTGTACTCCAAGTGTTAAGAAAAGGATGAGTGAGAAAAGACAGAAACTGGAGTGCTGTATATGGGGAACTTTTTGTTTTTACGGGTTTCAGGGCGCTTGCAAGACATTTAGTTTTAGGTTATACCAGCGCCAGTAAAAAGGAAGAAGATGGGATTGGGGTAGTCAAATTCAAGAACAAGTAAACAAAGGGGAACTGAGAGCAAATAGTGATCAGATGTAGATTCCAAGAGCAAACCATCAATGTGCTTAGTTTGATTTCATCTAATTGTCTATCTGGACATAACAAACCATCCAGCAAAGGGGAACACACTTAAATGCTTACATTATATTATGTACATTCAAAATAACATAATAATAATAACAGAGATGATTTACAATACAAGGAGAAAAATAAATATCTCCCAAAATATTCACTATGCATTTGACTGTTTCCCTCCCAGCCATGGTCAGGACAAAACCAAGTACATAATCTCATTCCAAGACAAAGACAGAAAGTTCCTGACCTCCCCATACTGTGTCTTCTATCCCCTTATATCTGTTTTCCAACATGCTTTCTATCTTTGTCTTGGAATGAGATTACTTGGTTTTGTCCTGACCAGAGTTCTAGCTGGGAAGGAAACGGTCAAATGCATAATTATTGTTTTGGGAGATGATATTTTTTTCCTTGTAAATCATCTCTCTGTTATGTATTATTATATTTGTTATTTTGAATGTAAAATCTAAGCATTTGTTGAGTGTATTCCTCTTTGTTGGATTCTGTGCTTGTGTCCAGATGAGACTTATACTTATAGGTGATCTCAAACTAAGTACATTGGTGGTATGCTCTTGGAATCTACACCTGATCCCTATTTGCTCTCGGTTCCTCTATGTCTTACTTTTTCTTGGGTGCATTAATTGTAATTCTAGAGCTTTTTACTATCCCATTTTCTTCCTTTTTACCGGCGTTGATATAACCTAAATGTATTGCAAGCGCCGTATAACCCTTTAAAACAAAACAAAACAAAGACAGAAAGCGAATTGGAAAACAGAAAATATTATGAGGATAGAAGACACAGTAAGTGTCACCCTGCCCACAATGGAAGGCCAGGGACCCTACCGAGTATGTGGGGAATAACTGGTCACAAAAAAAAAAATATTTTTCGCCGCGTTGATCATGACCCATATATAACATACGACTATAAACCGACATATAAATTTGAATTTCATGAGATGCCACTAAATGTGTTTCGTTGCATTGCAATTTCTGACACTACACGGAAGAATTTCAAAAGTTGAAAGAGTAATTACAACAGCCACCATTTTAAAAAAATACTCCCACTCATATGATTTGTTGGTATGTTGTGGTGGTGGTTATAGTAGTACGAGTGGTTGAGATGATGGTGTTGTCTTTGTAATACTCATGATAGGTAGGATCAGTCACAAACCAATTTTTACCATGGTGATTGTGAAAATTAAAATTACAATAAATCAAACCCACTACGACTAATGATCTTGGATAGCAGTTTGTTTTTTTTTTTTGCATCGCTTGCGGCCGCAAAATATCACTTTGCATTGCGGCCGCAAAATCTGCAAATTTTCGAGATTTTGCAAAGAAAAAAACAATAATTATTTTATAAAAAGGAAAAAAAAAAGACGATTAGAAATAAAATTTGATAGCTCGTGAAGAACGTGAAAGATAATTAATCAAGAGTAGTTTCTGTTTTACTATCCCACATTCTTCTTTTTTATATGACCTTGCATTTGTTGCAAGCGCCGTGAAACCCTTAAAAAAAAAAAAGAGATAGTAAAAAAGAAACCACTCTTGATTAATGATCTTTCACGTTCAACACGAGCTATCAAATTAAAAGAGAGAAAAAATATATTTATCTCGCAAATAACAACAGCGACTGCCCTCTCTTTTGTCTGTGGGTAGGAGGATGCTGTGGTGGTTGTAAGAGTGGTTGTGGTAGGGATGATGATGTGATGGTTGACGTAGTGGTATTGGTGGTAGGGACGATGATCTGGTGGTGGTTGTATTAGTATTGGTGGTCATAGGGATGATGATGCGTTTGTGATTGTATTTTATTAGTCCTACTTGTGGCGATATGGATAATGTGGTGGTGGCTGTACTAGTAGTGGCGGTAGGGATGATGATGGGGTGGTGGTTGTAGTGATGGTGATGTGGTGGCATAGGTGGTGGTAGTTGTAATAGTGGTGGTGATTGGGATGATGACAGTGGTGGTGGTTGTCTCATTGATGATGATGTGGTGGTTGTAGGGATGGTGATGTGGTGGTGGTTGTAGTAGTAGTGGTCTTGGGATGATGGTGTAACGGTGGTAGTTGTAGTAGTAGTAATAGTAGGGATGATGTGGTGGTTGTTGTAGTGGTGGTAGGGATGATGTGGTGGAGGTTGCAGACTACTATTACGAAAAACTCGTAGAATGACGAAATTTTGTCTCCAATTTCAGAAGTTGATGAGCATGTCTGTGCCATTAAAACTTATTGACAATGAAGGTTGATATCAGACTACATAATTTTAATGATTTTATGAAGTTATTTCATACTTGCGAGGGTAAATTGTTAATTTTTAAAGTTAACCATAAGCGGCTTCAATTTTCATTTCCCAAAAAATGACGAATTTTTAGATTTCCAACTAGGGAGGTCCGTGGTTGTATCCAGTAGTAGTAGTAGTAGTGTCAGGGATGACGATGTGGTGATGGTAGAGATGATAATTAATGTGATGGTGGTTGTAGGGATTATGGAAGTGGTGGCGGTTGTAGTAGTAGTGGGGTAGGGATGGTGTTGTTAGACCACCCGCCGCGCTGTATGGCCTTGAGCAAGTCACCTCAACCTAGCTCATTTTGTGGCGCTGCACTGCGGCTGACGCCTGGGTTATTCCAGACTTCCCTTGGAAAAGACCCTAACGACAAATTTCCCCATGGGGATGAATAAAGGGGATTTTATTTATAATTATTTTCTTATGTAGTAATGGTGGTGGTTGTAGTATTAGTGGTGATGGATGATGATGTGATGGTGGTGCTAGGCATGATGATGTAGTGATTGTAGTTATATTGGTGGTAGGGATTATGCTATGGTGCTGCTTGAGTAATAGTGGCGGTATGGATGATGTGGAGGTTGTAGTAGTGGTGGTGGTATAGATGATGATGTGGCGGTGGTTGTTGTAGTTGTGGTGATGATGTGGTGGCCGTAGTTGTAGTAGTGGTGGTGGTAGGGATGATGATGTGGTGGTTTTAGTAGTATTTGTGGTGGTAGGGATGATGTGGTGGTGGCTGTACATAGTAAGTAGTAGTAGTAGTATTTGTGGTGGTGATTGTAATTGTAGCGGTGGGATGATAGTGATGATGATGTGGTGGTGGTAGTTGTAGTATTGGTAGTGGTAGGGATGGTGATGTGGTGGTATAGATAATGGTGTGGTAGTAGTAGTAGTAGTGGTGGTGGTGGTAGGAATGATGATGTGTGGGTGGTTGTAGTAATATTGGTGGTAGGTATTATGATATGGAGCTGCATGTAGTACTAAAGGTGGTAGGGAGGATGTGTGTAGGGAGTTGTAGCAGTAGTGGTGGAAGGGATGATAATGTGGTGGTAGTTGTAGTAATAGTAGATGTATGGATGATGATGTGATGGTGGTTGTAGTAGAGGTGCTAGGGATGATGATGAGGTGGTGGTTGTAGTAGTGGTGGTGTTAAGGATGATGATGTGGTGGTGGTAGGGATGATGATGGTGATGATGTGGCGGTGATAATTGTGGTAGTGGTGGTCATAGGGGTGATGATGTGATAGTACGGTGCATAACAGAGAAATGATTTACAAGGAAAAAAATATCATCTCCCAAAACTGTCTATACATTTGACTGTTTCCCTCCTAGCAAATGTTATCCGGCCAGGGCTAGGACAGAACCAAGTAATCTCATTCAAGACAAAGAAAGCATGTTGGCAAATAGGTGTAGGAGGATAGAAGACACAGCAAGTGCGTCCCTGCCCACTTTGGGAGGTCAGGAACCCCAACCAGATAGCTGTAAGTAGTGGTGGTGATAAGGTTGGTTATGTGATAGTCGTGGCAGTGGTGGTGGTTGGGATGATGATTTGGTGGAGTTAGTACGGATGTGGATTTGGTTGTAATAAGTAGCTGTAGGGATGTTGATGTAGTGATTATTTTATTTTGTTTTGAAGGGTTAAAACCCTTCAAAACAAACAATCACTACACACAGTTAGATCGTATCAGCGCCAGTAAAAAGGAAGAAAATCCTTAAAGCACCCAAGAAACGGTAAGACATAGAATAGGGGAATTGGTTCAAATAGGAAACATGTGTAGATTCCAAGAGCACACTTCAAAGTTGTTTGAGATCACCCAAATGCCTCATCCTGACACATACAGGTCCGCACTAAGAGGAAAACACTCAAATATTTATAAATCATATATAATGCGTAAACAAAACAATACAGTGCATAACAGAGATGATTTACAAGTGAAAAAAAATATCATCTCCCAAAACTACCTGGGGGTCTCGATAGCTCAGTTGGACCGAGATCGATCCCGGCTGCAGTTGAGATTTTTTTCTGACCCCCTTGTTCACCCATCCAGAGACGCAAACTTTAAATTAGGCTCACAGGAATTTCAGACTCCACTCGTAGGAATTTCAATGCCGAAAGAGGAATTTCCTCACATAAGAATAAGGAATTGGAATAGTATTTGGCAATGTGTTTACATATTGTATAGTTCTAAATAGATCACTGATTAGAATTATATTAGGATACATAAACACAATCCCAGTTTCCTTATTTCAAATGAAGTAAAGCGCCAAAACCTAATGGTAGAGATTGTAGGACTGGTGGTAGTGAGGATGATGTGGTATTGGTCACTGGGCGAAGTTGTTTTGTGCGCCCTATATTTTCCAACCCCCCCCCCCCCCACCCCTTTTTTTAATACACAAAATATACACACATTCTAAAAAAATAAACCCACTAGAATATTGATATTGCGCAATATCCACTGAGTGAGCTCAAGTCACTTAAAAAGGGCTCATAAGACGATAGCAACATGAAGACCAGACATGATGCTTGTTGGGCGAGATAACATTTTCCTCCAACACTGCTTCCGCGCAGGTATTCATTTTACACCTGAGTACGGTGAGAGAATGTTTTCGATCTATGCCGCCTTAAATAAACAGCCAGTAACCGCCCCTGGTATTGGTGGTTGTACGATGGCTCTTTCAGAAATAACCGAAAAATGCCCATTGCTCAGCAACCAGTGGAGATTTTTTAATTCTGTAAACGACATGATATTCCTTATTTCCTTACGGATATTCCCAGAATTATGAAGTGCATCATTTTGCACAATGAATTTCTAGACGATTTTAAAGATGGCGGCCCACCTTGAAACTTGGTCAAAGGAGGAAATCAGAGCTGTCATACGTTTTTTGAACGCCAAAAGTCTGAATCCTACCGAAATTCATAAAGAACTTCAGAGTGTATATGGTGAGCATGTTATAAGCCGTACACAAGTCTATCACTGGTGTAATTTGTTTGAAGCCGGCCATTCCGACTTGACAGACAGGGAAGGGAGAGGGCGTTCGATAACTGCGACGTCAGAAGACAATGTGAAGCGAGTTGATGAGCTTATTCGTCAAGACAGGAGGTTGAAACTTCATGAAATCGCAAGCAGTCTTGAAATTTCGGAAAACTTCTGCCCATAGAATTGTATTTGATGAACTTGGCTACAGAAAAGTCAGCGCAAGATGGGTTCCTAAGCAATTGACAGACAATCATAAAGAACAAAGATTGGACATCTGCAGGGAACTTTTGAGAAGAAGCAAGAGCTCACGCAGGGTTCACGGGCATACTGCCAACGCCGGCGGAGACTTTCTAGGGTACGATGTGACTTTTCTTGACAGCATAGTCACCGGTGATGAGACTTGGTTGCACCATTGCACCCCAGAAACAAAGCAAGATTCAATGACATGGAAACATCCATCCTCACCTGTCGCGAAGAAATTCAAAGTCATACGGTCAGCAAAGAAAATAATGGGAACTGTTTTCTGGACAGTCGTGGTGTTATTCTGTTCGAAACCTTACAACCTGGAGAAACAATCAATGCTGCAAGGTACTGCCAAACTCTTGACAAGCTTAGGGAGGCCATTCGCAGAAAGCGCCAAGGGCAGTTGACCAACGGGGTCATTTTGCAACACGAAAACGCTACACCCCACACAGCACGAATGACGCAAGGTTGGCTAGAGAAATATGGATGGGAGATTTTGCCACACCCACCACACAGTCCAGACCTCGCACCATCTGATTATCACCTCTTTGGGCCACTGAAACGTGAGCTGGCAGGAAAGCGCTTTGATGTCGATGAAGAGCTTGTTGACCATGTGCGGAAATGGCTACAAAACCTTGACGGAAATTTCTTCCGAGAGGGTATCTATTCCATGGTGCGGCGTTGGCAGAAGTGTGTCGACAGACTTGGCTGTTACGTAGAGAAATGAAGGACGAGTCAAGGTATGAACACGTGCAAGAATTTTGTTGATAGCAAAAAAAAACGCGGATTTTACAGGCATTTTTCTGTTAATTATGAAAGAGCCCTCGTAGTAGTAGTGGTAGTGATGATGATGTGATAATGGTTGTTGTTACTCTTAGTAGTGGTAGTGATGATGATATGGTGGTGGTGGTTGAAGTAGTAGTGGTAGTGATGATGTGGTGGTGGTGGTTGAAGTAGTAGTGGTAGTGATGATGTTGTGGTGGTGGTATATTGGTTGTAGTAGTTGTGGTCGTGATTATAATGATGTGATGGTGGTTGTAGTAGTAGTGGTAGTGATGATGATGTGCTGGTGGTGGTGGTAGTAGCAGTGGTAGTGATGATGATGTGGTGGTGGTGGTTGTAGTAGTGGTAGTGATGATGTGGTGGTAGTGATGATGATGTGGTGGTGGCGGTTGCAGCAGTAGTGGTAGTGATGATGTGGTGGTGGTGGTTGTAATAGTGATGGTAGTAATGGCTGCAGTAGTAGTGCTAGTGATGATGATGTGGTGGTGTTTGTAGTCGTAGTTGTGGTACTGATGATGGTTGTAATAATAGTAATAGTGGCAGTGTTGATGGTGTGGTCGTTGGAGGGGAGAGGGGTATCCTTGGAACAAATTGACCTACCGGAATTTGACGAAAGTTGCCCGGAACCCGGAATTCTTTGCTTCAGACCGGAGTTTTGGCATCACTGCCCAGTTGTGAATGGGTAGCTGAGTCTGTTTGATTTGGCGAAAGGACTTTGTGATAGACATAGGATAGCAAGCAATTGCTATTGTTCGTTTCACGCTATAGAAACCAGGATAAACTCCAGCTCCATAGGCCGAATGGCTCTGAAGGACTACTACCCCCCCCCCCCCCCCCCCCCAAAAGAAAAACAAACAAAAAAACAAAAACTAATACATTTTATCGTTTCCCTCTTAGCCAGGACCAGGACAAGACCAAGAAATCTCATTCCAACTTGGAATCCAAGACAAAGACGAAGCATGTTGGAAAACATACAGGAGGTAGAAGACACAGTACCTCCCTGCCCACCCAGAAAATTGGATAGTGAAAACCTTCTAGATATATAATTTTTAAAAAGTAAGACAAGGGGATATGATTCAAATAGAGAACAGATGTAGATTCCAAGAGCATACTATGTATCAGCGTACTTAGTTTGAGATCACCTTAAAGTCTCCCCCAGACACCAGCTAAGAGGAATACACTACACTCAAATGTTTACAAATCATATGTTAAGAATTTAAAAAAATAAGTGCATAGCAGGGAGATAATTTACAAGGAAAAAAATATCATCTCACAAAAATAATAACTATACATTTGACTGTTTCCCTCCCAGCCAAGGACTCCGGCCAGGGCCAGGACAAAACCAAGCAATTTCATTCTAAGACAAAGACAGCAAATTGGAAAAAAGCTATAAGGGGATAGAAGACACACACCCTGCCCACTATGGGAGGCCAGGAACCCCATCCAGTGTTGTGAGATTGTGGCGAGTCTTTATTCATAGAAACATTTGAAAATGGCATATTTAAGTGGAAGATTATCAGCCCCTACAAGAAAAGGAAAAGTGAATCAATCAGATATGAAACAGGGGGAAATTTCCATTCAACTCAACAGTGAAAAACCCGGGCTAATTCGACTCTGGACCGCTGATGGAGCATCAGGTAAACTGGTTAGACCTCTCTTTTTCCAAGAGACTACTTCCATTAGAAGGTACATTATATCTGAGGATGTGACCAAGCGATTGTTTATGTCCCTTGTGCTATAAAAATTATTGTAATGCTCTGACATTTCACAACATAATCTGAAACAATTGCAGACTGCCCAGAACATGAGGAATATGTGCAATTCTGCCAGAGCTCTGCTTCATGACATGCGGTGGCTAGTTGTTGACAAAAGGATTAAATTCAAAGCGTGAATATTAGTTTATCAATGACTTGGATGATATTTCCCCATCCCTACCTTTCAGAACTGAAAGTTAGTCAAAAAACCCTAATGGCCAGCATTTAGTCTTAAAATTTCAACACAAATCATGAGCGGTTAATACGAGATCATTTGTGTTTATTATAAGGGGTTCACGGCGCTTATGACACATTAAGGTAATTTCAGCATCAGTAAAAAGGAAGACAGTTTCTTTAAACTTTAAAAATCTAGATTTCCAATTGAAAGTAGAGGGAGGGTCAAATAAGGAACAGATGTAGATTCCTAGAGTATCAATGTACTTAGTTTGAGATCACCAAAAAGTCTCATCCGGATTTAAGCACAGGATCTCACTCAAATGTTAACAAACCATTATAAATTCAAAACAAAAAAGCTTAATACATGACAGTGAGAGGATTTACAAAGAAAAAAAAAATATCATCTCCCACTTCCAAAACTATATCTGACTGTTTCCCTGTCAGCCATGTACTCCGACCACAGCCAGGACAAAACCAAAGTAATTCCATTCCAAGACAAAGACAGAAAGCAAATTGGAAAACAGATAGAAGGGGGTTAGAAGACAAGTGCCTCCTTGCCCACTGTGGGAGGACACCACCGAGTAATTCAGAATGGAAAATAAGTATACCACCTAAGAATCAGAATATGCATAAAAGTCATATAATTAAATAAAAAGAAATGCTCTTTTATCATTTTACAACAACGTTTATTGATCAGTAGCATATTTACTTAAAACAATAAAACAAAGAATTACAACCAAACTAAAGATTTAAAACATTGAATTAGTTACATGAACTTCTGACAGAAAAAAAAATAATGGAAACACAAAAAAAAAAAAAAAAAAAGAAACCCCCAAAAAATAACTCGTGTTTGATAACCAGTTTGGATGGAAGTACACTGATATATCCGGATAAATGGAAATGTAACCAGATAAATTTAAATAGGGTTCTCAAATCTGTTGAAAAGATGAAAGAGAACTGAATGGCTGAAGAAAAACATAACTGTTTGGTGCACATAAAGATTTCAAGGGGTAATTGGGCCTTTCTTTTTTATGTATGAAAACAATAACTGAGCACCGAGTGTTACATTGGCATATTGAACAAATTTCGGTGAGTATTGCAGCAACAATCACAAGATGGGTCTGCTGCCCATAATACAACGAGATGAGCAAGTCTTAGCCTGGATCTTGATAAATGTCAACTCTTCATATGGAGATACTTTAAAAATTCCATGATGCATAAAACATTTACTGATTTATCACATCTGAAAAAGGCAAGTTAAGATAATCCATGTGGAATAATGCCAGAATGTGATGATTTTTTAATACAGATTAAAAATTTGCAAATTAGGAGAAAAGAAAAGCATATAAAACGTGCTCTCAAGTCTAGAGTGTCATATGTTGTATACATTTCACAAAATAAATCTGAATTGAAACTCTTTTCGTCTATACATATTTTGTCCTTATATCTGTTATAGTTTTTCTTATAATAGAGCTCTCTTTGGGTTTCCATTATTTGGGCCATCTGGTACAGTCATTTGTAAAATTACCATTAAATAAAATTACAACTGTCCAACAATGGTTAACCCATTACTAGTCAATATGTGTAATAGATTAATGCGCACATCGATATTTAATTCAAAGACCGGTTGGGTTTTTTTTAACCTTCTATTCCACCCCTCAAATTGCATTGTCCCTGGATCATTGGTGTAATCTGTGCACATATGCATTTGATTCTGCACCCCAAGAATATCAATATTAACTATCTGCATACAATTATCTACACAACCAAAGCAAAAATGTGAATACTGACTTGACAATATCATCAATGCTCCCTGCATTAATAATTATCTTAATTCAGAACCCCCCCCCCCCCCCTTTGCATCTCTCTAAAAATCAAATTTGATTACAATGGATTCCCCCCTCCCCCTATTTTTATGATCTCAATTTAAAACAATAAATAAAAACAACACACAACCCAAAAAAAAAGTTGGAATGAACATCCCACAAATACGATATCAAGTGATTTAAGACACCAGATTAAAATCAAAGGCTGGTTTGTTGAAGGTTTTAAATTTCTCCAAATGTAATCAAAGCATGAAACCCATGAAACTACTCAGAACTGTCCACCCACTTATTCTAAAAACAACCTTTTGCACATTGAGTAGAATAAGGTTGCATTATGTTGTAGCAGTTGAAATAAAATACATTGATTGGTAATGGGTTAAGTAAATAAAGCTTTTACATCATATAAAATTGTGGGATCAACTGATAAATATGTACAAAATCTAGATGTCATCTGAAGATTTGATGTTTGATGTGATGTGACAATCTCACTGTGGCTGAGGAAGATACAAAGAATGAGGTCATGAAAATGCCAGGACAATAAAAAATAATGCATGAGAAATCTGGAATATACAAAACAAACACCAATAAAAAAAATAAAAAAAAGAGAAAAAGAAAAAAGTTCCCAATTTGCATCTCAACTGAAGATAGCCAGTCTTTCCAAAGAGCATTAAGACACAGGACCAGTGCTGTAAATCTTGAGGGGCGAAGGATTTCCTGTGACTCTGTCTTTATTTTTATAAACAGGAGTTGGTTACTCCTCTTTGAAACATTTGTTTGTTTGTTTCTTAGTAGGTACCGCAAAGTCACGCAATGAATCGGTTGAAAATCTATCGTAAGCCCGTCGAAGTGTAGTAAGTTGGGCTTTTTCAACAAATCGTTGTTATAAAGATATTAATAAAAGGAAAAGAAAATTTATATCTGTATAAACTTCAAAGTTCACTCTTTAATAATTTGTAAATGTTGTTTTGTTACGCTGTATTGTTTTTCGGCAATTACTAGAATGAACAGCTTAATTTTCTAACTTTTTCGTTACGATATCGGCGGGTGAACCACGCACCGGATTGCAGTGGTTGTAAACAAACTGGTCGCGCTTTAGCTGTGTGTGTCGTAGAGACTTACGGTTTTCACCACTGAAAAGAGCGGGAATTAAGCTTTACAAACATGTAACACAAGCTAAGATTTATATCCGCGAAGCCGTCAAAATATCGTTGTGAAAGCGAAAGCTCTAATTTTTCACCCGACGCCGAATATAAACCTTGGCTTGTGTTACACCATCAGAAAGACAAATTTTTCATCTACAAAAACATATTTATTAAAAGTTAAAAGCAAAATCACAGCGACAGCGATTTGAACGCAACGACACCCTATATTATACCGTTCTCCTGACTTCTGAACTATGGCTGCCATTCCAATCGTTGAACTCGATGCAGATCTACCGGCTGGTCGTGAACTGCGGTCCGACTCAACGGACTGTGAAAAAAAGACTCTCAAAAAGGATACTGACCCAATGTCTGTGCTAAGTAAGTGTTTTTGTTAATAAAATTAAATGCAGTTTAATTACCAAGATTAATTATATCAAATATTACGTTCCATTTTCCTTTTTTGCCAGTGGGAGTAAGCACAGCTATGGAACAGCCTAACTTTGTTGTCCTCGATTCGCTACTTTACGCTGTTCTCGATAGGTTATTAGGCCTTGGTTGACCTAACCAACTTTTTTATTAGAGTAAGGTATCGTTTTAAAACTGAAAAATGACAATCTTTCTTATTTTATCACCTTAGTAACTTTATTATCCTTTCAACCGGGTATGCCGAGTCAAGTCAACGAAATCGACAGGCGACTTCCGGTTTGTTGTCAACGAATTGTTTTGCTTCGATACAGATGGGATTCTTTCAATTTATTTATAAACATTTCATACCATAAGTCACCTTGAATATTTTTTCATAGGTATTTTGCTTCTTATTACAGGAGATACTGGATATGATGCTCTAGCGGTCACATACTACGCAGGGACAAAAACATACCAGCTAACCAAGCCATGTCGGGATACTTCCAAAAACACGGGAACCTTTTCAGAGGAAGACCGATCACAACACTCCCTGTGATCCTAAACAAAAACCTCACAACACTTGGACAAAGCATGTCTCATAACGGCAGGGGACCTTGAAAATCTGAGAACCCTAGCAGAGGACCGGCAATATTGGAGACACCTCACACAGGAAATACTGGAAACAGCCAAGGCGACCCGATCTTTCGGTCGAGACGCGAAAGGCATCTAAGTCAAGTCGTCATTATATGAGCTTTATTTGTAATTGAGCTTGGTATTTGATATCAGAGCATCGTATTGTATATGCAAGCAAAGTTTCATTCCGTTCCATGAACTGAGAAGATTTTTACGCTGTGTTATTTGATGCTCGTGATTCATCTGTGGCGTGTTCGCGTTAATTTTACCCTCAAAATGTAAAATTTTATCCCAATATGTGTTTTTATGTACTTGTAAGCATCAGATTTGAATTCAGTGCATGAAAATACATAGACATAGCAAGTTTCAAGGTATTCTGAGCATTGGTTTCAAAGTTATGGTCAATTATTCGATATTTGTATTTTTGTGGACATTCTGCGAAATGGAGCTTTTCGCCAACTTCGCCACTGCATTTCAATACTTTTTTATTAAACAATCACAGTAAAAAAAAATAAGATCAAATTTCAGTACACATTGAACAAGTCCGAGAAGTTTCACCAGTTTACGAGTGAATTTCATTGCACAGTAGCATTGCGAACTTCCAGTATTTGATAGGAGATGCTGATTTCTCGTAAAAAATGACTAAGTCCGAACTAATTTCTCTCGAATTGACATGGGTATAAAATTTTTACCTTTCACTGTATACCTTTGAAATTATGTATATGGATAGAAAAAGTTGTATAGAATATGAATATGTTTACAGTTATTAGTTTATTCCCATATATTTTTTGCAATCTTGTTGTGAACATTGTCTTTTATGCTGTTTGAAAATTGTCGCTTATTGTTGGAGTCCAAAAATAAATTTAAAAATTCATAACTTTTAAAATTTTTGTCCGATTTTGATGATTTAAAGACTGAAGTTCTAGTTTTGCTGTATTCTATCTGACTGTGTAACGCAAAAAGAGCTATACTGCATTTGAAAAATCACTTTGTGGTACCTATTCTTAGGGTTTTACGGCGCTTGCAACACATTTAGGTTATATCAGCGCCAGTAAAAAGGAAGAAAATGGGATAGTAAAAAGTTCTAGAATTACAATTAAAGCACCCAAGAAAAAGTAAGACACAGGGGAACTGAGAACAAACAGGGATCAGATGTAGATTCCAAGAGCATACCATCAATGTACTTAGTTTGAAATCACGTATAAGTATAAGTCTCATCCGGATACAAGCGCAAAATCCAACAAAGAGGAATACACTCAAATGCTTGCAATATACATTAAAAATAACAAATATAATGGGGATAGAAGAGATAGCAAGTACCTCCCTGCCAACTAGGTTGGAACCCCACCCATTTGAAACATTTGAGAGACTGTACAAAGGGTGACTTTCATCCCTCAAGATATCATTTAGTCTGTTGAAACAGGATTGGTCACATAATTCCACTAATTTATGAATGGTATTTATATTCTTTATGTTACATGTTGCTGTTGTAAAGCACTTTGAGCACGTTTAGTTTAGTGGATATAGCTCAACTATTTTTTTATATTTGTTTCTTAAGTATGAAAAATCAAATGCTATCTACCCTTACACAATATCTGAGTTGAGTAGCACATCACAATCATGACCTAGTAATCGAAACACAAGAACAGAAAGCAATACGCATAAGAAAAGGAAAATGGTACACAATTACTACAATTAAACCAGGTGAAGGAAAAAGAAAAAAAGAAAAAGAAAAAAAGTGACATTCTATAGGCATGAATGCATACACAATCTTACCTTTTAAAAGAAAATGCCATCGTTAGCAAAAGATGATTGACTATCACCAGGTCTACCACCTCCACCCATCGGTCCATTCTGCCTTCCATTTTGGCGACCAAGATAATCAGCTGGTCCATTCCCAACAACACCGAGACCCCCTCCAGCACTACCTACTCTGTCTAGTCCGCCGCGGAAGAAGTCGCCTCCAGCACCTGCAAGGGCAGCTCTGGCACTACTTAAAGCATCAGCTCCAACCCTTGGGCCAGCCATGGCAGCTTTTCTGAAAATAAACACATTCATGAACAGCTTTTTAATGAAGGAAGGAAAAAAAAACCCAACAGATCTCCAATGGTTTTCCATTCCACGACAACAGACATTTAAAAAAAAAAGAAAAAAAAAAAAGAGAGAGAGAGAGAGAGAGAGAGAGAGAGAGAGAGAGAGAGAGAGAGAGAGAGAGAGAGAGAGAGAGAGAGAGAGAGAGAGAGAGAGAGAGAGAGAGAGAGAGAGAGAGAGAGAGAGAGAGAGATTGAGCTTCTTGTCAGCATTCTGTCTGTGGGCATTGGTTATACATGGCCACTTAGTCTTGTGGCATGACACTTACCTTAGGATCGGAAGGTCTAGGCAGTGCATAGTTGAGTCCTTAGAAAATATTCTTTACTCATTACACTCAGTTGTGGATATTGCACTATAAAAAAGCTATAGAAAAGTAATATAATATATATATGACAAAGGTTATTGCTCCTAATTGTTGATTTGGTTTTATTTGGGTTTTCTCAGGTTGCCACGAAATCCTTTACATTTTTTTCATGACCTGAAAATCCAAGTTTGTTTTTAAGGGTTTTGCGGCGCTTGCAACACATAAGGTCATAGCAGCGCCAGTAAAAAGGAAGAAAATGGGATAGTAAAAAGTTCAAGAATTACAACTAAAGCACCCAAGAAATGGTAAGACAAAAGGGAATTTTTACAAATAGGAAACAAATGTAGATTCCAAGAGCACACTATTGAAGTGCTTAGTTTGAGATCACATAAAAGTCTCATCCAGACACAAGCACAGGCCCATACTAAGAGGAATACACTCAAATGTTGACAAATCCTATATAATATGTAAACAAAACATAATACAGTGCATAAAAGAGAGATGATTTACAAGGAAAAAAATATCATCTCCAAAAACTATCTATATATTTGACTGTTTCCCTCTAAGCAAGGACATCCGACCAGGGAAAAGACAAAACCAAGTAATCTCATCCCAAGACAAAGACAGAAAGCATGTGGAAAGAAGATAAAGGGGGATAGAAGACACAGTAAGTGCATCCCTGCCCACTATGGGAGGTCAGGAACCCCACCCAGAAATAAAGTTTGTTTTGTTTTTTTTTTTGTTACGGGTTTACAGCACTTGCAACACAGGTCATATCAGTGCCAGTAAAAAGGAAGAAAACAGGATAGAAAAAAACTCTAGATTTACAAATAAAAGCACACAAGAAAAGACAAAGGGGAATGGTACAAATAGGGAACAAATGTAAATTCCAAAAGCAGACAATCATTGTACTTAGTTTGAGATTACCTAAAAGTCTCATCCGGACACATGCACAGGCCCAGAGCTGCCAACCCCATCTGGTGAGAATGTGTACAATAGGACCCCAAAATGGGGGAGATTTCATAAAAATGGGTACAATTCTGAAATCGATGGAAACTAACCATTGTGAAAGTAAGAGGAAGGTATAATTACATAAAGTCAAACCACACAAGCTCAATTGCAGCAACAATGATGTTCCCAAGACTATAATCCAATCCTTTCAGGATTCTACCTCCCAGCATGAAGATCATAATTGGTCAAAAAATATATGAATATCCACTTAGTCACCAAGGTTTCTCAATAGGCTAGTAATATAATATGAATAACAACTAAAGAAAACTGAAGTGACTCTGCACACTAAAAATGGGTACAATCTTGGGGGAAATGTGTACAAGCGTACAATCACTGAAAATGCGTACAATTCCGCATTTTTTGCAGTAGGTTGGCAGCTCTGCAGGCCCCCCAGTAAGAGGAACACTCAATTTTTTACAAAACATATATAACATGTAAATAAAACATGATGCAGTGCATAACAGAGAGATGATTTCTAGGGGAAAAAAACATCTCCCAAAACTATTACTTCGACTGTTTCCCTCCCAGCCAGGGCCAGGACAAAACCAAGTAACCCCATTCCAAGACAATGACAGAAAGCAAGTTGGAAAACTGATATAGACAAGAAACAATATGTATTACCCTGCCCACTATGGGAGCCACAGAAGTTGGAGCAAGGATTTCATGCTGGTTGAATCTTTGCTATACATTGTTTTATTTCTTCTATTTTAAGCTCATGGGCGGTCAAATCATAAATGTAAATGTCACAGTGCCAGGAAAAACAGTCAACAGGGGCGATTCATAAACCTCTGACCTATTGCTTCCATGTCTGTTATCTTGGTGAAAGTTTTGATATCTATCTTCTTTCCCGCTTGAGTTTGTTTTTAAATACTTAATACATTAACCAAGAGCAGGAGAATTTCAAAGGGAAACAGGAATTCCTGCATACAAAATTGAATCTGTTATTGACAGAACAGAGTTTTAAAAAATATGTCACCAACCACATCAACATTTTTTTCTTCACATCAAGCACAACTCTAAAATCCATTTTGTGGACAATAATGATTTATCACTATATCTATTACTAAACCAGATGATGTCTAATGAAAATATACAAATAGCTCTGTAGTTGGTAGAGATACTTATGATGTGGTGGTGGTTGAAATAATGGTATGATGATCATGTGATGCTGGTAGTTGGAGTAGTGGTGGTAGTGATGATAATGTGGTGGCAAGTAGAGATAATGATGTTATGGTGATGGTTGTAGTAGTGGTGGTAGATAATGATATTGCGGCAGTTGTAGCAATAGTGGTAATAATGATGTGATTGTGGTAGTTGTAGTTGTAATGATTATGGTGCAATATGAATAGCATGTTAGATTATATTTATTTATTGTGTCAATTCAATCAAAGAAAATATTACTTTTTACCACACCATAGGTATCCTATAACCCCCTGGCATTAATGGACTCATCATGCCATCCAACTGTCTTGCAATCGCGTAATAATGTAATAGCCGAGTAATGTGCTTTGTGCCATGGCGAAAAAAAAAAAAAAGGGGGGTGGGGGGTCACCCAATGATGATTTGGTTGTGGTGGTGGTTATAGTAGTAGTGATAGTGATTTGGTGGTGGTGTGTGTAGAAGTTGTAATAGTGATGTATCTTTAGTTCCATATCGGAATTTTGGCTTCTTGGGTAAATGGAAAAAAACAAAACAAAGTGTCATTCTGGCTTGACAAAAAGCCTGCCCGCTGACGATTTAGCATCCGTGAAATGATGACTATAATTTCTATTTTTCTTTTCTTAAAACTCCCCCAATACCTTCTGCCATTCAATTTTAATCGATGAAAGAAACAGATTCTCAATGCTACCTGTCATAGTATTCTGGAGGTGGTCTTGAAGAAAGTGGATCTCTCTCCCTGAGGTAAGCTTCAGGCAAAGCTCGTGCTCTCTCCTCAAGAAAAGATCTTGGTGGAAGACGGTCTCGTGGGTCTGCTGCAGGATATCTATCAGCTAATCGATCACGAGGAAGAGGGAGTGGGTATCTGTCCCGCCCACCACGTTCTGGGCCCATCCTACTGTAGTAAGCCTCTCTCTCCATGAAGAGACGATAATATGGGTCATAACGATCTAGTGGCATAGGCGGTAGAGGATATGCATATCTGTCATAATCCCTGAAGTCTCTGGCTGGGGGAGGGCCATAAGGTCGTCCCCGTGGGCCACTGCCACCACGACCACTAAAACAAGAGAAAAATGACGATTAAGTTTAATCCATATTGTCAGATGGGGATTAAAAACAAATAGATATCAGCTTGGAAGAATATTTGGAGAATAACCGATAAAGAAATAAAAATTATTTATTCGTTTCATGGAGGAATTTAATGAAAAGGTTATGGTAAAAATCATGATAACTAGCATAAGAACAAAAATTCAGCTGAAAACTGACTTTTCAAGGTTAACTGCCTACTTTTGTTGCCTTGCCGTAACCATTTCAGAATGTAAATTATTCAAATTTACAAGTTTTGGAACCGTCAAGTTTCATCAATATGTGTTGAGTAAGTATAAAAACACGAAATAATCAGTATCACATTATCTCATACTGCATTACAGGGAATTAAATCTATTACATTACATAAACTTGCCAACAGAAAAATAAAAAGTTGCAGAACTACATATATTTGGCTCAAACTTCATAATTACATTCTCTTTACTTCAATATAAAGCCTCTCAAAGGGTGCAACAATGTCTTATACACCTGAGAAAAAATGTTAAGTGCAAAGTTGCGGACATGGTGACAGCTACTATATTTTACCCCCCACAAAAAGTAAAATTCGAGTAGGCGGGCCTGCATACCCTCCTTTTACTAAGAAAACAAGAGTTCTAATTAGAATTGTATTGTAAGCACATAAAAAAATTAAAATAGATTTGTCAAAAATTAAAGAACTTCTTTGAAAAGCCCTGCATGAAAGTTTAACAGGCCTGAAAATGGTTATGTAAAAATGCTGCATGGATTCATTGATAAATGATTGGAGTGAATAGATATAAAAATTTTATACTCAACTCCAAGATGTAAATAAAATTACTTTAAATACAACAGAAACAACTTGAATGTCAAATCCAAACAGAAATTTGAGCTTCCCTTAACTGTGGCAAGATGTATGATCAGGGTGTCCACCAAAGTCCACCAGTCAAAAATCATATGTTGTAAAAATTGGACCACATTTTAGATGTATTTTTTCTCTCTTCTAAATCGTATTTTTTTCTGAATCTAATCAACATTTCCCATAATAGATATAATATTTTAAACCATGCCTATTTGCCTTGTACAAGAACTGTTCTCTACTGCAGCTCCTCATTTAACATCCATAAGAGCAATTATTAGTAAATCCATGGGTTTCCCTCCCAAGAACCCAGAAACCAGAACTGCCATTTCACTTCAGTTCAGCTCCATTCAAACATATATCGGCCTTTAAAAAAAAAAAAACTGCCAAATTCCTGTCCTGTGACGATAATTGGCTCTTTGAAATATTAGATACATATATTGTTAGCAAATACTTACACAGTCTCACTACACATTACTACCTTGTATGAAACATAAAAAACAAAAATTGAGAGAGATTCAGGATAGATATGATGTATTGTATTGACGGGGATAGAGGAAAATACCCTGTCCTTTTTTTTGGATAATGGCTAGAAGTCGAATTCTTAACAAAATGGAGTGTCTTGTTGTATACAACTATGAATACAGCTGATGCAATTGCCATCTTCTAACAACCTCATAAAAGTTTGTAACAATCAGACTTTTAAAAGTTTCATTATATATTACTAAAGTTTGTCCCCAAGGGGTTAACTCATTCCTGTAACAGCAGTGAAAATTAACCAATTAAAATCCTCTAAACAATAGAAGTGCAACAAACGATGTTTTCTCGCAATAGATGCCCCGTTTCCATCATGGCCGATACTACAAACACATGGTTTTTTCATCCAGTGTGATTTCCAGATCAAAACCGCTTCAAGAATGGTGAGTAATGTTCAACATTAGACCATGACCCTCATTCCTGTTACCAGGGCTTGTTATTTAAATTAGAAATTGTATCAAAAATAAAAAGTATCAGTATACAGCTTTTAAAAGGCTCGAAATAATAGTCATACTTTAATGTTGGAGTAAAGCATATTTTAGTGATAGTATGAATCGAAGCGATGACAAACTCATCCCTGTTACACCTTGTTTTGTAACAGGAATGAGGGATGTAACAGGAATGAAGAAAACATAACCGGAATGAGTAATGTGGACTTTAATAAAATAAAGAACACGTTTTATTGTAACTAAGTCCTTTGGAGCACAATGGCCTATAGAACCGGAGCTTATCCCTGTTTCTGTAGCATGAGTCAGACATTTAACTTATGAATACGACGTTGGTCTATAGCAAATTACATTCCCCAACAGCACTGGTACCATAATATGCACCTGGGTGAAGCAAAGTGAAGCAACTGGAATTAATTTCCTTGATTAAGGAAACCACTCTATGGTTGTGGGGATTTTCGAACCTCGTACCTCCCAGTCGGTAACCACTCGGCCACTCTTTTGTTTCATAAGGATGTGTTTGGTGAAGTGTTTTGTAAACCACTGAAGTGTTACAAGCCTATGTCCATTAAAGTGGTAACATTCATGGTTACAAAGTTACCACTAAAAACAATTTTTATTGTATACATATTAATTTCTTCCATTGCTGAAAGACTATTTTTAGTGCAAAGTTACCTTGCCAGTATCAAATGCCTAATGTCCAAACATAGTTTGTTGCCTGTTAGGCTCAGATACATTATAGATGATTACTATGATTTTAACGGCCCGGTATCGCTTGTACAAATGTGACATTCTATCACATAAGTCTTCTTTGTTTCTTGACTTTATTTCATGTTATACCTTGTTTTGTAACAGGAATGAGGGTGGTGAAATGTAACTTGATATTACTGTTCTTTTTCAAGGGTCATAGCTTTGTTGTAACGATTGTTTTATTTTGTTTTCTTATCACAAAGGCCAAAAAAGCCATGACGTCAGCCGAGAGCAACGACTTTACCATCAAAGACAAGATGGAGATCCTATTCGATGTGCTGTTAATCCTAAAATAGAACAAGACAATTATCAGAGCGACAAATCGAGTGGAAAGAAAAAGTACATAAAAGATAAGACACCAAGAGAACAATACAAACAGAGAAAGAATTGGATAAAAAACTACAACACACACGCTACAAACCGGAAACAGCAAAATCTTGATCTGATAGTTACACTCCATCCACACACAGAGACGCCAACTTTAAATTTGGCTCACAGGAGTTTCAGACACCACTCGTAGGAATTTCAATGCCGAAAGAGGAATTTCCGCACACAAGAAAAAGGAATTGGAATGGTATTGTGTTTACATATTGTATAGTTCTAATAGATAACTGATAAGAATTATACTATGATACATAAACACAATGCCAAATACAATCCCAAAGTTTCCTTACTTCAAATGAAGTAAAGCGCCAAAACCTAATGGTAGAGATTGTAGTACTGGTGGTAGTGAGGATGATGTGGTGTTGGTGGTTGTAGTAATAATGGTAGTGATGATGAAGATGTGATAGGGTTGTTGTTAGTGGTAGTGATGATGAAATGGTGGTGGTGGCTGGAGTAGTAGTGGTGGTGATGATGATGTGGTGGAGGTATAGTGGTTGTAGTAGTGGTGGTAGTGATGTTGATGTGGTGGTGATGGTGGGTGTAGTACAAATGGTAGTGATGAGGATGTGGTGGTAGTAGTAGTAGTGGTAATGATGATGTGGTGGTGGTTGTAGTGGTATTGATGATGTGGTGGTGGTTGTAGTGGTATTGATGATGTGATGGTGGTGGTTCTAGTACTAGTAGTACTGGTCGTGATGATGTGGTGCTGGTGGTTGTATTAGTAGTGGTAGTGATGATGATGTTGTAGTGGTTGTAGTAGTAGTAGTAGTGATGATGATGATGTGGTAGTGGTGGTGTGGTTGTAATAGTAGTAGTAGTAGTGTAGTATGATGACATGTGGTGGTGGTGGTTGTAGCAGTAGTGTGGTAGTGATGAAGATGAGGTGGTGGTGGTGCTTGTAGTAGTAGTGGTAGCGATGATGATGTGGTGGTGGTTTCAGTAGTCGTGGTAGTAATGATGATGTGGTGGTGTTGTAGTGGTGTAGTGATGATGATGTGTGGTGGCTGTAGTAGTGGTGGAGTGATGATGATGTGGTGGTGGTAGTACAAATGGTAGTGGTGATGATGTTGTAGTGGTGGTTGTAGTAGTAGTGGCAGCGATGATGATCTGGTGGTGGTGGTGGTATTGTAGTAGTAGTGGTAGTGATGATATGGTGGTGGTGGTTGTAGTAGTAGTGGTAGTTGCAGTGATGATGATATGGTGATGGTGGTTGCAGTAGTAGTGGTAGTGATGATGTGTGGTGGTGTTGTAGTATAGCAGTAATGATGATGTGGTTGTGGTGGTTGTAGTAGTAGTGGTAGTTGCAGTGATGATGATGTGGTGATGGTGGTTGCAGTAGTTGTGGTAGTGATGATTGATGTGGTGGTGGTGGTGGTTGTAGTAGTAGCAGTAATGATGATGTGGTTGTGGTGGTTGTAGTAGTGTGTGGTGGTTGTATTAGTAGTGGTAGTGATGATGATGTTGTAGTGGTTGTAGTAGTAGTAGTAGTGATGATGATGATGTGGTAGTGGTGGTGTGGTTGTAATAGTAGTAGTAGTAGTAGTAGTGATGACGATGTGGTGGTGGTGGTTGTAGCAGTAGTGGTGGTAGTGATGAAGATGAGGTGGTGGTGGTGCTTGTAGTAGTAGTGGTAGCGATGATGATGTGGTGGTGGTTTCAGTAGTCGTGGTAGTAATGATGATGTGGTGGTGGTTGTAGTGGTGGTAGTGATGATGATGTGGTGGTGGCTGTAGTAGTGGTGGAGTGATGATGATGTGGTGGTGGTAGTACAAATGGTAGTGGTGATGATGTTGTAGTGGTGGTTGTAGTAGTAGTGGCAGCGATGATGATCTGGTGGTGGTGGTGGTATTGTAGTAGTAGTGGTAGTGATGATATGGTGGTGGTGGTTGTAGTAGTAGTGGTAGTTGCAGTGATGATGATATGGTGATGGTGGTTGCAGTAGTAGTGGTAGTGATGATGTGGTGGTGGTGGTTGTAGTAGTAGCAGTAATGATGATGTGGTTGTGGTGGTTGTAGTAGTAGTGGTAGTTGCAGTGATGATGATGTGGTGATGGTGGTTGCAGTAGTTGTGGTAGTGATGATTGATGTGGTGGTGGTGGTGGTTGTAGTAGTAGCAGTAATGATGATGTGGTTGTGGTGGTTGTAGTAGTAATGATGTGATGGTAGTGGTTGTAGTAGTCGTGGTAATGATGTGATGGTGGTGGTTGTAGTAGTAGTGGTAATGACGATGTGGTGGTGATTGTTGTAGTAGTAGAGGTCGTGATGAAGATGTTGTAGTGGTGGTTGTAGTAGTAGTAGTAGTCGTGATGATGATGTTGTAGTGGTGGCTGTAGTAGTATTGGTAGCTATGATGATGTGGTGGTGGTTGTAGCAGTATTAGTGGTAGTGATGATGTGGTGGTGGTGGCTGTTGTAGTAGCAGTGGTAATGATGATGTGGTGGCGGTGGTATTGTAGTAGTAGTGGTACTGATGATGTGGTGGTGGTGGTTGTAGTAGTAGTGGTAGTTGCAGCGATGATGATGTAGTGAAGGTGGTTGCAGTAGTAGTGGTAGTGATGATGTGGTGGTGGTGGTGGTTGTAGTAGAAGTAGTAATGATGATGTGGTTGTGGTGGTTGTAGTAGTAATGATGTGATCGTGGTGGTTGTAGTAGTAGTGGCAGTGATGATGATGTGGTGATGGTTGTAGTAGTAGGCAGTTTAGCGAGATTGCGAGTCGCTGGCTGAATCGGCGATCAGCCACCCATTGAGTTTTTGTGACCGGCCGTGGAAGCGACCTGCGGGAGTGGTCGGAAACAAATGCAATTTTTGTTTCGTTTTCGGATCGTACTACCACTTCAGATACATCTTTTTGAAGAGGAGAAGCTAAACTACGAAACAGTCTTTTTCTGAAGTCGATCGGATCACTATAACTCGAGTTATTTTCTTTTGAAATCAATGCAATTTTTAAAGCTTAAGAACATAAAAACCCATTGGACGACAGTATTTAAACTTCGGAGACATAAAATTCAACTATTAAATATTTGAATGAAACAAGATATGTAAGAATTAAACTCGACGCACGAATTGTTTAACTCTCCGCAAAAAAAACACGATTTTAGACTTACCGCTCAACTGAGCCGGCATTCAGTGGCTGTGACGTCACGCTGTAGCTGACCTTTGGACCCACGGTAGCTGCTGATCAAACACCACGCTCTCCCTCCTTTATTGGCTTATTATTGATATTAACTTTTTGGTTTCATAATGTTTTTTCATGTAAGAGCATTTTATTCTTTTATTTTCATTCTTATTTGTTTATTGAAGTAAAAGTACGAAAAAAATAAAAATAATGGTTGCCATGGGAGTCGAAATTCCGCCATCTTTGTTTACGATTGAAACTAGTCTGTGTGGCCCCCATGGTAAATATTGAATAAATATCTGTACTGGAGTCCTAAAAGTGAAGAGCTGAGCCAAGACCCCCCATCCACACACACGTCCTCCCCCCATCATCACCTTTGGTTTATCTGTTTTGGATTTTTTTTTAATGGGGAAGGGGGGGCGGGGGCGGTCATGTCGTATGATGACCGTCCTTTTCTCGGTGAATTTTAACTGTCAACAGCCACTTTTGGTCCACCAGTCAGTCATTTAAAACGTTTTAACGTTCGGTTTGTTTACAGTTCTTTGAGAGTCCCATTTATTTTATTTTAAAAAAATAAAATAATTAAAACGGATTTACCTACAGTTTGTTTTAATTATAGTGTGTTGACTTCCTTCAAGCCCTCACTTTTCATACTTAGGCAACAAGGAATTATCCAATATATATCTTTTTCACTCCAAAATATTATTCCTTTTCATATTTTGCTTCATTTAACTTTGTTTTGATTCAGATGAATACTTTCAAATGTTTAAAGGACGTCAAGGAGAAGATTGCTGCTATTGCTGAGTCTCAAGGTCAAATTCTCACGTACTCAGTAGTAGTTCACAAGTTATGCCTATTCATGACCACCAAAGGAAGAAAGAAGACAATAAAAGCAAAATCCAGTTTATAATGAAAGAATAGAATTCTACCTATATTTTGATTTATAATTCATCAAAATCCGTCCATTTTTGACGAAGTTACGTCTTCATAGGCAGTTGTTATTACTTGTGTTGTCATGAACTCGTCACAACTTTGCAATGGTAAAATTGGCCGTTTTGAACCCCGAAAAATATTCATTTAAAAATCCATAACTCTTGAACCAATTGAGATATCTCAAAAGTTTAAAAAGCATTGGAATAAGCACAGCAAGCTGCTTCTGTTAATACCAATTTAAAGAAGTTCTTTATAATTTGAAATTTTCACTAAACTGCCTAGTAGTAGTAGAGGTCGTGATGATGACATGGTAGTTGTGGTTGTAGTAGTGGTGGTAGTGATGATGCGATGCTGGTGGTTGTAGCAGTAGTGGTAGTCGTGGTAGTGATGATGTGGTGATGGTGGTTGTAGTAGTTGGTGGTTGTAGTGATGATGTGGTGGTGATTGTAATGGTGATGGTAGTTGTAGTGATGATGATGATGATGTGGTGGTGGTCGCAGTAGTAGTTGTGGTACCGATGATGATGGTTGCAGTAGTAGTGGTAGTGATGATGGTTGTAATACTAGTGGCAATGATGATGATGTGGTAGTTGGAAAGGGGTGGGGGGGGGGGGGGGGGGGAGAGCAAATTGAGCTTGCCGGAATTTGAAGGAAGTTGCCCGGAGCCCGGAATTTTTGGCTCCAGACCTGAGTTTTGGCATCACTGCTCACACTCAAAATCTCCACTCCAGTATGTCTCTCGTCAAAGATATCAAGCTACTAAAACAGCCAATGAAACCTTAATGTTGAAAAAACAAAGGCTTGAAGAAGTGAAAAGGCTGTCTTCCCCTCTTTCTCATTCCGAAAAGTACAAAATGCGCTTGGACAGGTCATTAAAAAAAAACACAAACTTCCCTTGACACCCCGATCAAAAAGTAGAAAACTTTTGAAAGATAGCAGAAAAAACAAGAAAGGTGGCAAAAATTCAGTGAAAAGAACATTACAATATCATTTTGCACTCCTATAAGACATCAAACATTTGAGGAACAGAAGGCACTGGTATGACCCTCAAAAAAATATAAACTCTTGGAAAAATTCGGAAACGACATCACCAAAATTTCCAGATTTTGTCAAGCAAATAATAAGAGACACTTTTAAATTAGCTCAAGGAAAGAGAAATACTATAACAAGAAATAAAGTCAAGAAACAAAGAGGACTATTATGTGATACAATGTCACATTTATACAAGCGATACATCTCTTGCGTGTCATTTTCTTCATTCTACTGACTTAAGCCATTTTGGGTTGTTACTCCAAGAGAAAACGGACAGAAAAAGATGTGCATGTAAAAAATGTGAAAACATTAACATGTTTGCTTCAGCGCTTTGGAGAAAAGTAGTCAATAATGTTCAAAAATGTTGTTGGTCACATCAATTAAATTTTCATTCATTTCTACAAAGTGATTTGAAGCAACAGGTTTTCAAAGCTAATGATGGAGACATGTCTGAAGTTGCACTGGTTGACTTAAACAGTGACTCAAGTGATGAACATGACCAAGATGACATAGACATTAAGGTGATGCCGACTGAAATCGATTACAATGGTTTTATGCAAATCATTTGATGAAGCAGTTGATGAATGTGAAAATCAAGCATTAAGTGTTTGTGAAAGTTGGAGCCAGCAGAAGTGTAATCAAAACTCGCATTGGTATTGACAACAGGTTTACACATTTCATTCCAAATGATATACCTAGATCTGTGTGTGTGATGGGAAACAGTTATTTCCAGTCAAGCTGAGGGCCGATGGGGATTGCCTGCCTGCCTGTGGTGCAGTGTATGCATTTGGCAAAGACACACAAACAGACGAAATACGAGTAAGATTGATAAAAGACAGTTGTTGAATTTTTGTCACAAACTCGGACCATTATATTCTCGATGTTCAAATAAGCAGAGACGCCAACTTTAAATTTCGCTCACAGGAGTTTCAATGCAGAAAGAGGAATTTCCCCACACGAAAAAAAAAAAAAAGGAATTGGAATGGTATTTGGAATTGTGTTTACATATTGTATAGTTCTAAATAGATAACATTAGAATTACAGTGTATATTATGATACATAAACACATTGCAAATTACAATCCCAAAGTTTCCTTATTTCAAATGAAGTAAAGTGCCAAAACCTAATGGTAGAGATTGTAGTACTGGTGGTAATGAGGATGATGTTGTGTTGGTGGTTGTAGTAATAGTGGTAGAGATGAAGATGTGATAGTGGTTGATGTTATAGTTGTAGTGGTAGTGATGATGATATGGTGGTGGTGCTGGTTGAAGTAGTAGTTGTAGTGATGATGATGTGGTGGCGGTTGTAGTCGTGGTGGTAGTGATGTTGAGGTGGTGGCAATGGCGATGTAGTACAAATGGTAGTGATGGTGATGGTTGTAGTAGTAATGGTAATGATGATGTGGTGGTGGTTGTAGTAGTAGTCGTTGTAGTGATGATAATGTGATGGTGGTTGTAGTAGCAGTGGTAGTGATGATGATGATGTGGTGGTGGTACTTGTAGTAGTAGTGGTAGTGATGATGATGTGGTGGTGATGGTGGTTGTAGTGATGATGATGTGATGATAGTGGTCATGGTTGTGATGATGATGTGGTGGTGGTTGTAGTAGTATTCGTAGTAGTGGTGGTTGTAGTAGTATTAGTGGTAGTGATGATGTGTTGGTTCTAGTAGTAACGGTAATGATGATGTGGTGGTGGTGGTTCCAGTAGTAGTGGTAATGACGATGTAGTGGTGGTGATTGCAGTAGTAGTGATGGTGATGTGGTGGTGGTTGTAGTAGTAGAGGTCGTGATGATGATGTGGTAGTGGTGGTTGTAGTAGTAGTGGTAATGATGATGTGATACTGGTGGTTGTAGTAGTAGTGGTAGTGATGATGATGTGGCGGTGGTGGTGTAGTACTAGTGGTAGTGATGATGATGTGGTGGTGGTGGTTGAGATGATGATGTGGTCGTCATGGTGATGGTGGTAGTGATGATGATAATGTGGTGGTGGTGGTTGAAGTAGTAGTTGTGGTAATGATGATGATGTGGTGGTGGTTGTAGTAGTAGTGACGATGATGTGCTGGTGGTTGCAGTAGTAGTGGTGGTGACGATGGTTGTAACACTAGTGGTAATGATGATGATGTGGTAGTGGTTGGAAGGGGGGGGGGGGGGGTATCCTTGGAACAAATTAACCTCACTGGAATTTGACGGAAGTTGCCCGGAGCCCGGAATTTTTTCCGGTGAAACCGGAGTTTTGGCATCACTGTATAAGTGATAAAGATACCCTGGAAGAGATGTTCAAACTGGACGCTATGTCATTAAGTAAATCAAAATCATGCATGGGTATGTGGCAGCTTCTTGCTCTTTCCAAATTCCGAACTGCCACTAAAGAGTTATCTTAAATCAATTGATTCAACCTAGAGTTAAGTTAACAATGTTGGTGCTGTTTTGTGGGTCTCTACCAACATAAGTCCCAAATCATTGTATTGGCGCCCTAAACATTTTGTTCCCCTTCTGAGTCTCAATCACTAAGCGTATTGAATCTATAATCCTTTCGAATAAATATGTTGTAATTACTCATTCCTGTAACGGAAAACTCATTCCTGTTACATCCACTCATTCCTGTTAAGAATGACTTTTTCACGTTTTTTCATGCTAAATATGATTACTTGAAAGGAAATATTATTCATGGTGGTTTAACACTTATATAGCTAGACTATGGTAAACAATTTTTATTTTTGTCATTTTCCCAGAAATTTTTGAAGATGATGATTGCTCAAATAATATCCTTTGTTTTCAAAAACTGATTTCTGAATGCCTTTTGTAAAATAAATGTCATTTTGTTGTCAGAATTAGTATCAATGCTCTGTGTTTATTGTTTTTCAATGTTTTATTTCAATAATTGTCCAAAAATGTGTTAACTTATGTAATGTGACATAATTTTAAAAGCGTAACAGGAATGAGTACACGTGGATCGTAATTCACAAATACTTGAATAAGTGACCACTGGAAACCCATTAAGCCCTGTTATTACAATTTTATGTCGCATATATATCACAGAAAGCCTACACAAAATAATGAGCATGTTGGAAATACTTGACTTTAAAAAAAAATTGAGGACTGGAATTTGGCGTCTTTTTGAAAACGGCTGATATAATCTCCATTAGAATAGGATAGGCTTAAACGAACCGTTTCAGTAATCACTGAAAAAAATTGAGAGTGAATTTTGCACATTTCGGCTAGTCCTCTAAATCAATACCTGCCCAATGTAGTCCAAAAAAATTTTAATTCTCAGAATTGAATAAATGAAGTTACAAAAAAAGTCTAAACCTGTCTTCGGCACATGTAAACAATTCATAAGACAGGATCTCAAATTATATCAATATTATTCTTAGATCTTTCACCAAGAGCTAAATAAATATAAACGAAAACAAAACAAATCGACGATCATCATCAAAATTTAAATTAACATCCTTTAAGAGTTGTAGCCCATAAGCATAAATAATATTGATGAAGTAGTAAAAATATTTTAATGTCTGGACTTGCAAGAAATGGAGGGACAAAGAGATAACAAACCCAAAAGAAATTCTTTTTTTTTTTCTTAGTTCAAGCAGTTTCCAGTGTATCATTAAAAAATATTAATTCGCCCAGGTGATTAAAAATTAAGCCGCAATTACACTCCAAAACAGCTAGATGACATCCAGATAGGAAACTTCGAAATTCATGACAAAAATCCTAGTATCGTAATTCAAAAAGTTTCGGAGTGTAATTAATATACGGCATGTGTGGGTTTTTGAATGAGTGTATACATGTATCAGTTGAACCAGTGACCAATTCAAGCACTTCTTGCGACTGAACAGAAGCTGTATGCAGAGATCGATAAGACGCTGACACACGCATGATGGTGACAATCGCAGACGGCACCCGAACGGTACAACCAGGAATCAACGGACAGGCAATATATCTAAGACTACGCAATCAAGGTTTTCTAACCCTTTCCTGTCGAATTTTCCGCCACCGCCGCCGCCTCCTTTCTTTCCGGTCGATAGCTGTAAGATTAAAAAGAATAAAAAGTTGTATGTTTTTCATCAATCCTAGATATAAGTCTTTAAAATCAAAATCGCACACATACAAAATTTTAAAAAAATAATTAATAAGTCACTTAAAAACAATCGCAACACATCGCAGTTACATGAAAAGGTGAGAGCCAGCACTTATAAATAAAATAAAATGAGAAAGGTTCCATAAAATGAAATACCCTACAGTTCGCATAATTCCATGTTCATCGCACTGTAGCAAATTGAAAATCGATATTAGAGACGACACTGAAAATTCCACCTCAAAAACATTTCATATATAAAACGGTGAACTTTAAAAAAAATCTATTCGTCGCAACAAGCAATTTCTTATATTATATGAATGAGAACTTTTAAACTGAAGACTTACCTCTACTCTGATATTATTTCCATCAACACTGTAACCATCCAGCTGTGCAATTGCCTTATTCGCATCATTCTTATTTGTCATGTGCTGTAGAAATTAAATAATAAAATTTAATTCTTCTTAATAATGATTAAAAAACTTTTTCTTCCTAATAATGATTAAAAAACTTTTCTCTAACAAAAAAAAAAACAACACACACACACACAAAAACACTTCATTAAATGATATAGAAATAGAACAAAACCCATTGTGTTGAAATGTGTGTGAGTGTGTGAGATAGATAGATAGATAGAGAGAGAGAGAGAGAGAGAGAGAGAGAGAGAGAGAGAGAGAGAGAGAGAGAGAGAGAGAGAGAGAGAGAGAGAGAGAGATTATCTCTAACAATAAGAGACCTGCAGGAGATCCTTGGGCAAGACAAAGTACCCTCTGAGAATCCCTATCAGAATTATATGAAGTCCTGGCAGCAGGGGATGGATGGGCATGGGAAGCAGCCGAAAATGTCAGTTCTGGTTCACAAGTCTGCGGCATCGGGTATAGGATTCTATTACGGAGGAACAATGGCAAGGGCCACAGCCTTGAAGGGCACTGCGAGTTCAGAAAGCAACCATGCCAAGAAAAAGTCATTGTCATAGATCCACTGATGGGGATCCCCATGTCTGATGGGTCTAGAATGTGAAATGTGGACGAGTTGACCTCCCTGCAAACGAGATCAAATTTTCAACATTCGTGCTTTGATTGAAAACTGTAGAGAAGCAAACACAAACCGACACACGTGCTTCATTGACCACACTAAGCTGTCGATTATGTGAACCACTAAAAAAATGATTGACACGTATTGCAATTGTATTGTTATTTTCCAACATATTGACTTAAAACGGTTACTAATCAAAGGAAAAGGAAATCAGATATATGATGATAAAAACAGCTCATGACAAGAGTGATCTCTACCCACCTGAGAGTCACGATGGGAGGTCAAAAAACCTTTCATATACCAAGTTTCTTACCACAAATCCAAAATTAGTCAAGACATCACATTCCACGACTTCACCATACTTCTCAAATAGAGGACGCAACGTGTCTGACGTTGTGTCAGAATTGAGGTTTCCCAAGAAGATTTTGATCGTCATCTTCAGGTATCACTGAAAGACAATATAAATTAAAACAAATGAAATAAAGGGATTAAACATAATGAAAACTCGTTGGTCTTGTGGCTTAAATCTTTCTTTGGAAAAAAAAAGAAGGCAGAATTGCTAGTTTGACGGTTTCAGTTCAAAATATCAAAAAACATACATGATCAGGGTGTCCAGGTATCAGGGACATTTAGAAATCCCACCATCCCAAGAAAAATTCCTACCATAATTTTTCGCGTACAGACACAGAGACGCCAACTTCAAATTTGGCTCACAGGAATTTCAGATGCCACTCGGAGGAATTTCAATGCCGAAAGAGTAATTTCCGCACACAAGAAAAGGGAATTGGGAGGGTATTTGGCATTGTGTTTACATAATGTATAGATCTAAATAGATCACTGATTAGAACTATATTATGATATAAAAACACAAAACTAAATACAATCCAAAGTTTCCTTATTTCAAATGAAGTAAAGCTCCAAAACCTAATGGTAGTGAGGATAATGTGGTGTTGGTGGTTGTAATAGTAGTGATGATGACTATGTGATAGTGATTGTTGTTGTTGTGGTAGTAGTTTTGTAGTGGTGGTGGTGGTTGTAGTAGTACTGGTAGTGATGATAATGTGGTGGTAGTTGAAGTAGTAGTGGTAGTGATGATGAGGTGGTGATAACGGTAGTGATGATGGTGTTTGTAATAGTAGTGGTAGTGATGATGATAATGTGGTAGTGGTAGTTGTAGTGGTAATAATGATGATGTGGTGGTGGTTGAAATAGTAGCAGTAGTGATGATGATGTGGTGGTGGTGGTTGTAGTAGTAGTGGTCGTGATGATGATGTGATGGTTGTTTGTTTGTTTGTTTTTGTTTTTAAGGGTTTTACGGCGCTTGCAACACATCAAGGTCATATAGCGCCAGGAAGAAAATGGGATAGTAAAAAGTTCTAGAATTACAATTAACGTACCCAAGAAAAGGTAAGACAAAGGGTAATTGGTTCAAATAAGAAACATATGTAGATTCCAAGAGCACACTATCAAAGTACTTAGTTTGAGATCACCTAAAAGTCTTATCTAGACACAAGCACAGGTCCCCAAAAGAGGAATACACTCAAATGTTCACAAATCATATAATATAATATGTAAACAAAACATAATACAATGCATAACAGAGAAATGATTTACAAGGAAAAAAATATCATCTCCCAATTTATTTGACTGTTTCCCTCCCAGCCATGGTACCCGGCCAGTGCCAGGACAAAACCAAGTAATCTCATTCCATGACAAAGATAGAAAGCTAGTTGGAAAACAGATATAAGGGGATAGAAGACACAGTAAGTACCTCCCTGCCCACTTGTGATGGTTGTGGAGGTTGTAGTAGTTGTAGTGATGATGATTTGGTGGTGATTGTAGTAGTGTTAGTGATGCTGATGTAGTAGTGGCAGTGATGATGTGGTGGTGGTGGTGGTTGTAGTAGTGTAGTGATGACGTGGCGGTGGTGGTTGTAGTAGTAGAAGTAATGATGATGTGGTGGTGGTTGTTGTAGTTGTAGTGGTAGTGATGATGTTGTGGTGTTTGTTTTGTTTTTTTAAAAAGGGTTTTACGGTGCTTGCAACACATTAAGGTCATATCAGCGCCAGTAAAAGGGAAGAAAATGGTTTAAAAAGTTTTAGAATTATAACTAAAGCACCCAATAAAAGGTAAGACAAAAGGGGAATTGGTTCAAATAGGGAACAGATGTAGATTCCAAGGGCACACTATCAATGTACTTAGATTGAGATCACCTAAATGTCTCATCCAGACACAAGCACAGGTCCCCGCAAAGAGGAACACACTCAAATGTTAACAAATCATGTTTTTTAAAAACCACAAAAACAGTACACAACAGAGAGATGATTTACAAGGAAAATAAAATAACATCTCCCAAAACAATAACTATGCATTCGACTGTTTCCCTCCCAGCCAGGACAAAACCAAGTAATCTCATTCCAAGACAAAGACAGAAAGCATTTTGGAAAACAGATATAAGGGGATAGAAGACACAGTATGTACCACCCTGCCCACTATGGGAGGTCAGGAACCCCACCTAGTAGTGGTAGCGATGATGATGTGGTTGTGGTGATTGTAGTATTAGTAGTGGTAGGTTATGTGGTGGTTGTAGTAGTAGTGGTAATGATGATGATGATGATGTGGTGGTGGTGGTTGTAGTAGTAGTGATGATGTTAGACCTGTAAATGAGCTCTATAAAAATTGACTGAGACTGAACTTCACGGAAACTCTCCGTATCGTATCAGAAAAATCCAAAGAATTGAGATGAATAGCAAACAGCAAGCGCACTTGAACAAAACAATGGCAGAAAACGTCCTAATTTGCACGGGAATTAATTAGGCTACTTACCATTGTTCCTTATAATTAAGTACCCAATCAGTGAAGAAACGGTCAACCAGTTTGTTTACAAAGTGAGGCAATCGAAATGTGCTTGTAGCAATCTATCCTAACTTTCGATTTCAATGTGTCTACATATCGCACTTCCGGCATTCGCATTTTACTTTTTAATACTTTTAAGACACGCCAGGTAAATGTGGTCAATTTTGGCTTAGATCAAACAGTGAAATTTATCACTCGGCGGCTCAGTTAAAACTGGCCACCGTTGGGATCACGACGGGTTTAGAAAGTGAAAAAATAATTTAACGAAGGATGTGTGAAAATACCCTGGGATGTGTTCAGACACGCCTTTTCTAAAAAGCGTCGCTTATAGCCTTGGCAATATATACATCGTTAATATAAACGGTCCCCATGAGCTATGCGTAGCGCTGTGGAACACTCCTAATTACTTTACGGTCATTCGACTACGATTTGTGAATTCTGGCTTTCCTTTTTTTAAACATTTGAATTTGACAAATTGACTGATTTCAGTTAATTGACTGAGAATTTACAGGTCTATGATTCGACGGTGGTGGTTGTAGTAGTAGAGCAGGGTGTCCAGCAGATTATCAGACTTAAAAATCCTACCTCCCCCCAAAAAATCCTACCTAGCAATTTAAAAGCCAAAGCACGGCCCCTGCGTGTCTTTAACCCAAAATATTTAGCAATTCTATTGACAATAAAAGAACCTTACCTATGATGTGTAAACAAGTCAACCGTGTGGTCAATACTTGTATTAAATTATCACCGACATTGAAGAGCTCTCAATGTAGTTAACTCTCCTTTATTCGGATTCGGTATTTTCCAGTATTTTCATAGGTAGGAAGGCTCAGGTCGACTTGATTCTAGCAATCGGCGTATTCGTTGCAAACGCGTTTCGCATTTCAGCTCGGAATCGCACGGGGGGGGGGGGGGGGGGGGGGGGGGGAGGAGAAGGGGGTATCCTTGGAACAATTTGACCTCACAGGAATTTGACCGAAGCTGCCCATAACCCGGAATATTTTGCTCCAGACCAGATTTTTTCCCCGGTGAAACCGGAGTTTTGGCATCACTGCAGACATTACAAAACGATGCGAAGACGTAACTTATAACGGGGTGTTATTCGACACCCGAAACTCGGGTGTATCTTGTTACCAGAGTCGTGCATGCGCCTGTTGAAAATTAGCTAACCTCAACAACTTCTGTAGTGTGAATTTATCAACATAGTGGTAGTAGGGCTAAATGGTTGTCTGAAGGCAGGGACTAATTAAAATGCTTAGGGGTGAAATGATCCAAACAATGAATGATTCAAATATTAATATATATAAACCCTTCATCCGCATAGATATTGTCTTTACATATAAAAACAGAATGTAGTGTGCGCTCCTTGTTGGATGGATTCTGAATGGCACGAAAGCCTTGTGTGCCGAGAGAAGCATAGTGGTTGAGCTGCATGACTCTTGACTGGAAATTCCGGGGTTCAAAGCCCAAAGGGGACCCTTTTCTCTCTCTCTCTTTAATACAGTCCATTCCGGATAATCGGAACTCGGTTGATTGCAACATTTCCCAAGAAATGGAATTAATTCTATATAAAAGTCACTGATTAATTGCAACAAACTTTCACCCTCAAAAAGTGATAAATTCATGCAATCAGTCAAGCAAAATTTCATGATTAAATTTCGTCATGGATAAAATCCTGCAAGTTTCGGGTGTCGAATTACACTGGAACCTCCCGATAACGACATGCCACAGGACCAAGTTTTTATGTCGTTATTTAGAGGTTTCCAAGATGGCGGACAAAGTGGGCGTGGTAAGGCCCGCGGGACCAATTTTTACCACACCACAACAGTACCATTTTCCCTCTGCAGTTTATCCGGGCAGGGGACCGGCATGTGATCAGCTGTTGGAATACAATGGAACACATGTCCGCATTAAAAATGTTTGGGGTTTTTTTTTTTGGTTATATTTACTTTTATTTTTGTTTCTCTCTATCCATTAAAAATGTAAAAAAAGGTTCATCATCCTTATTTTGTTATGAACATCAAGACTTGTTTGGCTTGAAATAATCTTCTATCACTATTGACGCTTGGTTGGTAAACTCGCTCTCTCACTGGTTGGCGTAACTCGCATTCTCATTGGACCTAATGGTGGTAAAAGCTGCGTTCTCATTGGGTTCAAAAGCTGCGTTCTCATAGGTTCAAGCAGGAATCATTTTTATAAACTTTGTGAGTACTCATACTCAGTATTTTTAGTATCAGATATCTATGAAAACTGTCGAAAATCGCCAAAATGATGTCGTTATATTCGGAGGTTTTATCAGAAAGTGTGTCGTTATTTGGAGGTTTTTTTTTACTGATCTTGAATAGAAAAAAAAATCGGGACCAGGGGTCAATGTTGTTATCAGGAGGTTGTCACTATTCGGAGGTGTCGTCGTAATCGGGAGGTTCCACTGTATCTGGTGACAAAATACATACCAATTTCAGATGTCGAATTACACTCCCAACTTATAATAATAATACTATCAACAGGTTTCTATAGCATTTCCATTTTGAAATTCAAGGAGTTGTCAAGGTAATATCTTTTTTAATTCAAGGAGAATTGAGAGTGAGCGGGATTATTTGCTACAGTAGTGTGTCACCACTCTATTAGTTATTAGAATCAAAAGAGGGCAGGGCTTTGCAGCATGGGTCTGTGATGTAATCTGTGGCCATTAAATAGATGACGTTTTTATACACCTCCGCTGGAGGTGATGGTAAATTAATGAAAATGTTGCTGCATACATCCATGAGCTTTAAATAGTTTTAGATTGTAGTTTAGCACGCTGCTTAGTGATTACCGATGTACAATGATAATAAATTAAAGAATAATAACAATAATTTTAAAAATCAAAAGTAAAAAGAACCATGGCACACAAATACTGATCTCAAATAAATAAATAATTTTAGAAAATTAAAATCGAAGTTTTTTAAAAACATGATAAAAAAGTTTTTGAAAAAAAAAAGAAAGAAAGAAAAAAGAAAAAAAAAAAACAAAGTAAATAAAAAAAATAAATAAAAAAATGTCAACAATGGGAATCGAACCCGGTACTTTCAAGGTTGGAGTCTGACAGCTTGCCACCTGCCTGTTCATCACATTTAATAAGGTCTTTCTAAAACATTATTTTACCTTCAATGCAACTTCTATTTTCTGGTTTTATATTTCGATTTTTTAAATTATTATTATTTTTATATAAATTTCAAAAACATCCTACAGATGTCACAATAGAACTTTCGCCATGTCCAAGTACAGAAACACAATATCGCTAATGAAATTGGGTGGAATGCGCATGCGTGACGGAGGTGTATAAAAACGATCAGTTAAGATACACCGCCGTCAACTAAGGTGCATAAAAATCACTACGCATTAATATTGGCTGCCTCTATTCTCACCCCCCCCCCCCCCGGCCGATTGGATTACCGAAAAAATACGTCGCCGGCTTTTTGCGATTTGGATTTGATTGATTTTTATTTTTTAATTGTGCCACTTGTGACAAGAAACTTAACAAATTACTGCATTACAACCTTTGGATTAAACATACAACAATAGTGGACTACTATTATGAAGACTAGCATCCGGGGGTGAGAATAGTCACTTCGTTGGCTGCCTCTATTCTCCCCCCCCCCCCCCCCCCATGGCCGATTGGATTACCGAAAAAAACGTCGCCGGCTTTTTGCGATTTGGATTTGATCGATTTTTTTTTTTTTTTAATTGTGCAACTTGTGACAAGAAACTTAACAAATTACTGCATTACAACCTTTGGATTAAACATACAACAATTGTGGACTACTATTATGAAGACGTTAATGGCTGCCTCTATTCTCACCCCCCCCCCCCCCCCCCCCCGGCCGATTGGATTACCGAAAAAAACGTCGCCGGCTTTTTGCGATTTGGATTTGATTGATTTTTTTTTTTAATTGTGCAACTTGTGACAAGAAACTTAACAAATTACTGCATTACAACCTTTGGATTAAACATACAACAATTGTGGACTACTATTATGAAGACGTTAATGGCTGCCTCTATTCTCACCCCCCCTACCCCCCCTCCCGGCCGATTGGATTACCGAAAAAAACGTCGCCGGCTTTCTGCGATTTGGATTTGATTTTTTTTTTTAATTGTGCAACTTGTGACAAGAAACTTAACAAATTACGGCATTACAACCTTTGGATTAAACATACAACAATTGTGGACTACTATTATGAAGACTAGAGAGCTGAGCCGGTGTTACCAATACTTAGCTTCTATAACCAGGACAAATAATTCGTTTGGACAGAAAAATAAATAAAAACTTACCGCTTACCGTCAAAAGCAGTTTAGATTTGAAGATACATTTGTTTTCTATCAAAAAACATTCGGTACTAGACAATCCTTGATGAATTTCAAAAGTTGTGTTTGAAATTATATCCTAAATATTTTCATGTTTCATTCCTCGCTAAATCGTGTGTTTTTCTCGTCTGACCCATAGGTTGGTGCCCCTAGTGCCAGCCGCCTGCCGGCATAGCCGCGCAAAACAAAGGTTTTTAAAAAGTTTATTGAGAAAAAGATACGGAAAAAAGTGTCCCTAGATAGGTATGCAATTTGGTGCATAAGTGCAGTAAAAATTGGTGCGCAAAATTAGTTCGTAGAGGATGCGAGACTGTGTGTGTGTGTGTGAGTATATGTGTGTGTGTGTCTCTTTCTTTCTTCCTTTTTTTTTTGGGAGTGCCTACGTACACTGTAACGGAGCATCTAGCCTCAGGATCTATGTACACGTAAACCGGTTTACCGTTGCAACATTCTGTCAGTGATGGTCCTCGCTGTCGTGACCTCGCGCGCTCGTGTGTGTGTGTGAGTTGTTTTTTTAAAATCAAAACAATTTTAACCATTAATGGCGAGATTCCATCTTACACTCCCCAAACTCCAGATCTTAGTCTTAATGTTATCATTAAAAGACAAGCTTTGCGATTTATAGTTTAATTGAATAATTGAAGCCCGAGTCGAAATATACTCTTACTACTGCTCTCTTGGTGGAAACGATTTTTTCTGCATAAGCAATCTGGAGAAAAAAATCAGTGTCACTGTAAAAGGTTAAAATTTCACGAAGTACGCTCCGTGAACACCGCTGTAACAATCCTTTGATCTACGTCATCAGGCAACCCATTGTTTCTTTCATCTTTACCCATTCCCCCTTACTATCCCCCGCCCATCTCTCTCTCTCTCTCTCTTGTCATAATGTTATCCCTTCCCCTTCCCATCTCAATGTAAAATGAAAACGTTCTGTTGTTTGCAGATACATGTATGATTGTTTTGTTTTCTCTCTCTCACTAGGCTAGGATTAAAAACCAAGACATCAGGTGATGGGTGTCTAATGCCAAAGTATAGATTCTCTCTTTGGCCAATTTAGTCACGCATGTGGCAGTCCAGCTATTTACTATGTTCTGCCTATACCACACAATAAGTGGGATTTTGGGGGGTGGGTACGAAAGAAATCAAGGTCATAAGTAACCGTGCACAAGAGCTGTATAGGGAATTGGTTTCTGGGGGTCTTGCAAATACCAAATATTTTATGGAAAGCTTTTTCGAACTCCAAGACGTCTGGTTTGTTTTGCTATCTTGGAACAAACGAAACAGAGATGTCTTGATGTGTGGCCTAGTTGTCTGATTTTGTGACCTGGATGTAAGGTTTTGTGACTTAGATGTATCCTTTTGTGTGTGCAAGCCATGCGGGTAAGTACGGCGATAGCTTGCCAGTTGAGAAAAAAAAGGAAGAAGCAGCGTATCCGCATTTGAAAAACAAAACAAAAAAAAAAACTGAAAAAAAAAAACAACTTAACCTTTTAAAGGCGAATATCAATCTTACTTGGACCAAAAATAAAATCTTACCGTTTTCATCAAAAGACAAAAAACAAATTACAATTTAAAAACTTGAGCTTTTATATAGAGCAATATCCACCCAACGTGCTCAAAGCGCTTTTTATCAATATTCTTACTGCTCTTATGGTGGAAACGTTTGTTTTTTCTGCGTTAAAAAATAATATAAATGAAGACTATTATTTGAAAAACAAAAAAATCAGTGTCACTGGCAAAGGGTTAATTGCAGTACTCCTGCATCCAGTGAGACTCCTACGGCACTTGCTAATCATAAAAAAGGAAATAGCAGCAATCAACAATACTAAGGTGAAAAAAAAGAAGAAAAAAAAAAGTGGGTAGGGGGGGAGAGCAAACCCAGTAGCAATGCAACCTTTTAGCGGCGAAATTCGATCTTTGACCTAACACCAAATCTTCTATCATCAAAAGACAAGTAACGGCAAAACTATTATAGACAATTGAAGTCCGAGTTGCGATAGTCTGACTACTCTCTTGGTGGAAACGCTGTATTCCCCGTTAACAATAATAAAGATAAAAGCAAACTAAAACTACTATCTAAAAGCAAAAAATTAGTTTCGCTGTTAAGGGGTTAAGAACACCTGCAACTGCAACTGCCAGCATCCTTGAGATGTCTACGTCACCAAGGTCACCAATCGACACGTCTCCCTCTCGTCGGCATGCACCCCCCCCCCCCCTCCACTCTCACGGTGGTGATGGCGGCGGATAAAAAAGGCCTTTTTTTCTTTTATTCAATCAACTTGACTGCTGGTGGACCCTAGGCCTCTCTACAAGTCCAAGAAATAATACTCACTTTTTCTCTTCGCCAACGAAAATATCTACCCCCTACCGGTCTAATTATTTGTAGCAGACGACAAATTTCTCAAAAAGGTCACGTGACACTGTAAAAACAACACAGGAAGTCCATGAAAGCTTATTTACGACATTTCCTTTGAACCGTGTAAACAACAAAATTTCGTTTTCATTCGACTCAACTGGTCAGATTGGCCGGTATTTTTTTAACGAACTAAAGTTCTGAAAAATCAAAATGTTTCTTAGAAAGTTGAAAGATGCTAGTTTTTGAAACAGAGGTAGGTTTTTAAAAAAAATCTTTATATTTTACGTGAATGCATGCTCAAGGCGAGTTGGACGTGCAGCGGAGGTTGGTAGGCCAAAGGCGAGGCTCTCTAGCATCCGGGGGTGAGAATAGTCACTTCGTTAATATTAATAATAATTAATAAGAGGGGAGGAGGCTGGGCATGGCATAGTCTTGGTCTTGATCCCCATGAGACTGAGACCATGACAGTTGTAAAGTGAGACTGAGCAATATCCTATGTTCAGGGATTGACAACTGTGCATTATGACCAATGAGTTTGGTGAGAGTTTATTGTCTATTGTAATTGTAGGGCCTTGGCCTTAGCAATTAGCCGGGAGCCTCCCGGCCTATGACTAAAGTTAGCGTAAGAGTATGAGGATGAGATGAGACCCTGTTGAAGCAAGCACAAACTATTAAGCCTACTGATAAATGGCAAGAAGGGTTTAAATCCAGTAAGTACGTCGCAACCTTCATATGACAATTCTAATACTAATAATACGATGGAAAGCAGGTACCTATATACTCACAAGCGTGTCTATGTTACTGGGACTCCTTGTTGAGCAGACAAAGACAAGGGGAAAGGAAGTTGAATCATTGAGTGCTGGGAAATTGTGAGGCTGGGAGAAACCACGGAAAAGATGGAGGCAGTATCGATCAGTTGCACGATGACTCACGTTATTTTCGGTAATTTCCGATCGCCGATCATCCTCCATTTCGAATAGGACAGTAAAGGAAGGTGCCCCAAACGTAAACAAAGGTCGAGAAGCACGTGGCAAACCACATGTTCCTGTCTTGACAGCTCACGTTCCAATGTAAATAATAGAAAAAAATAACCTTTAAAATTTGGCTGTTAGGTGGCAAAAGAAACACATATTCATAAATACTCGATCATGCATCAAATAATGTCTAGATATGGATATTTTATGGAACAAAAGGTAAAATTTTCTAAAATTTATCAAAAGTTACAGTCTATCTATTTTTAGACCAGAGCAAATTACTCCGCTGGTGTGAACAAAACGAGAATTATTCGAAGCCTGATTTTCATAATAATTTAGCCTTATAATATTATTTCTGCAACTGTTAGATTTTATGTAAACATATTTTCAATACTGAAAGTGTATTGCCTACAACTCAAACTACAAAATTGGGAGACCTATATTGTGCGTAAATTTTTCCGGTCCCTAACGGAAATCACTAGCAACTTGTTATTGTTTACGTTTCGGGCACCTTCCTTTACTGTTCAATAGGGGAGAAAAGTGGTGACGTCACACCTACATTTCTGGTTCCAAAATCCTTGGTGTGTATGTAACCAGTCCTTCGGAAGACTAATATTGAAATCATTAGGTGGCATAACTATTTCAGTAGCAGGATTTATAGGCAGATTATTAAGGCCCCCATAGACGTTACGATTGTACCGGTGACGGGACTCTTCTAGGTCGGTGCGTCAATCGCACAGGGTTTTTGCCCTCACAGTCTCTCTATTCTATTTTTCGTCTTGCTCACAATAGTGATTACTTCTCACTAAATTGTATCAATCAGACTATTGAAGGAACAGAATTGACGTTACTCAACTCTTTGTTATTGTATTAAGGCAATAAAAAATTTTATTCTCTATTGTCTTCTGGCACTTTTCTATTCACTTCATATCTTGTATTAAGGCAGCCATTTTGGTAATTAGTTCTCACTAAAATATGCCAATCAGACTATAAACGTTCAAGGTTGCTCATGTTGTATGTTGATACGTGTTGTTTTTTCCGACTGGCGAATGTTGTGAGCAGTGGACCTAAAGTCATAGCACCAACAACCGTTAAAGGTCGTCGCATATGTAGTAACAGCTATAATAATGTAACATGTAGAGAGAGAGAGAGAGAGAGAGAGAGAGAGAGAGAGAGAGAGAGAGAGAGAGAGAGAGAGAGAGAGAGAGGGGGGGGGGGAATGCTGTATACAAAAAAAAAAGCACTTTTATAAAGGGCTTTATTCACTAAAGGTGCTCAAAGCACTATTTTACTTTACACATAACATCAATAGAAGGAACGAAGTTGTCGTCACTCAGCCCGTTGTTATTGTTTTTAGACAGCCATTTTTATGAGTAGTTCTCACTAAATCCTATCCTAAACGTTCAAGGTTACACATAGTTTTGTGTGTGGGTACGTTTTATCCCGACAGTGTCGTGAGTATTTTCCCAATACGCATAACATCAATACATTAGCAATCAGATTTAATTTTAAAAGCATTGTAAACCACGGACAATTTTCTGTTTTGTGGATAATGAACATTTATTATTTATTATCATCATCATTGTTATTACTTTTAATATTGTTGTTATTATTATTATTATTATTATTATTATTATTATTATTATTATTATTATTATTATTATTATTATTATTATTATTATTATTATTATTATTATTATTATTATTATTATTATTTTGGGCCCCATCACAGAACAGGGAGAGGCACTGTTCGGTCGACCACATAGCCTCACTATTAATTAAAATGTATTTCTAATGCCAACAATTTTCTTTGGAGGAAACACATAGTTCTTGGTATCAAACATATTGTAAATTTGACGCTGATCAGGAATCTGACGTCAAAACAACGAAGATCCGGGGGAAAAAATGTCCACTTTCTGAGTATTATCACCGGTAGAAAACGCCACATGTATGGGGCCTCTAAGGAAGGAATGAAAAACAGGTTTTGTTTTAGTGGTGGTTGTTTTCGAAGTAATTGTCGTGATGATGATGATGATGATGATGATGTAGTGGTGGTGGTGGAAATGACAATGATGATGAATTGGCGGTGGTTGTGGTTGTAGTGATGGTGGCGGCTATGGTAGTGGTGGTATTGATAATGACATGATTGTCGTTGTTGTTTTCATGTTGGTGGTGGTGATGATGGTGTTGTGGATGCAGTGGTGGTACTGATGATGATGATGTGGTTGTAGCAGTGATTATCTCACAAAATTCAAGGAGTTTTCTCCTAAAATGAAAATCAAGGAAGGAGTTTTCAAGGAGTCCTGGGAATTTAAGGAGGCTGTGGGAACCCTGCTGTGACTGCCGATCTTCCTTATCATCTGTTCTATAAAATGGGTTTTTTTTTATTACTGGAGCTGAATTCATGTCTTTTTGTTACCCCAGGTTGAAGCAATTATTCCAGCATAGTAAAGCTGATTGTGTGTCGTGTGTGTTTTTATTTTAAAAAGTTCTACGGCACTTGCGACACATTCAGGTCATTTCAACGTCAATAAAAAAGAAGAAAATGGGATAGTCAAAAAATTATAGATTTACAATTGAAAGCACAAAGAGGAATGGTCTAAATAGGGAACAGATGTAGATTCCAAGAGTACACTGTACTTGTTTGAGATCACTTAAATGTCTAATCTAGACAAAGTACAGGATCCCAGTAAGAGGAATACACTCAAATATTTGCAAACCGTCATATATTCAAAACAAAAAATGTACATAACAATAACAGACAGATAGTTCACTAGGAAACAAAATATCATCTCCCCAAAACAATAAATATACAATTGACTGTTTCACTCTCAGTCAAGTAATCCCATTCCAAGACAAAGACAGAAAGCTGTTTGTTTTTAAGGGTTTTACGGCGCTTGCAACACATTTAGGTCATATCAGCGACAGTAAAAAGGAAGAAAATGGGATAGTAAAAAGTTCTAGAATTAATAGTAAAGTATCCAAGATGAATAAGGCAGACAAAAGGGAATTGGTTCAAATAGGGAACATATGTAAATTCCAAGAGCACACTACAGTGTACTTAGTATGAGATCACTAAATTTCTCATCCGGACATAAGCACAAATCCCCGCCACACTCAATTGTTTACAAATCATACATACAGTATGTGGAAAAATAATACAGTACATAATAGAGAGATGATTTACAAGGGAAAGACATCATCTCCCGAAACTAACTATACATTTGGCTGTTTCCCTCCCAACAAGGGTATCCGGCCAGGGCCAGGACAAAACCAAGTAATCTCATTCCAAGACAAAGACAGAGAACAAGCCAATCAATAGGATTGACAAATAAACAAAAACAAAACAAAAAATACAACAAACCAACCAACCAATACAAAAAGGATCCCTTTCGACACATTAAAACTGAGTCATGTTAGGACAAGATAGAAAGGGACCAATGAATAAAGGGTAGAGAAGAGGAAAAAAACATTAGTTGTAGCATCTGCTTATTGATCCAATTGATCATATTAAATATTTTCAACTGAACAATACACTGAACAAAATTATAATATAAATATATCCATTTATTTTTTAAAAATACAAAAATAAATTTCATTCATCACTGTCATCATCTTCTTCTTCTCCACCCTCATCATTTTCATCATCTTCATCGTCGTCGTCATCATCATCCTCTTCATTGTCTTCTTCATCATCATCATCATCGTCGTCATCATCATCGTCTTCATCATCATCCGCCTCAGAATCCATCTCTTCATCATCCTGAAATGAAAAAAAATAATTGTGTATGTAATTAACATTTCAGAAGCTTAGTAAATTGATGAAAACTTAATGAGGCAAAGAATTTTTAAAATGTACATAACTGACCCCCCCCCCCCCCCCCCCCCCCCCCCCCCACAAATAAAATAGATAAAATAAAAGCAAAATAACAATGTGAAAGCAATCAACAATACACCCATATCCATAAATTAAGGAGAAAGCACTGTAATATGTAAGCATCAAAAGGTTTTATTATTATTATTATTATCATTATTAAGATGGGAGGACCAGTGACATTGTATGGGCTCATAGGTGGTTGAAAGCCAGAACTGAAAAATACAGAGAAGAGTTCACTATATTGGGCATTGACATGAGCTCTGCTTTTGAGACAATCTGCAGAACATTGCTTTTGTAGGTACTAAACTCATTTCTCGAAAAAGATCATATCCGACTAATAAGATCACTGCTAGCAAACACAACACTTACGTTTACATCTGGTGCAGAATAAATTGTGCCCTTATTGTTGGATATTATACAGGTGTGGTAAATTTAAATAAACACGTCTCAGTTCTGTTAAAATTTGCACTAAATACCAAATAAAAACTCTTAAAATAACAATTACATAGCGGCCAACTCTACAAAAAGCTAAAACGGGACACCCTAACATGCACTACTGTCATTAATCATTTGTTTTGGATAATTATAAAATAAAGTCTAGATTTAGAGATAGATATACTCTCTATTTGTTCCTTTATCTCGTCAAAAATCATAATCCTGAGACATGCCTGGGTCCAATATCTTTAAAAAAATCTTTTTTACTTCTTATTCAGATTGCCAAATTGTCATTTGGTCACTATATTGCTTTACTTGTGATTTTCTAAATAATCACGAGTCATGAATTCAAGACCATTTTTTTTCTCTATACTACAGATAAAGGTAGCTGTCTCCATGGCAATGTCGTCATTTGAGATTTCAAAATTATTTCATAGTTAGACTCAATTCTATTACATTAACAAATCAGAAACAAAAACTTGAAAAATATTAATAGGCCTTTTAAAAAGAGAGACATAAGTAATTCTCATTTTTTCACCACTATAATAACAATAACAATACTATGTTTCAACAATATAATAATAATAATAATAATAATAATAATAATAATAATAATAATAATAATAATAATAATAATAATAATAATAATAATAATGATAATAATAATAATAATAATAATAATAATAATAATAATAATAATAATAATAATAATAATAATAATAATAATAATAATAATAATAATAATAATAATAATAATAATAATACAGTGCAACCCCTGGATAATGACATTGCCCGGGACTGGAAAATTATTTCGTTATTTTAGGGTTTTCAAAATGGAGGAAAAAGGGTGCATTGTGAGCCCTGTGAATACATAACAGTGCGATGCGCGGACCAGTGCCTGAGAGAAGACACATCTCAACACTGTTAGAGTATATTTCTCCAGTTTACAAAGGGGATAACAGTTATGCTTTCACTCTCCAATGTGTATTGTCATTGTTTTGATCGTAAACAGTGGTCGAACGCCATTTAACAAAACTAAGAATTATTTTTTAAAAATATTTCAAGTGCCAATATGATAATATTGCACAAGAACATAGATGCACACGTCTAGTTTTGATTTTAATTAAAATCCATGCGATACTGCTGATGAGTTTTAAATAGCGAAAAAAATTTTATGTAAGTGCACAAAAATATACAAGCACTTAAAAAAAGTAGATCCACATCTTGCGGTATATAAAAAACAAAAAAAAACAATTAGGTATTAACCGCAATAATATCAAATCTGGACTGAAGTTAAGAAAAGCAACTGATTTTTCAAATAATAAAATGAAAGAGACTGTTACTGTTTTCCCGGCTATTCCAACATACTATAAGATCATCCATAATTGCCCCTATTGCCTGATATCAGTTAACCCAGAAGGACCCTTGAGAGTTCCATCCACTGATTAAACTTCTTTTAAGGTGGTTCCATATGAACAAAAAGGGTTTTTTATTACTAATAACATATAACAAAAAAATCAGGACCAGTGGTTGTTGTTATTCAGGGGTCTATCCAGAGGTTGCACTCTAATAATAATAATAATAATAATAATAATAATAATAATAATAATAATAATAATAATAATAATAATAATAATATTCTACTAAATGACGTAAAATCATGTGATCCTAAAACAGTGAATGCTCAGAGGATAATTTACAAGACATGAAAAATTCTAATAAATTTTGAAATATTTATAGATACCTTAAAAAGTGTTTGTGAGCATATTTTGCACTGATAAACTAATATTTCAGATTTTAGAATAATATTTTCATTGCCAAATTTTTTTGTAATACATATAGACATGTGATGTTCACAAAGCAAAAATCCTTACTGGAATACAAACAAAACACAATTTAAAGTTAGGGTGTGCTTTGTGGTATTTGTCATTCTGCGATTATTGTGCAATGGATTAATCTCTAATCCAGATCATAATCAGGGTATTTCTTTAGATTAGCAAGTTTTAAATTACATCACTCACCCACCAATTACAAGGGCACTCCATTCACCATAAACCACCCATAATAATTATTTGATTCACAGAAAGTATGACCAGAACAAAATAAATAAACTCCTTGGGACCAGAATTTTAAAAATCTTAAGCAAGGTTAATCTGATCTATTTTCAAGGGAAATCACCGTAGTTTAGCAACCTTGCCAATGATGAAGAGCGGTTGTTTGTTTTTGTACTAATATATTGCAACAACAAGAACAGCTTCTGTCCACTGCTGCAGACTTTATCCTTCAATGCATGTCTTGTTAGGTAGGCATTTGTATAAGATGAATATTGCATCAGCCTCCAGTGCAAATATTTGAAAGTGATGGGATAAGAAGGCCACTATAGTAGATAACAGTTTGTTTTAACGGGACCAAGACTGATTAATCTTTATCTAAACCCGATTTTGATTAGATGGTTTATATAAGGGGAAAATTGAGACTTGACAAAAAGTTTATTTAAAACGATTTTTATCTTAAGTGGGTTTATTTTATCTGGACTGCCACACTGCCTCCTTTACATGACCTACCTCATCATCTTCTTCCTCTTTTTTCTTTTTTAATTGTTTCGTATCAACTGCCTTTTTTCCAAGTTTTGCGACCTCGACCGTCTTCTTTTCAATTTTGATTTTTTCTGTTGTTGTCTTCCCTGTTTTAGCAATCTCATTTCCTTTTTTTCCTGCTTTGGTCACCTGAGTTGCTTCTTTTTCTGCTTTGGCTTCCTGGACTGCATACTCTCCTTTCTTAGCTTTGTCAGATGACTTTTTTTCTGAAAAATAATTTTACCATTTTATATTCTTAAGATACTTCAAATGTAAAACAATATGCATTTTAAAAGAGGATGTTATTGCATACGATTAAAATAAAAAAAAAACAAAAAACAAAAAACATCTTGCAAAGGAAATTAAAAGCACTGTTAACCTGTTTTCTTCTTTGTATTAAGACTAGACAACATGTCTGTAAATGGTTGGAGAAAAAATTGTCGGAACTTTTTGAATACGCGGAAATAGACCAACAGGACAAAAATATGGATTAATTAATAAACACAAATAGACGACTCGCGCGAACTTGCGGCGACCCTCTCTCGCCGCCTGTGGCACAGTAGGCAGCAGTGAATACACCCACATCTAGCGGAGCGTGTAGGTGGCCTAAAAATATAGCTAACTAATAGACGGTCTAGTTTTGTTTTGTCTTTGATGCCACAAATAAAAAGATTCTTTTTTTTTTTTAAGTCGGTGTTCGAAATGGGATAAAATTTGATTTTTTCAAGGAACGAAATAAAACTCTTTTATTTTATTTTTTTGTTGGTTCTGTTCTTTGACATTATGAATATTATTTTTACTATTATTTATCTATTTATTTATTTTTTTAATATTAGCACTTTACAGAATATATAAAGCAAAATCGTACTGTCGGAAATTCGACTATAGTCGGAAGATTTACAGGCCTGAAGACAAGAAAGACCTACCCTAAGAACCCAACAAAATATACATGATCATCATCACCTGTATCTCTCTCCTATCTGTTATGTAATCTCTCTAAAACTTCCATTTACAGTGCAATCCGGACAAAGTCAACACAATGGGACCGAAAAAATGTGTTGACTTTATCCATTATCAGGGGACAAAATCCAAGGACATTTTACAATAGGTGAAATTGAAAGAAAAAAGGATAAAAGTTCAACAGGCTGATGAGTAAAAGAGCACAACTTGGAAGTCATGGAAAAATGATAATGAAAGAATAGAGACAAGTAATGATGAAAGCGAATGGATTTGATGAGCATGGGTATGTTTGTGCATTTGCTCAAGTGTGTCTCTTTGTGTTATCCATTGCCTCCAGTGCACAAGGGTGATTTTCATTACCTATCAGCCTACATGGGTAGGACCAAAAATTTTTAAAAGCCGGCAAACTGAGAGATTCTTGGCAAATTTTCTGGAAAAGTTTGCATCCTGTACAAATTTTTATGATAAGACAACATAACCCACATACAGGTGCAATGAACTTACCAATCTTAACCATGGACCTATTTTGGCTACACTAAAAAAATACTAGTAAGAAGAGCGTGGAAAAAGGTTAAAGAAATTTGGCTCTCTATGTTTAATTTAATGTTATAGTCTGAACGTACATATGTTGTTGTTGCTTTAGGTCTCTTCCAACACAATTGAGGTTATATGAGAGACCGCTGAAACAAAAAAACAAGCAATCTAACAAAAATAGTATAAATGTAAATCAAAATCATAACCTAAAGATATCATAAGCTAAATTATAAATAACCAAGAACAAACAGGCAGAAGATTTACAGAAAAAAAAAATATCCCCTGTCAAACATACAATCACAAACCAAAGAAGCAGGATAGGCTAGTGAAAAGAAGAAGAAACGACATCACTATCGGATCGTACACCCATGCGAACATCATAGGTATATGATTCAAGGGTGATGCTCCCATCCAACCACCCGCTGAACGTACATAGATACCTGCCAGGTAGTGGTGGAGGTTGTAGTAGTTGTGGTAGGGATGATGATGTGGTGGTGGTTGTAGTAGTAGTGGTGGCATTTGAACGCAATACAATGATAAATATTTTCTCCTATTTCATAAATTATTTTTTTAAAATTGATAATTCTTTTGATGATTTAGGGAGACATTATTATTTTCGCAAGAACTGACAATTCAGTGATGATAATGGCAATTTGTCAAAAGGAGGAAAATGTATCAATCCAACAAACAAGATGCAAAAATAACATAAACATTCATAGTTACATAATAGCTGTGATCCATTCTTATCATTAGCTTAAATTTACTTTTGTAAACATTTAATGAGTTGTCCTTTCCACAAAACAAGTTTGACGGCCAACAATATTACTTATACCACTACAACATCAAGATATTATGGTAAACTTTTGGCCAAATGGCCAGAAATTATTTGTGTATAATTTACAAAACAGGCTACAATATCTTTGTAAATGCAGCTTATAAACAGGACTCATATGACTCTTTAATAAACTGCAAAATATGGTTTATCTAACACAGGTAAACTACGTTAATCACACTTCCCTTATTGTAATATATTGTCTCTCAATAACCAGATGGCTTACATAAAGATAGAAAGGTGATTGAGAAAGAAATATGGATAAAGGAAGGAAAGATGGATAGATAGATAGATAGATAGATAGATAGATAGATAGATAGATAGATAGATAGATAGATAGATAGATAGATAGATAGATAGATAGAGAGAGATGAGAGGAGGGGAGAGAGAGAGAAAGAGAGAGAAACAGAGAGAGAGAAAGAGAGAGAGAGAGAAGAGATAGATAGATAGAGAGAGAGAGGAGAGAGAGAGAGGAGAGAGAGAGAGAGAGAGAGAGAGAGAGAGAGAGAGAGAGAGAGAGAGAGAGAGAGAGAGAGAGAGAGAGAGAGAGAGACTACTCTGCTAGAACGGTTTGAAAGAAAGTTGTGATGAATTCTATAATAAAAAAGAAAAAAAGAAAGAAAGAAAAAGAAGAATGAAAAGGAAAGAGAAAAGAAAAAAAAAAACACATAGGGCCTTATGACAGATGGGGAAAAAAGGACCCATGTATCCCATCCCCCTCCATTTTGACCATCAACCAATAATCAAATACAACATCTGGTCTTGTGTCACTTTTGAGATTTGGTCATAAAACCGTCATAAATAAAATCATAAAACCAGAAGTGTCACCAAAATTCACGAAACTGAGCACAGGTATCAAAGTATGACATAAGACATGAAAGTAATTTTTTTTCTTTATGGGATCCACAACATTCTTTACTTCATCGAGGAAAATGTGTGACTAACAAAACAGAACATTTTGGAGAAAATCCTAAAATTATGTGGCAGGCTTTCTCCTGCAATCTTGATAGGCCGGCAATCTCCCAAGCTTGAGCATATATTGCAATCAACCAGGGGTGAGAATGACGGGTAAGAAAAAAGGATGAAATTTTTCGGTGCATGGATCATGACCCATCCATGCGACTACAAGCTATAAATTAGGATTTCATTAAAATTCACTGAGATGCAATCCAAAATGATGTGTCTCACAGCAATTTCTGACACCATTTGAAGGAATTTCAAAAGTTGAAAGTGTAATTACAAAGTACGGTGGTTGTAGTAGTGATGATGATGTGTAGGTGGTTGTAGTAATAGTAATGGCACGGATGACGGTGTAGTGGTGATTGTAGTAGTAGTGGTGGTAAGGCTGAAGATGTGGTGGTTGTTGTAATAGTAATGGTGGTAGGGATGATGATGTGGTGGAGGTTGTGGTAGTTGTGGTAGGGATGATGGAGCAGTGGTGGTTGTAATAGTTGTGATAGGGATGATAATGTGGTTGTGGTAGTAGTAGTATTAGTAGTAGTAGTAGTAGTAGTATTAGTAGTAGTACTAGTAGTAGTAGTAGTAGTAGTAGTAGTAGTAGTAGTAGTAGTAGTAGTAGTAGTAGTAGTAGTAGTAGTAGTAGTAGTAGTAGTAGAAGTAGTAGTCGTAGTTGTACTTGTAGTAGTACTGGTAGGAATGATGTGGTGGTTTTTGTAGTATAGTGGTGTTAGTGTTAGGGATGATGATGTGGTGGTAGAGACGATTACCAATGATGTGGTGGTGGTTACAGTAGTAGTGGTAGTAATGATGATGATGAGATGGTGGTTGTAGTACTTGTAGAGATGATGTGGTGGTGGTTGTAGTAGTAGTCGTGCTAGGGATGATGATGTGGTGGTGGTTGTAGTAGTAGTCGTGCTAGGGATGATGATGTGGTGGTAGTTGTAGTAGTAGTGGTGGTAGGGATGATGTGTTGGTGGTTGTAGTAGTAGTGTTGGTAGGGATGATGATGTGGTGGTAGGGGAGGTAGGGATGATGATGTGGTGTGTGGTTGTAATAGTAGTGGTCCTAGGATGATGGTGTGGTAGTGGTTGTAGTAGTTGTGGTGGAGGGGATAATTATGTGATGGTAGTTTGTAGTAGTGTTAGTGGTGAAAGGAATGATGATGTGGTGGTTGTTGTTGTAGTGGTGGCAGTGATGATATCTGGCCCCCCAGAAATATGCAAAAAAAATATCCCAAATTATGCGGGGGAAATTTCAAATTATGCGGGGGGGGGGGGGGGGGGGGGGGGAAAAGGCAAATTATGCAAGGGAAATTACAAATTATGCAAAACAGAAAAAAAGTAATAAATCGCTGTCTAAAATTTTCCATTGTTTTATTTACATTTAAACCAATTCAAAATTAAAGAACTACACCGCAAATTCAAAACTTAATTTTTTGTTGTAGCACAGACAAGCTAGATGTCGCAGAGACGTTGTGCTAAGACTCCTGCGCCTATCTGACAATATCAGATTGTAAACAGAAAAGCTGCGCTCAGCATCAGCGCTGTTGATCGTGGTGTATATGTACCACTTGGCACAAACAGCCAAAGCGGGCACTCCATCAGAAATGGACTGCCAAAAATGTGGCACGTCAACAGAAGAGGTGATGGAGTTCTTCACCGCGAGGGGCCCAAGCTGCCGGGTGTATCTCTTGATCTCCTCCTCAGGTACAGTTTTCAGCTTTGTGAGGCTCTCAAGTTGATCCCAAGGTGGAGACAGGAGCAGCATTAGCAGGGTAGATCTCAAGAAGACATCAAATCGTACACTTGGAATCAGGGTTACCAGATTAATTTCAGGCATTCTGCTAACTGGATTTTAACAATCTGCCAAATACCACAAAAATCTGCCAAACCGTACTATTTATACTTTGTACTTTGAAAACTCATCAGTTTTGTTAAACAAAAAATTCTCAAGGCTGATGTCATAATTTTTTTTTTCATTTCCCAAGTTAAAAAAAATCACTAATACATAAAAATTGTCATGGAAAACGTGGAGTAGACCTCTACATTCATTCCTAGGCCTCGGAAAATAAAATCTGCCAAATATCTGCCAAACTGCCAAACCAATTTTTCTCTGCCAGACGACTTCAAATTCTGCCAAAAAAAGGACATTTGGCAGAAAATCTGCCAAATTGGCAACCCTGCTTGGAATTGGAATAGCATTCCTTTAAAGTTAAAGGGAAGTCACTGTCACGTATTTGGGAACAACGTCTGGCTTTTTCGGTTTCATTTTTCTTCATACAATGGTCATAAATTCACGCTGAAAACCATATTTTGCATAATTATGGGTAAAAGTTGAATTATGCGGCCGCATTGCGGTAAGTGGCAAATTATGCGGCTGCACTGGTCGCGTTTTCCTGGGGGGCCAGTGATATGGTGGTGGTTGTAATGGTAGAGGTGGTAGGGATGTTGATGTAATGGTTATGGTGAGTCTTTTTTATTCATAAAATTTAATTGAAAAGGGCGGAATTGTGATAGTGATAGGCAGAGATAAACCACCATTTAGGCGGAAATCAGCTCTTAGACGGAAGACTCTCAGCCCTGATCAATGCAACAGCAGTGAGAGAGAAACTAGCCAGTATGTAAGTTGATAAGCACACACACACACCACATAAGCTCATCTCAGATAAGGATTCTATGTGAGCTCTGGAATTGTCAGAGCATGCATAATCTATTCTGATTCTTCTCTCGGACTGACCAAGGCCTGTATCAAAACAAAAAAATGCAACACTGGCTTCGCCCTCTCTTCCCTCATCAATGCTCCACTACGTTGCACACACATACACACATTATCAGGGGTGAGAATGACTGGTCACAAAAAAGGAGGAAATTTTTCATCGTGAAGATCATGACCCATCCATGCGACCATAACCTATAAATTTGAATTTCACTAAAATTTACTATGATGCGATCCAAAATTTGTCTCGCAGCAATTTCTAACACGACTCGGTGGAATTTCAAAAGTTGAAAGTGTAATTGAGCCAAGGTCAAAAGGTGCCCGCCTGATACCAGTGTTAAGAAAATTTGATTTTTACTTAATTATGAGCTGTTTTCATTGGGTTAATGCTTGTAATCAATTGATAATATGAAGAAGAGATAAAATGAGATAGCTCAACATACTCTGTTCAACAGAATATGAAATAAACAACTTGAAAGTGGAATTTGAATGCTGTTTGGCATGTGCTTAAAACGAGGTCAACGCATCACCTTTTTAGAAATCGTGTAGAAATTAAATGTGATGCTTTAGCTCACATGATTGACATTTGACTAATAGTATAAAGTCAAAATTTACTTTTAAACGCAATTGCAGTATATTACATATCTATTAAGTTTCATAGAGAGTTCTTAAAAAGTTGGTGTTGCTTGTGACCTTTGGTGTCATCAAACACAGCACAATACTAAGACTCGACACGAAACTTTAAAGCTCATGTTTAATGTTTATAAAATGTTTTATTATGAGAAAAAAGCATAGATTTACTATCTGAACTCAAATCTTGGATTAAATGTATACCGTTTTGCCGATATTGAGGTTTATTGGTTTTGGTGTCATTTGTCACAAGCAACACGGCATGCGTGAACACGTGGAAGTTTGTTTCGTTAAATGGCGATTCGCAATTTTGATCCACCCTTCTTACCAGTCTTTGAAGTGCAGCACTTTCATTTGCCTTTCCAGCGTGGCTCCAGGCAGAAAAGGTAAGTTGAACTTTGGTGTCATCGCTATTTTACATTGTCACAAGCAACACTTGATATTGGATATTACAAAGTGCCACCAAAAAATTATGTTTTCAGCTATTATTCTATTTACAAATATGATATGACATCTCACATAAGACTGTGATTTTGACACAATTAATCATTTCCTTGTAATTCTAATTTTTTATGTTTCAGGGTTGTATCAATCAAGAAAAAGACAAAACTCAAGCTTTTGACGAATCCAGATAAAAGAAGAGTTGTCAAGAAATTTGATTTGATTTACTATTAACAGACTAAATTACTACAAACTAGTAGATTTGAGCAGTAGGGCGGCTGTTACCGTATGGTTACATGAATTCATTACCATGGCTGATATTTATCTAGTGTTTGTGTGACTTCTGGTACTTTTTGTGACCATTGGTGTCATTGGTTAAAATGTCACAGGTGACACTTAAGTTTGAAGTTTCTAATGTTTTTCTGTTTTCATGTTCTTCAAAGCTTGAAATGTCATTGAATTACATTTTAACAGGCTATATTACATGTGTTCAGTTGTTATTCTTGATTTATTGAGGCGAAATTGCGTTCTAGTGCCGATTTTGACCCAAGTAATAGCAACAATGGTATTACTAATTTCTAAGTATATTTCCAATTTGAAAGTATTTAGTTTCTTAAAATATTATTGAATTTCATTTTAGAGTAGGTTATTGTGCTTTTTTGACTGAAAATAATGATATATTATGGACGAAAGTGTGATTTGGTGTTGCTTGTGACATAAGTAATGGTGTCACCGGTCTTATGTCACAAGTCACATTCAGATGCTCTAATTTCCATGTATATTTCTAATTTTGAAGTCTTTGGTTTCTGAAATATTATCAAATTCCATATTTAAGTGTGGTTATTACTCTGGTTTGACTGAAATTATTGATATATTGTCGAAATTGCAATTTGGTATTGTTTGTGACATAAGTAATGGTGTCATCGGTCTAATGTCATAAGTGACACAATGTCGCTAAATAAGATATGCTTTGGTCACATTATTTCCCAACATTTTATTCCAAAAGTTTTGAACGTTGCTGGTAATAAGAATATGCAATATTGTTGTTGTTGTTAATGTACAAACATTTTTATGAAATAATATATTTTCATTCTATGTTGCTTGTGACCGATGACACCAAAAAGCAACATTTTCTCCAATAGTTGGTAATATTATTGTACTATGATTGTTGTTGATTGTGTCTTTTTGTCTATAACTTACTAAATAAAGTTTGATACTCAACAAAAATCATTTGGTTATTGAGTTTTTTGTCTCATTTTGGTGTCACCAGTCACAGGTGACACCAGCAACCTATAGGTATTATTGACGATATTATACTGCGTTAGACCTTAAAGTTATCTAAAGGGCCTTTTATTCATGAAGTACAGGGTTTTTGCTACACATATAGAAACATGAATGGACTATTATGTCACTTTTATTTTGAAAAAAAAAATTGGCACCTTTTGACCTTGGCTCAATTACAACATTTGGTGGTTGTAGTAGGGATGATGATGTGGTGGTGGTTGTAGTAATAGCAGTGGTAGGGATGATGTGGTAGTGATTGTAGTAGCTGTGGTAGGAATGATGATGTGGTGGTAGTTGTAGTAGTAGTGGTGGTAGGGATGATGTTGTGGTGGTTGTAGTAGTAGTGGTGGTAGGGATGATGGTTGTAGTAGTAGTAGTGGTAGGGATGATGATGAGGTGGTGGTTGTAGTAGTGGTGGTGGTAGGGATGACGGTTGTAGTAGTAGTAGTGGTAGGGATGATGTTGTGGTGGTTGTAGTAGTGGTGGTGGTAGGGATGACGGTTGTAGTAGTAGTATGTGGTAGGGATGATGTTGTGGTGGTTGTAGTAGTGGTGGTGATAGGGATGATGGTTGTAGTAGTAGTAGTGGTAGGGATGATGTTGTGGTGGTTGTAGTAGTGGTGGTGGTAGGGATGATGGTTGTAGTAGTAGTGGTGGTAGGGATGATGTGGTGGTGGTTGTAGTAGTGGTGGTGGTGGTAGGGATGACGGTTGTAGTAGTGGTAGTGGTAGGGATGATGATGAGGTGGTGGTTGTACTAGTGGTAGTAGGGTTGATGATGTGGTGGTGGTTGTAGTAGTAGAGGTGGTAGGGATGATGGTGTGATGGTGGTGGTAATAGTAGTGGTGGTAAGGATGATGATGTAGTGGTGGTTGAAGTAGTAGTGGTGGTGGGGATGATGATATGATGGTGGTTGTAGTAGTGGTAGTAGGGTTGATGATGTGGTGGTAGTTGTAGTAGTAGTGGTGGTAGGGATGATGTGGTGCTATTTGTAGTAGTAGTGGTGGTAGGGATGATGATGTGGTGGTGATTTTAATAGTAGTGGTGGTAGAGATGTTGATGTAGTGGTTTTGGTGAGTGTTTTTTTTTATTCAGTGATGATAATAGCAATTGTCAAAAAGGAGGAACATTTCTCGGTCTATCGATCAAACACAAGCAAAGAAACCTAGTAGTTAGTCAGCTTATAAATACAACACAAGAAATTCTCAAATTTAAAGCCATAGTCAAAAGGTAAAAAGAAAAAAGATTAAACTAAGCCAACCACCATGGCTTTGTTCTAATATATCATTTCTACCAGATGATTTAATGTGGTTGCGAAAGAAAGAAAGAAAGAGAGAGAGAGAGAGAGGGGGGGGGGGGGGGGGGGGGGGGGGGGGGGGGGGGGGGGGGGGGGGGGGGAGGAGAGACTTCTTTTCCAGAATAACTTATGTATTGACCTTTTGAATTCTATATCCCAAAAAAAAAAAAAAAAGAAGAAGAAAAGAGAAATAGAAAGAAAGGCAAAGGGGAAAAAAAATAAAAGAGAGAGAGAGAGAGAGAGAGGAGGAGAGAGAGAGAGAGAGGAGAGAGAGAGAGAGAGAGAGGAGAGAGAGAGGAGAGAGAGAGAGAGAGGGGAGAGAGAGAGAGATTTAAAAGGTAATAGGTACCTACAACAGGGGAAAAAAATCCAGACCCATTTATCCCTCCCCTTCCCCTTCAACCATCAACTAACTAATCAAAGAACACTACTGGTCGTCAGTGTCTATTGTGACATCTGGTGCCATACTGTCTGGCCCAACGTCATAAAAACGGGACCGTCACTAAATTTCACGAGACTGAGCACAGGTGTCAAAATATGACATATGACATAATGGTGATTTTGTGGTTTTGAGGAAAATGTTCGACACGGCAAATTTGAAAAAGGAGGAAATGTGATGGGATGGGCGGAGATAAACTACCATTTAGGCGGAAATCCGCCTTTAGGCGGAAGATTCTCAGCCCTGCTACAGACTCTTTCTCTCTCTCTCTGTTTTTTTTCCTCATCTTCTCTTTCTTGTCTGTTTCATTACCAACACAGCAGGTGTGGTGTGGTGTTGACTTTAAGTGAGATAGTGCTAAAGCTGTTGACTTAATCAGAAATAAAAACAGTTATGCCATAGAAGAAAGAAAAAAAATGGGAGGTGTTGACCTCATGTGAAAGTTGACATCAAAAGTAGTGACTTCTTGTGGATTGCACTGTATTTTAGAGACATATACCTCATATAAACACTTACTTTTTTTCTTTCGCTCATCTTCAGGAGCAGGTTTTGACTTAACATACTCTAAATGAAGAGTAATATTTTCAACAACCATTCCATTCAATTTCTTCATATTCAAATCTGCCTTTTCTTTACTTTCAAAACGAAGGAAAGCAAATCTGGAATAATGATAATAGATTAAAAAGAGAGATGAATAGATGATTAAAAATTAACGGCCTCATACTCAGTGATGATAATGGCAATTTGTCAAAAAGGAGGAAAATGTATCGGTCCATCAGGCAAAATCAAGCCAAAATTAAAATATGCAATATGATAGTTAAGTAAATATGTAAATATAATGAATTGTCCTTTCCAGAAAATAATTTTAAAAGCTCACAATATTAATCATACCACTATTTACATCACGAGATGATAAATTTTTGGCCCAAAGGCTACAAAATATTTGTTTTTAACTTTACAAAGCACACTACAATACCTTTGTTATTGCAACCTAGTGGTTATGCAGTTTATAAATTAGACTTATGAATATCTAACAACTTGCAAACGGAGACTATCTAAACAAAGGAAGAAGAGTAAATCAATAATAATTTGAACAATTGCCTTCCGATTCATCAACCTTGCCTATTTTCATATTTTACCTATTTTTCTCTGACAAGATGACTTTTAAAAACATAACATGAAGATAGAAGAGTGGTTGAGAGAGAAATATGGGTAAGGGGGGGGGGAGAGAGAGAGAGAGAGAGAGAGAGAGAGAGAGAGAGGAGAGAGAGAGAGAAGGAGGAGGAGAGAGAGGAGAGAGAGAGAGGAGAGAGAGAGAGAGAGAGAGAGAGAGAGAGAGAGAGAGAGAGAGAGAGAGAGAGATGAAATGATCTATTTTTTTCTTTCCAATCCCTACCCAAGATCTATTCATCCAAGGAAACCACTGGCCTTGTGCCACTTTTGACATATGGTGCCACTCAGTCTAGGTTGACGTAATAAAATGCGAGTGTCACCAAAATTAATGCAAATGAGCATAGGTGTCAACATTTGACACAAGATATGATGGTGATTTTTTCCTCGTTCTGCCGTGGAGTCACCTGAGTACTTTTCATAGCAAAATGTTTGACACTACAAAAATAGTAGGACATTTCAAAGAATATCCCAAAATCCCGGAATTCCACAGAAGATTATCATCACTACATACAATGAAAAGAGTCAATCTCTCAGATACTAAGTTCTTTAAAGAAAAAGGATCAATCAAACAAACAAACAAATCGGACCAAGAAAGAAAAATAATTTTAGCACAAGTTGAAACATTCTTTTATAACCCAACAACATTGCCGTCAAGAAACAAATTCCAAAAAATGAAATGCTAACATAATATAATTTGTAAACAGTTGTCACAATTCAAACCAATAGGTCTATAATGCCCCCCCCCCCCCCCCCCTTTTTTTTTTTTTTTTCTCTCCCCCTCAATAATTAAAAAGCACTGAAACAAATCAAAACATACTTGTATTGCTGTTTTACCCCTCCTGGAGATTCTCTCCAATTTTTAATTTTCAATCTTGCATGAACTATGTCATCAGATAATGCCTTGACCTGCTCTGTTGAATAGCCAGTTGGGACCACTCTCAAAAATAATGATGAGGCTTGACTTTCCTCTGAGAGTTGAATAAAAATATCGTTTTAAGTTGAAGTGAGATATTTTTCATTAAAAGATTTATATATAAAACAATTGCTCTGATAAAGCTTAGTATTCAATAAAGAAAATAATAATCCTCGCATCATCCCCCCCCCCCCCCTTTTTTCTCCCCTAAACAACATTAGCAGAGCTGCCAACCCTCGTATTCCAAAAGTGGAATCAGAACATCAGAAAATAGGAATTTGAGACAAAAAATAGGAATCTTTTAACAATCAATTGATAATTCTGTATCAAAATTACCACCAACTTTGCCATCAAACACATAAAGACAGTATTCGGGCTCAGCTGGCAAAACTACATATTACATGTATTAGGTAATGGAATGGGGAAGAGGAAAGGAGTGCATTTAATTTAGCTCCCTGTTGGCAATCATTAAAAAGAAAATTCACCTTTTAACCCCCCCCCCCCTCCATTTTTTTCTTCTTACCATTACCATTATTATTGAAAATCGGAATTTTAGAAACAATGGCGGAATTGTGGAAGAGGATGAGTGAAAATAGGAATGATTCCGCCAAAAGCAGAAGGGTTGGTAGGTATGCATCAGTAAACAGCACCCTGCTTTAATGCAACAAGATCTTACCCTCAGTTCTGCTAACCTTGTTGTATCAAAGGTACATTGAACTATTGATGTAGTAGCTATAAATGGGTATTTTATGACCTCAAAAATGAACATTTCAACAAAATGTTTTTAATATATGTTAGTTGACTTCTGATATTTATCAAAAAGTATCCTTACCTCTTATCCGATCATCTTCTTTATGTTTTGTCACTCGTATCAATTCTACAAGATAAAATGAGAAGTCATTGTTAAAACATTTTGATTTTACATGACCTAAGAAATAGACATGACAATTATTAAAATCAAAGATTATATACCGAAAAAAAAACCAAAACAAAACAAAAAGAACAAAATAGTTGAGGTCAAATGGAAGAAAATTGACATTAGAGATAAAGTCTTTAAGAAATGGACTGTGCTGACATAAAGATGTATATGATATTGATATCAAATAAAAACAAAGACGTCAAATTACTTTTTAGCTTTAAGCTACTCAAAAATTCCCTTTGATTTAAAATAGAAATACTTATAACTAACTATTGGTGGTGAACAGGATAATTTAAGATGGTTTAATGGTATCTGCTTGGTCACTCAACCAATTAGGAAGCTAAATTCTATTACCATTCCCAATATCTATCTCATTCTGTATTTTAGGTCCAAAGTCTCATTCTTGACAAGTAGAACGATTTTCCCTAGACTAATGGATGTTTGGTGTAGGTATACATTACAACCGACAAGTACTTACAGTAAAATTACTTTAAACCGAAAGAAGCTAAACCGAAAAATACCATGAATTGCAAAGGATTTAATAAATTGTATGAGTTTCTTCATTATCTTTACCTTAATTCTTACGATTTAACCAAAATACTTCTAAGCAGGACTTTCTTTAAAACGAAACAACTTGAGAGCACCTTCCCTTTCTCTATTTTTCTTCAAAAATTCGGGAAGGTGGCCACACGTAATAATGCCCGACGACAATAGACAAAGAGCGTAAGTATAAGATGAGGGTAAGGGGTGGGTAGGGGTGGAGGTGGGGGGTAGGCAAACACTTCAATCACTGCACTTGGGCTTGGCCAACACCACAATCGCACAGAATGGAAAAGGAAGACAACGGGTGACTGGCAGGCGAAAAACGAGGAAAGAGGGGGAGTTGGGGGTGTAGAATCATGCAAGCAAAATGTTCTCGCTCGTGTGTTGATGCTTTGCAACTGACTGGATTTTCAACAAGACAATAAGGGGGATGGGTGGGGGTGGTAGACAAGTTACCATTGACATCCCATTTCATTTCCACTTTGTTTAAATGTGAGGGGGTGAAAAAAAAAAAAAAGGGGGGGGGGGGGGGTTCGATGTAATTAGGCCTTTGAACCTAATGGCTTTTCAACAAAAGAGGGGTGTGTAGTAGACAGCTTAGACACGCTTTTTCATCTCCATTTCACTTCACCTCTGATTAGCTGCGCATCATTCATTATCAATTATCAATTAATCACACAATAACTTTCGATCATATTTTAGCTTTACATTTTACTAAAAGATGTCTTCAGCAGCGAACACTTTATGACATGTTTGAGGCAATTAAGTTAAGATTAACAACAGCAGAATTCACGAATGAGGAGCATTACTTTAATTTATTTCTTATGATTATTTTAGTCTCAAACCAAAATCTATAAACTGAGAAGGACAACCATTGAATTTTTACTACTGTGTGGAATTTAAAATTTGTCTCTCGATAAGTAAATCAAATCATCCACTATTCAAAGCAGAACATAAACGCATTAAAAAACTGCGAAGACCCAGCCTACTCTATAAAGTTACCTGATTTCTTTGCCTCTGAAGGGAAATTCTTCTTTGCTTTCTTGCTGACCAATTCTTCAGTCTCCTCAAATTTGCGCTTTTTATCACTGATCATTTTACTCTTGCAAACCAATTCTCCAGTCTCCTCAAATTTACGTTTATTTTTGTTATTTTTTCTAAAGTCTTGAGCTTTCCCTTCCACTGCTTGTTCTGATTCTGAAGAAAATCAATAAACAATAGTGAAAAATAATCAGGTAGTGATTCCCAACCCCTCCTATTTTTTAAAAACAAAGTTGAAAGAAAAAACAAATAAACAAAAACAAAACAAACAAACAAAAAATACACAAAGAAATAGGAATGTATCATAAAGGTTGATAGTTTAACGTGCAAGTCAAATGTTAAAGAGATACACATTTTTTTAAAAAGGAACAACCAATTATGAAATACTGCATTTCAAATGCACCATGAGACGATTTTCAAAATCCACTTTTATAGATGTGGCTACTGCAGTTAACTCTACTTAAGTCATTTCCATGGGACAAACCAAAAACAAAAATGAAACCCAGCTTATCTGAATAAAATCGAGGTACAAGATACTTGAAACACCCCCCTCCCAGTTTGTGTTGGAAAAAGATTTAAAAGTTGCCTGCCCTCTCTGTTTAATAGGATTAGATATTTTGTATTTGTTATTGAGTTCTTTGTGTTTGTTTATTTAAAACTAGCAAACCCCCTACATTTTCTAAGTAAAACTAATCATTGAGAGAGAGAGAGAGAGAGAGAGAGAGAGAGAGAGAGAGAGAGAGAGAGAGAGAGAGAGAGAGAGAGAGAGAGAGAGAGAGAGAGAGAGAGAGAGAGAGAGAGAGAGAGAGAGAGAGAGAGAGAGAGAGAGAGAGAGAGAGAGAGAGAGAGAGAGAGAGAGAGAGAGAGAGAGTGTTTATAAATGATTTTTTTAAATGGTGGTTTTGGCCATTTTGGGTTGTTTACTTTGAAATTCGGCTACAGTGATTAAATATTTCTAGAAACGAACTAGGAGACTAACAAATAAAATCAACATGTCTTTGGTTTTGCTTTATCTGTTCCACAAAAAAGATAGTGATTTTTCAAAACCGTGGACAGAAAAACAGTATCAGAGAAAAATGATGCAACATTACAGGGAGTTGGAAAAAGCAACTATGCTGCGTCATTAAAGTAAGAGGACAGTGGTGCTATGATCACTTTGTAATCATTGGACCAAAATAGGTATATGAGTGTGCTACATCGAAGGTTTCTTATATTATGAGGAGAATTATGATGAAAGTAATGTTTATGGTGAAATGATTAATGATTGCTCTAAAAATGGAACAAAAGTTAAGATCATCGCCATTTTACTCTATGCAATGTTGTGTCTCCTTTTTTTCTCTTCAATATCTTAACAGCGGAGGTAGGGGACCACTAATAACACTATTGCTGTCTAGTATTCTTCAATAAACCATCCCCCCCTCCCCCTACCTTATTCTTGAGATATTTATATATAGTTTTGATATCATTACGTCATTTCATTGTTGCTCCCTCTCTTCCATTGCATACACACACACACACATTTACAAATTTTCACCTATATTATTATGACAATCTATTATAATATATCAGTGATGCCAACAGAAAAAAATGAAAAAGGAGGACAATGATCGACGTCTCATCATGCCCCCCAAAGGCGGGCTCAGGCTGCCGAAGGCAGCCTCCTACAAGCATGCCCCACCCGGAAATTTTTTTTTTTAAGTGCCAAAATAAGGCTATCTGGGACTAATTCCCATGAATTTGGGAGCATTTATTATCCATTCAAAGATCAGGTGAAGGAGTCATAAAACACAAAATTTTTTTTTTTAAAATCTAATGTATATATTGCAGTTATATTTTTTGTAATATCACCATCATATTGCAAAGATTACAAGGATCATATTGTGTGATGGTTAAGGTAGCAGTTGTGGTGATGGTGATGTAAGTAATAGTAGCAGAGACAGCAAACTAATAATTTAGTTAAATAATTTTAATTTTTTTATTCGTGAACGGAGGAAAAATGGGAGGAACCGAGGAAAAAAGGGAGGACCCTCCAAAAAGGAGGAATTCCTCGGATCCGCAGAAGATTGGCATCACTGATATATATGTATTTTGTGTTTACTTGAAAAAGGCCAAAGGCCAAAATGTCGTTTGTTTTGTGTTGTTCATTCATGAGTCAGATTTACTCCCTTTATCTTTATCTCCATTTTATTGACTCATTTAGGCACCTCTAGTAAGTCATGTTGCGTCATTTCCTCTGATAAAATTATACGTCTGAACACGGTTTCAACAATCACAATATCTTTTTTGTTTCTTAATTCATAAAATTTTGACAGTATACGTAGGATTTGTTAATTTTGTGTTTTGAATTTAAAAGAAATCCAATGAAGAATCATAGAGATACAAGCCAACAAAGAGCGTCACATTTTTTTATGACCACCTGATATATTCTAAATTTCTAACCTCTCTTCATAATATCAGACCTACTAACTTTTCAAACTGGCAAATAGGGAAGTTTAGATAAGTCAAAGTTGAGCCTGGCATACATTGACAATTAAGAACAAGGTCAATGGGCAAATACAGGAAATAGCGTAATTATAGGACAATGATAACAATATGATAAATGTTTACAGTTACAGGACTATTTTGTTGATTTTGTGTTATTTTTTTAAACTTTTAGTAGTCTATTTTCAAATGATGATGTTATCATGTTGCTATTAACCAGATCCAAGTCAAATGAATACTTGAAAATGAGGAACTAAATATTAATATGATATCAAACACAATCTATTGTGAATAAATCAAATTGCCACATTTATCTATTGTTGCCAATTATCGTATTTATCACCATTAGCTTAAAAAAATAAATTGTTAACTAGCACTGAAGCTCTTATCAGGAAAAGCTATCTGTTAATGGGAGTTAGGGAACAGAGCAACCAGATTGGAAATTGCCCAATCAGAAGATATGTCAGGTCTGTAATATCATCATAACATACAACCACCCCCCCCCCCCCCCCCCCCCCCCCCCACACACACACACATACACAAAACCCAAGCTTTTGTTTATATTGTTGTGATAATCAAGTCTTTCATTGTCCAGGACAATGTGAAAAAAAAGTATTTTAGTTAAAGCAAATTTGGACTTTAAAAACCCTGTAAAATTATCATGCAATAAAAAATGAACGACAAGAAAAAAATACTGCATATTAGATTAGTTTCCAGCTGCACTATTGTACTTGTTGGCTTTTATTTTCTTCAAGAGTGTTACAGAAATCTATCCAGATATACCTTTATCCAAACATTCATTTTTCTTCATTTTCTTGCGAACTGGTTCCTCATGTTTTTCAACTTTCTGCTTTTTATGTTTGTTCTTTTTGTTATCTTGAATTTTGCCTTGTGCCATTTGTGCTAATAATCCTGAAAAAGAAGAAGGAAACATAATAAAATATTATAGATCAGCATTATCTCTGGTGGATCAAAACCTTGTCATGGTTGTGTGTCTTAGTCTTAGTGACCAGGAGAGCTATGTTAGTGGTAGAAATATTCCAGCAGGATCATCCATGTCGACAGGACAAAAGGTGGAGGACAGACTGTTCTACAATGAGTTCAGTCTGGGAAGGGATAATAGAAAAGGCAAGTATTTTTTTTGTCTGTGTTTTTTGTAAAGAAAATATATTATGTTTGCTTATTTGTCGTAATCTATTTTTCCTTGATTTCAGCTTGGGTTACTATTGTAAAAAAAAAAGTGGTCCCTGCTGAGCAGAGTAATTTTACCGATGCTTTGAGAAAATGAGATTACAAATATTAGCGTCACTCCATACTCCGTGACAGTTAAGAATTGACGATTTACCAATTACCAACTGACACAGTCCAAGGCTAGCAGAAGAAATTTGTGAAAAAGAAAACGGGAGAAAGAAAGAAAAGAGAAAGCAAGAGCATTCTAATATTAATAACAATAACAATGAGAGAGAGAAAGGAGAAAATCACAGAGAGAGAGAAGAGAAAATGAGTGTTAATTAAAATTAATATTACTTTGTGACACTAACGTTACTCCATGTCAAAAGTACACATGAGTAGATTGTTGATGAACTGACACAATCCTTGGCGATTGACGATGGATGAATTTTAGTTTTCAAAAACATGTATAATAGGGAAGGGGTGGACTACCAATCCCGAGTCAAATTTCCACTATTATTGACAGGTATCAAAACTGTGACACTTGGGATCTTCTGAAATATGGGTTATGGACATGGGAGTGTCACCAAAATTCATGCAGCTTGGTAGAGGTGTAGAAAAATGACACAAGACATTATGGTGATTTTTCAGCTAAACTACCACTTATCGGAAAATGTTTGACATGGCAAAAACAGTGGAAAATTTCTTTTAAAATCCTAAAATCCCGGAATTCCGCGGAAGATTATCATCACTGATGTATTTGCAAACTGAGCAGAAAGATTTCATTTTACCATGAGATGGGAAGGGGAAGGGATAACACTATGACAAGAGAGAGAGATGGGGGGAGTAAGAGGGTATGGGGAAAGATGAAAGAAACAATGGGTTGCCTGATAACGTAGATCAAAGGATAGTTACTACAGAGGTGCTTCACGGTTCATGCTTTGTGAAATTTTAACCTCTTACAGTGACACTGATTTTTTTTTCTCCAGATTGCTTATGCAGAATAAATCGTTTCCACCGAGAGCAGTAAGAGTATTTCAACTTGGGCCTTCAATTAAGCTGCAATTGCAAAGCTTGTCTTTTCATGATAACATTAACACTAAGATCTGGATTTTGGGTAGTGTAAGATTGAACTCACCTTTAATGGGTAAAATTGTTTTGATTTTTAAAATAATAACACACACACACATACACACACAAGCGCGCACGCTCACGACGAGATCCATCCATTGCTTGTTTTGCAACGGTTAAAACAGTTAACGTTTGCGTAGATCCTGAGGCTTGATGCCCCTTTACCGTGTACGTAGGTACTCCCAAAAAAAAAAAAAGAGAAGGAAGGCTAGAGAAGCATCAAAATTTTTTTTTTTAAAAGAGACACACACACACACACACACACACACACACACACACAGAGTCTCGCATCCACCATGGAACAAATTTTGTGCACAAATTTTTACTGCACTTATACTTATACTTATACTTATGCAAAAATCATTTTATGCACCAAATTGCATTCTAGATAGTAGATAGTGACATGAAAATTTTATCTTGATAAATCAACTTTTTTAAATACTGGACTATCATAACCACAGCCATTGAAAGATGACTGACCGCAAAGAATGAATCATGAAAATTGACGAAATAATTTCAAACATTTGAAATTCATCAAGGATTGTGTGTTGGTTCCACCGGCCCATCTCTCTGCCTTTTATTGGCAACCCAGCCCCAAGCCCAAGACCAAATAAGCCTATTTCTTTAATGAATGATTCTAAAAATTCATACTCTTCCAACGGATGCTGGTTGTTGAATGGAAAACAACTTGTTCTCAATACCAAAATAGATTTAGATCAAACCCTCTATAGTTGAATGAAATGATTTATTCAACTCTTTCAATAAAATGAAACAGGTACAGCACAACTGAAAACTAGTGTTGGGTTATTTGATCGCTTTTACTCGATCGACGACCGAGCGCCAAGCCACGAGTCAGTGCTCGATCTCAATGCCGGAAGAGCGAGTTAGTAAAACGATCACTCGATCGTAAAACGATCAAGCGGGTTGTGAGCTTGAGACGATCTTGACACGTGAGACGAGCTTGAGACGATCAGGATTCGAGCGAGCGGAGGGGTAACGAGTGTTTCGAATCATTTCAAATTCAAACGATCACAGTTTGCCATCCGATACCAATCGCCAATGTTTGCACACGGTAGTCTGTGGTTCTTCCACAGCCCTCACTCCTTGTCAGATGTTAGTGTGTCTGGATGGCAGTGGCAGGGAAATTCGTATAGGTGTATCACGCGTGTGTGACAAGACTTCATTAAACCTACTAAAGTTTGACTATCACACACACACACACACACACACACACACACACACAAAGGCTATTTCTATGACACACACGCATCCCTCTATCAATGAACACTCCTACAGTAGTGCGGCTATGTGGTCTAGTCATGACGTAACTATAGGTAGTACTCTAGTCGACCATGGCTCTCGTGCATTATAATGGTCTAGTGGTATGACACCCGCTTTGGGATCGGAAAGTCCTGGGTTCGAGCCTCGCGCTCGGTGCATAGTTGAGTCTTTGGACAAGGCTCTTTACTCACATTCTCTCACCGTACTCAGGTGTAAAATGAGTACCTGGCCGTTAACAGCGTTGTCGTTGTCTGAAAAATTGTAATATCGCCTAACAGGCGGCATGTCCCGTCCTACATATTAAATGTTGCTGTTGACCGGGGACCCCTTTACAAAGCGCTTTGATCACATTTAGTGGATATTGTAAAGCTCAATTTTTAAAAGTAAAACATTAGCTTTGAATATGGAATGTTTCAATTTTAGATGCCTGTGTATTCTTTGTTAGTTCCCATCATCATCATCATCATCATCATCATCATCATCATCATCATCAGGGGCAGCGGTACGGTCTTTGGTTGGCACCCGAAAGGTACCGAGTTCGATCACCCGCCGCTGAGTGGTCTTGAGCAAGTCACCTTGCCCTAACTAAATTTGCGGCGCTGCACTGCGGCTATCGCTTGGGTTATTCCAGTCTTCCCTTAGAATAGACCCGAAAGACGAATCTCCCCTATGGGATGAATAAAGGGAATTATGTTTAATTTATTTATCATCACCATCATATCAGCGGGATCATCATCATCACACCACCACCACCACCCTAATAATAATGGATAAAATAAATATCAACACATTTCAATGTAATAATCAATCTAAAATCAATCAGTGCTCCTAAAAGACCCTTTGATTTCTTTGTCTAATTCGTTCCATACTTTTGGAGTCCCGACAAAGAAAGATTTTCAGCTAACTATAGTTTATATATGGGAATATTAATCAGTCGTTTATATTGGAATCGGAGTTGTCTAGCAGGTGTATTAGTTCAAAGCGCATTTCCAAGGATTTACCATGCTCAATGAACTTCACAATATTTTATTTAATTTATTCCTCCGGCACGCCATATCGACCATGCATCCATTTCGTACAGTAGGTACCGATCGCTGTTTGGAGTCTTTTTGTATTAAAGCTCTTTACAATACCCGTCATTGCTTATAAGATAAGAATACATTCACACCTGAGTCAAGTGCCTGACACACGGACTTAACGTCTGGATCACAATTTTCAACAATCACTGTCACTCATCCGGCCATTGACAAGGCTTGATTTTGTGACAAGAGACACCGTACCACTGAGCGACCGAACAAATAATCACCATCTGCGCCATCGTCATCATCATCATCATCATCATTATCATCATCCTCATCACAGCCGTAACAGCCAGCAAAACCACAATCATCATCTTCGGGTCCGGTCTATCCGTGTGGGGGGTGGGGGTGGAACCTGCTAAAGTATTTCATTTTTTAAACAGAAACACGATAATCATCATCATCATCATCATCATCATCGTCATCCATTGTCGTCGGCATCGTTATCATCGTGTCCGGGCAATCCGTGTGTGTCTGGGTGTGGAACCTGCTAAATATTATTATTATCTACCTACCTAATAAAAACACACCATTCTTGTTCATTTATTTTTCAAATAATGAAATGAAAGGCACGACCTTTCCCGCACACACAAGAGGCGATGACGACCAGTGACAAATTATGGGAGGTGGGGGCGGCCGACAACTTTTGGCGCGACATAAATATGAAATGTTAAGGTGACAGCGGGATGATGGTGGTGGGAGGGGGGGGGGGGGGTCTCAACCCTTCACCATCAACAACTGTTTGATGGCGTGTGTGTGTGTGTGTGTGTGTGTGTGTGTGTGTGTGTGTGTGTATGTGTGTGTGATGCGACGAACGATCATAATCAAGGCTGCCAGACAGCCAGATTTCTTCTTGCCCAAGTAGTCAAATAGACCCCAAATAGCCCAACACCACAAGCATTCTGACTCCCTTGAAAAACTCATTTGTTTTGATTAACAAAACAATCGACTACAGTTGGATAAACTTATCTTTTCATTTTTTTTAAATAAAAGATTTTTTTTTTTAATGAATAATAATAGAAAAGCGTTTCTTAGTAACCAATTTTGAACTTGGCCATCTGGCAGCCCCCACCATAACCAGCTGCAGTCAAGCCAGCCACAGACATAAGAGAGGGAGGGGTATGTGAAGTTTCCTGTGGCAAACGAGTTGCTCGTGTTTTTTTTTTTCAAACGAATCACTGCTCGATGACGTCACTGACTCGAAACCGCCCGAAACCGACTCGATTTTAGAGGACTCGATCGAAAACCCGCTCGATTTGATCGTTTCAAACTCGACACAGCACAACTGAAAACGAAAGTAAAAGTAAAGCATGATTCCACCCATCAGAAGTGTTGGGTGATATCACAATTTATCTATATCGACACAATACAATATTTCGTCACATCGAGCTAGCTCTTGAGTCACGATCTCCCCGGCCAGGCTGAGTTGTCGTGCCAGTAAGGTCGCGGGTTCGAGCTCTCATCGCCGGTGACTCACGCCATTAGCTCTAAAACCCTCACTCGCTTCGTTCGGGTGTGGCTGGTTAGCAGCCTCTCTCTCTCTCTCTCTCTCTCTCTCTCTCTCTCTCTCTCTCTCTCTCTCTCTCTCTCTCTCTCTCTATATATATATATATATATATAGAATGCGCTTGGCCAAGGAGTTCACAACATTGCCATCCGGAAGTATAACGGACCAACACACAAACTCTGTGTAACCATGAACTTTTATAGTCTGGTTAATACAGTTTAGTGAGAACAACTCACAAACGCGGATGGCAAAAACAATAACAAAGGCCTGAGTGACGTCATCTTCATACTATATATATATATATATATATATATATATATATATATATATATATATATATATATATATATAAATATATTTATATATATATATATATATATATATATATATATATATATATATATATATTATATATATATATATTTATATATTTAGGAAGTGTGTTTTCAGTCCACCAGTGGACTGAATACACAGCCGTGTTTTCAGTCCACCGGAAGAGATTTTACGGCACGGGCTGTTTGACCGAGAAATCGAGGTGGCCGGCTGCTTAGCACAGCGTAACTGTAACCCAGGTGGGGTGAGTTAGGGATTCGAGCTCTTTTTCTAGGCATATTTTCTTTCTTTCTTCCTTATCTTTTTTTTTTTTTTTTTTGTTTTTTTTTTTGTTTGGTACTTCCTTAACAAAAAATTTCTTAATTTTCAACTTCAGCAATTCCTGGTGACTCGAGAAGTTTGATTGACTTTTAACATTTTTTTATTTATTTACTTTTCTCACTTTTAAGTTTATTATTCTAATTTAGGACACAGTGAGACGTCAAAATTTATTGCCTTGTGCATTTCTTGTACGTGGCAATATGAGTCCGGAGAAAAACGAAACAAAAACAACAACAACAACAACAACAAAAAAGGAAAGAGAACAAAATTTTATAGTCATAGGGTCTTGAATATGTTTAAGGGAGCGGAGTATCAGAAAGAGAGAGAGAGAGAGAGAGAGAGAGAGAGAGAGAGAGAGAGAGAGAGAGAGAGAGAGAGAGAGAGAGAGAGAGAGAGAGAGATTAAGGACTGTCTTGTAGCTACTTGCACCCGCACGATTAAAAAAAAAAAAAATTTGGCTCCTATTTTTATTTATAAGTTAAGGTTACGGGCTTGGGACACTTTTGGTTTATGAAATATCGGCGTGAGCCGCAGGGAAAACACCACCACCACTACTACTACTACTACTACTACTACTACTACTACTACTACTACTACTACCACTACTACTACTACTACTACTACTACTACTACTACTACTACTACTACTACTACTACTACTACTACTACTACTACTACTACCACCACTACTACTACTACTACTACTACTACTACTACTACTACTACTACTACTACTACTACTACTACTACTACTACTACATCTTTTAGCGCTATCCAACTCAACACTTCACGTGTTTATTTTATTTTGACAAAACCAGAATGGGTTTTTGAAAAGAATATAAAATGATTTAAACTTAAACCTGTCTTTGCATCATGATTTATGCATACAGTATGCCATATCACAAAATCATAGTTTAATGTTGAGAATATGCTATTTCTTTTGTACCTTCAGATCAGAGAGATTTGAGCTTTAAAAATCCTGAAAAATGTCTTGCTGTCAATCCAGACAACCCTTTTGATGTGATCTATGATGTTAATGGTAAGAATGTAATTTGATGAGGAAATGAATAACATTTAGGTACACATAGTTTGCTTATTTTTGTTTGAGTCATGATGTGTAATACTATTACTATCCACTCCGGATAATTGCAACTCGGTTAATCGCAACTTTCGGTTAATCACAACATTTCCTAATAAATGGAAATAATTCTATATAAAAGTCACTGTTTAATTGCAACAAACTTCGGTTTTAAAAAGTGGTAAATTCAAGAAATCAAACAATATATCATGATTAAATTTCATCATGGATGGAATCGTGGCAGGTTGAAGAATCGAGAGTGAGCAGGATTTAATGATACAGTAGTGTGTCACCACTCTATTAGAGTCGAAAGAGGGCGGGGCTCTGCAGTATGGGTTTGTGACGTCAACGTTGGCCATTAAATAGAAGAGGGGTAGGGGCTGGTCATAATCTTGACAACAGGTTATAAATGACAGTTATAAAGAGAGACTGAGCGATATCCTTTGTTTTAGGATCAACAACTGTGCATTGTGACCAACGAGTTTGGTGAGAGCTTATTGTCTCTCATCAAGGCTAATCTCTTTAACTCTGACAAATGTTGAGAAAAAAATATTGAAGCTTCGTCCAATCTGAATAAGATAACGGCTTGCTTCATAGCTGCTTTTGGTTGACAAATCTACACAGGGCTGCCATATGGTTTTTGTTTCAATCAAATTGCCCTGTATGTGGTGGACTAAGAATAACATTTACTGGTTTGAGTTTACAATAAATGTGTAAAATGTTGAAATAGTGGACAGGAAACTGAACTTCGGTTAATCGCAACATTTTCGATGATCCCAAGGTATTGCGATTATCCGAAGTGGACTGTACCTGAATCTTGAACGAAAAACTATCATATGGATATGAGTATAGACAGATTGGTTTCTGGAATTATATTTACATTGTATTGTAACACGCCTGACCGGCGAGTCTTGTTTTTGTTGGCTCTTTCATTTACGTGTTTTGAGTGATTTTTATCTGACATTTCGCCTGGATTTTAATACCATCTGATTTGTGATAGTCTTGTGGTTTTATTGATATACATTTTAACGATTTCTAACAGAGGATTTTTCTAAAATTTTAAAATTTAAGTATGGATTTTCCAAAGTCGAACATAGTTTTAAACTGCTATTTGTTTACAGCCATATTGGAAACTTTATTCACTGTGCTATATTTTACAACTTTTAACAACTACCGTGTACATCGATCTATTTATAATACTAATTTTATGAACAGACTCAGAGGAGGTAGACGAAAACAACGCCCTATAACCACCGTCATTGGTCATCGGCCAACCCCACGCCCGCTCCCCCTACGACCTCGATCCTCGCTTCAATTTATCAACACTCGTCCCCCATCCAAGCTCATCACTTCAATGAGTAATCCTCACCGTTCCTTGTCAAATGTCAACACTGTCCGTGACAGTCAGTATGAAATTAACGACCACCATGACTACAACTCGCAGCAACAGCACCGTCTTGAGCAACAACAACAACAACAACAACAACAACAACAACAACAACAACCTGCACGTAGTGATCATACCAGTTTAAAAATTGGATTACTAAATGTTAGATCGTGTCGTAATAAAACTCAAGAAATAATCGACATTATTGAAGATCATAAAATTACTATTTTTGTCATCTTGGAAACATGGCTTAATCATTCATATGATGATCCAATTATGAAAGCAATTACACCCGAAGGCTTTTGTATTAAATCATTTCCACGCATTGGGAGGGAAGGAGGTGGAATTGCAATTATTTACAACTTGTCACTCTTTGACAAGATATCATTTCACCATGATAATTTTAGAAGTTTTGAATACGCTGGATTTGCCATTCATGAAAATAATTTTAAAAAGTCGTTTCACTGTGTCTACCGCCCACCACCAAGCCAACAAAACAAAATATCAACAATTGATTTTTTATCTGAGTTCGGAGAATTTATGTCTATGCAATCCATTAACAAAAAGCATAATATTTTTATGGGTGATTTTAACATTGATTATTTCGGAAACAAAAATGAATCGAAAGTATTTCGGGAGATTATTGACACAAACAACTATATTCAACTTGTAAGCGGTCCTACAAACAACCATGGCCACACAATAGATCATGTCATTACAGACATTGAACATTCTCTCTCTTCACCTGTCTCAAATATTGATAAATTAATCTCTGACCATCATTTAATTGTGTTTTGCGTTTTATTTCCAATGAAGCACGAAGTAAAAAAGATGATAACATCTCGTAATTTGAAGAATATAAACATGAACATTTTTAAACAAGACCTTGACCATAACGTTAAAAATAAACATGATGCGAATGGTCTCCACGAGTCAATTGTTGGTACGGTGGACAAGCATGCTCCCTTAACAACTAGAGCAGTAAAAGTGAGACGTCAAGCACCCTGGTATAATACCGAAATAAAATTGAATGGATTAGCCAGGAGGCGGGCAGAAAGAAAATGGCTCAAGTCCAGAGATGCTGTCGATAAGAAGCGATACATCGCGGCTAGAAATGATGCAAAAGCCGTCAATTTCAGGGCCAAAAAGAAATTCTATGAAGAAAGCCTCAAAAACGTGGGACGTTCGAGACAATTCTTTGCCTTGACCAAGGAACTGCTGGGACAACAGACGCAACCAGCTCTCCCATCTTTAATCGATCATGCAGATCTACCAACTCGCTTTGGTCAATATTTTAAAGAAAAAACTGATACCATCAGGAAAGAACTCTCGTCTGAATCGATCCATACAACATTTGACACGTTTCATGGTGATTCATTAACACATTTTTCAAAGATTACTGAAGCTGACTTATGTGATTGCATTATGTCGTCTCCAACTAAAAGTTGTGATTTAGACCCCTTAAATACTGCCATTAAAAAAAAATGCATTGATGTAATTTTAACACCATTTACATGTATTGTTAATAATTCATTGCAGTCAGGTGCTGTACCAGACATTTACAAAGTTGCTCATGTCAAACCCCTTTTGAAAAAACCTGATCTCGATAAAGAGAACTTAAAAAACTATCGCCCTGTCTCTAATCTTCCTTTTCTCTCTAAGATCTTAGAAAAGCTTGTTTTGAAACAATTACTGTCTCATCTTAAAAATAATTGTCTTGAAGAAAAATTTCAGTCTGCTTATAGGCAACATCATTCAACGGAAACCGCACTTGTTAGGGTTGTTAATGATCTCCTCTCTGTTATAGACAATGGTTCATGTTCTTTGCTGAATTTGCTTGACCTATCGTCTGCTTTTGATACTATTGATCACAATCTTCTTCTCAAACGTCTTGAAATTACTTATGGCGTGTCTGGTGCAGCGCTTGATTGGTTTAGGTCATATTTGTTTAATCGTAAACAGATTATTACGGTGGATGAATATAGATCGGAGGAAATCTTTCTTGATTGTGGGGTTCCCAGGGTTCAGTACTTGGACCCGTTCTTTTTGTTTTGTACGTTGGCCCTCTGTCTAAAATCATCAGAAGTTTTGGTCTGTCTTACCATCAATACGCTGATGATACGCAATTGTACTGCGTTTCCAATACGAGAAATTTACAAGAAGTATCAGCCAATAGTAAAAATTGTATCCAAAGTGTTAAGAAATGGATGAATGAGAACAGACTGAAACTGAATGATGATAAGACGGAGGTGCTGTATGTGGGGAACAGGAAGTGGAAAAGTGAAACAGATTTGAAGTTGGGGGATGCCTCTATTCAAATTGTTGACAAAGTGAAAAACCTTGGCACATTCTTAGACTCTGGACTGTCGATGGAGCATCAGGTTAATAATTTGGTTAGATCTCTCTTTTTCCAACTAAAAAAGATTGCTTCCATTAGACGGTTCATATCTGAGGATGTGACCAAGCACCTGGTTGTGTCCCTCGTACTATCGAAATTGGATTATTGTAATGCTCTGTTGTTTGGCGTTTCGCAATACAATCTGAAACGTCTTCAGATTGTCCAAAACAGCGCTGCCAGACTAGTATTCATGAAGCGTAGGTGCGACTCTGCCGGACCTCTACTTCATGACCTGCATTGGCTGCCTGTTGGGAAAAGAATTAAATTCAAAGCTTGTGTTTTAGTGTATCGTTGTCTTGAAGGTACTGCCCCTTCCTACCTTTCAGAACTAATTGAAAGATATTCAAAACCCCGCCCCTTACGTTCGGCCAGTGATTCCACAAAACTAGTTGTCCCTCGAATTCGGAAAAATGCTGGAATGAGATCCTTTTCTCATTTCGGACCCTCTATTTGGAACGCCTTACCGCAGAGCATTCGTGAAAAAGAATCTTTGTCTATTTTTAAACGTTCGCTTAAAACATATTTGTTTCGATTTTAGTAGATTGTATGAGAAGCAAGATAGGTTTGGTTTGTGTTGTGTGTTGTGTTGTGTGTGTGTGTGTGTGTGTGTGTGTGCTTGTGTGTGTGAATGAGTATGTTTCAGCCAAAGTAATTTGTAATTTAAGCGCTTAGAGTCTGGTGTCTCGGAGTTATAGCGCTATATAAGTTTTCAGCATTATTATTATTATTATTATTATTATTATTATTATTATTATTATTATTATTATTATTATTATTATTATTATTATTATTATATTTCCATCCTCCCTTGCCAACTCTGACGTTCTTGAAATTTAAACGAAAATAGCCAGAAGGTTTCGGACTTAATTTTCTTTTTTTTCCAAAGGACAATAGTCATAAGGTAAATAATAAAATAAAAATCCTTTCACAGCACAAGATGGCATGATTTTTTGTTTAAGAATTTAGAGAAAAACTTGCACATGATAGTCTTCAGCTTTTTTGTTGTTGTTTTTATTTTCTATATAGACTCCAACTCAGAGCCTGAAAGTGATGCAGAACAAAGTTCCATATCGCATTAATCAGTTGTGGTAAGTACGTAAATTAAAACAAAATCATAACATTTGTATAGAGTTTATCCACAGTTGGCACCATGCTCAAAATGCTTCACATCACCATATTTTATGGTGGACAAAACACATTTGCCACAAAAGATGAGACCTGCAGTCTGTTAGGCGCGATACAATATTTCAGGACAAGGACAACACTGTTTTACACCAGTGAGACCTCCTAGTTTTTTGTTGTTAAAAAAAATTCTTGGCAGTGCACTTCTCCAACAATAACACTATTTTAAACCTTCCTCGTTAAATTTTGAAGTAATATTCATTGATGAATCATTCACATTTGAAGTCGTTTGTTTTTTATTTGACAAAATGTGAAAATGATGCGTTTCCATGAAAAATGACAATAGCTTCTGTTGGGATTATACTTTTGATCTCGCATTTTGTCTAAATTCTCTTGCATTGTAATGTTTATCAACTTTTTTTGTTAACTATATTGCAGTTGCAAGGTTAGGAAGTTTATATTGTTGCAATGACAACAGTTTATATGTCCAGAATCGTAGTGAGATAAAAAATTGTTTTGTAGTTGTTGGTCCTGGTGTAGGATTTAGAGAGTTGGTTAAAAACGGTTTACTGAAACCCTGGTTGGTGTATCTATATTTATCCATGCACAATGGAACATATTAAATACTTAGACAATATGTCTGCCTTTCTCATCTCTTTTTATTATACATGCATTATTAACCAGGAATTGTTTAGTTGGATTATTAAACAATGGCTCTTCGTGTTTATTGTCAACATGAATAAATTGATTGATTTGTCATCTTTTCCACAATATATTCAGGATCCCGATTTTGTTGCTGACTCCGAGACTGATTCCTTTTCGTGCTCTGTGAGGTACCCAATGCTGAGTACATCATTGTCTTTGGAACCTAGGGTTCATTCCCCAACTCAGTCAGAGTCTCATCCACAACTATCACAGACTGAACCTTGTTGCTAGTCTGGGACCCAGGTTCAACCCGAATGCTTTACACATGCAAACCAACATGTTACGTGCAATGGTGAGTCATTTTTTGTCTTTCTTCTCCTTTGATATTTGTGGGATCAATTTTAATTTACTTCCACCCCTCCATGGTGCTGCATTTGTGTTATCACATTTTTTTCTTCTGTTTTTGGCAATGCTGCGTCGCAAAATACGCTACCATTTACAACACAAGCACAAATCCAAATTTGATAGGGTGGACATCTTAGAATTTGAAACACCAATGTGTGAGTGGTATCAGTGAAACCAGCCATAATAATGTTCATGTTTATTTTATTGGGGTTTTTGTGTCTGTAATAGACTTACATTTGTTACAACCCATCGATATATTAAAACTGTTTCTTTGTATGTCTATGATGCTTAAGGCTTTTTTTCACAGACCAGCTGGATACTGAACGAGAATCAGAGTAGATAACATTTTTATTAATCTTGCAACCTAAACAGTTTATTATGATTGGGAGCATTTAAAGAAAAGCACATTTTCTTTTTAATTTGTCGGTACTAAAATTATACTTTGATAATGTTTACTGTGCTACAAACCCTTTTGACTTCCAGGTTCAATTTTTTTCTTTATTCTAAAATTCTTGGGTTTCCTTTTAATGATAACTGAGATCATTAAAATTCAGCTCACAACATGATGTGTGTAGATTTGATGAAAACATCTGTTCGAGTTGAGAAGCAGTGTTCACGAACTTGCTGATCGTTTTTACTAGCATTTATTTTCCTAACTTATCTGTGTCAATTAACAAAGGCAAGACTCAAATATTTTCTATCTGAACAGTGTATTTGTTATTGAAATATTTTCGGCATATACATGCTATATTTCATTCCCACAAAATATAAATTAGGATTAAGTGGTCTACACATCAGGATCGTTCACGCAGTTGGGGGGAAGTAATTAAGTCTTTAAGGAATT
>NC_088360.1:58199441-58204441 GCF_034508935.2 Berghia stephanieae | reverse complement strand
AAAATATTTTCGTTTTGTGCTGGGGAAAATAATTCTAGAATTGCTATGTTTATTTATTATTTTTATATTTTGTTTTGTTTGTTTTCTTGTTTATTTTGTTTTTAATAGAAATGATAATACGGACACCTCAAAATATGTTTGCTATTACGCTACAGTTAAATCGTTTTTCCCAGAAAATGAAAGGGTACAAAAAGTGCATATCAACATACAAAATAAACTTGCGATCTATCACGTGCAAGTCACGTTTTTGGAGTTAAATGTGACAATCATCTCAGAAAGAATAAGGATAATGTGTGCAAAATGGCCTCTCCGTCGTATATGGGTCGTGGATTAAAACCTTGAAAGTTGTTACACTGAGAACTCCCGCTGCCTGAATGTCCAATACGACCAAGTGGTTCGATGAAACATACATTAATATCAAATTCGTCATTCACAGCACCCACTATTTTGATTCCAATATGACTGTACATCTGTATTGTTACTTTATTCTCTCAATACTATTCGCTTTTTTTTTTGCGAAAAGAGACAAAAATATAACTAGGGGTTGATCGCGTGTTTGTTGTTTCTTTTTACTCCAGAAGATAATGATCTCAAATAGGGTTTTTCACCATAAGGCTGGGGTAGAAATTACAAAGAAGTAGAGTGGCATATACGTTGATAGATTTTGAAAATGTCAATAAATGACAAGGAAACCAAAATTCTATTGTGGTGGTGTAAAAGAAAATGTGACAAGATGATTGGTCCATTTTTTTATTGGCGAAATTTTACTTAGAACAAATAGGTAAGTTTTTAAATCTTTAGCTACTTATAGATACAGGAAGGAACGCCATGTCTTTTACTGAACATTGCACATTGCTGTTTGAAAAACAAGGGCGCATTCTTCAAAAGGGCATACGTAACATTTTGAATACTTGCTCTGAATTCAAATATTAAAAGAAACTTAATTGTGCCTTTAAACTGTACTTACGGATGCAGATGGCGTGTGTGCATATCATGAGTCAGATTTGTTTCAACGACTTCAAGGAACCAAACACGGTCACTACTCCTACGGCAACATAATCGTATTTTAGCCATGCAGCCAAGCTTGAAAAATCTGAAAAAAAAATGTCACAAGTCATTGCCGTAGACAGTGACTGACTGAATGGGTAATAATGGAAAATTAATTACGGCTATGGTAATGATATGATATTCTCGGATGGCTCCGTTTTTGGACGACACTTGTTTGGTGTATGAAGGAGACAAAAGAGGAAAAAAAACCACACACCCATCCCTTCCGAAAATTTAAAAGAAGAAAGAAAAAAAAAGCAAATAAACGAACAGATAAATAGGGCAGCTTTGCTCAGCGGTATGGTCTTTGCTTCGTACCCGAGAGGTACTGAATTCGATTACCCGTCGTGCTGTTTGGCAATGACCATAGCTCAATTTTGGGCACTGAACTGCGGCTGATGCCTGGGTTGTACAAGTCTTCCCTTGCAATAGATTAAAAAGACATTTATCCTTGTGAATGAATAAAGGGAATACTACCTATTTTCTATCTATGTAAGAAACAATTTTAAAAATTAAAAACAACTAACTAAGCAATGAGAAAAAGCCAGAATATAATGTAAATTTGAACCCAGAGGGACTACTGATGCCCTTTTCGCAACGGCAACATAAGATCCCGTCGCCTAGGCATTCCAGGAAGGAATATAGATAATCCATCAAACAGGATGTCTGATGTAAACAGGAATCCACTATGGCGTCCCAGTGAGCAAATTGGGATTAATAATCTTGCCCAAGGAAAATAACGAAAGTGCCTGAAGCCAGGCTCGAACCCGGGACAATCGGGATCACAGTGCAATGCTTTAAGCATTCGGTCAATTCGTTCCCCTTGTTGTCAGATGCAAGAGTAAACTATTTAAAAATTCGATTTTCGTGTATTGAACAAAATTCCCTTTGTTTGTAATAAGAGGAAAAGTATTTATTATTTCATTTATTTGCGTACAAAATCACATAGATACCTTACCTTTAAATAGGTCTGAGACCTTTAGATTCGGATTTTCTCATTTTTCCTCCTTACATTCGAACATAACCCGTTCATTGTGTTGATGAAATCTGAGAACATCACCTATGAGAAAGAGTATGGAATAATATCATTGTCTACATTATTTCAACAAATATATGCCTACTTACAACAGGACAACAAAATATTTCGGTGCAGTAAGCACAGATCTAAATAATAAAAATGAAGTACACATAGACATGATCAACTAATCCGAATGAGAATGAGTAGGCTACAATTACAAATAAATGAACACACTTCGTTAGCATGAAAATGCACATTTAAATTGAGGCCTAAATCATATTATTATGTTGTAAGGAATTGTAAACGAATTTCCATATTTTTTGGGCGAATAAAGTATATATTATTATTATTATTATTATTATTATTATTATTATTATTATTATTATTATTATTATTATTATTATTATCTCATCATCATCATCATCATCATCATATTATATTATTATTATTATTATTATTATTTATTATTATTATTATTATTATATTATTCGATTCACAAAAGCCGCGTTGTTTGATATTGAGAAAGTCTACTCGCCCTTGCTTACTTTACCGTGGGTCCTGCACTGCGGCTGACGCCTCGATTATAACAGTTATCCGGTAGAATAGATTATAAATGAATTTTATTTTTACCTAAAACGATGATTTAAGAGAATTTTATATACTTATTTCAATATATTGATGTTAAAATGATATGCCTATATCATCATTCATCCAAATATACAGAAAAACAACAGTGTGAGGATTCCTTCAAAAACCTTGCTTGCAAACTGCCGCTCGAATTGAATCGTATTTTATTTATTTATTCATTCATCTATTAATTTATTCATTCATTTATTTATTTAATTACTTATTCATTTTGTCATCAATGCTATCTTAAATATGCCCTTTTCATCAATAGATTATAAATATTAGATTAAATCATATTAAACAAATTTAAGATAATGCCCTCACCATTAGGGGAGATCTGAAATGAGATATTGCCCTCTAAAATCAAAGAAGGAAAGGACGCTTGGCATGTGAAAAAAAAACTACGCATTGATATAGATATTATGCGTTTTATAAATGTGCATTATTTTTTATTTCTTTTAAAACGTTAGTCTATCTATGCTAAATGTAGATTGAAATAAATAAAGGATTAATAAAAGTCATTAAGAACAAATGGGCAGCGAATTTTTTTTTTAATAATTAAAAAAAAATAATTAAAAAAAAATAATAATAGAAATATAAAAAGCGGGAGGAGGGGGGGGGGGGTATTCTATGATAATAGAATCTTACCTTTTTGCAATCCAGCTCCGTCGAACGCCCCAAACATCAACCCAGCTGATACAGACCTTGACATCAACTGTAGACACCCGACTAAAGAGGAGATCAGGAACGCTATCAAACTATTGAAAAATGGCAAGGCAGCTGGGCCAGACAACATTCCCGCAGAAGCTTTAAAGACGGACTTAAAAACGACCACAGAAATGTTTTATCCTCTCTTCAAGAAGATCTGGGAGGAGGAAGAAGTACCAACAGAGTGGAAGGAAGGGTACCTCGTCAAACTGCCTAAGAAAGGCGACCTCAGCAATTGCAACAACTACCGAGGAATAACGCTTCTGTCAGTGCCAGGTAAAGTCTTTAATAGAATAATCATGGAGAGAATTAAAAGTGCTGTTGACCCCCTCCTTCGCAACCAACAGGCTGGCTTCCGCAGGAATAGATCATGTGTCGACCAAATTGCAACCCTACGCATCATAATTGAGCAATCCTTGGAGTGGAATTCCCCGTTGTACATCAACTTCGTTGATTATGAAAAAGCGTTTGACAGCGTGGACCGGGACACCTTATGGAAAATACTCCGCCACTATGGGGTTCCAACAAAAATAGTCAGCCTGATCCAAAGTTCCTACGAGGGAGTGACCTGTCGAGTAATCCATGGGGGACAACTGACAGATAGCTTCAATGTGAACACTGGAGTCAGACAGGGATGTCTTCTGTCACCCTTTCTCTTCCTTTTGGCGATTGGCTGGACAATGAGGTCAGCAGTGGCAGGTAGGAGAAATGGGATTCAGTGGACATTGTTCGACCAGCTCGACGATTTGGACTTTGCAGATGACTTGGCCTTGCTGTCCCACAATCACCAACAAATGCAGGACAAGACAACAGAGATAACAGCAAAGTCATCACAAATCGGACTCAGGGCCCATGAAGGTAAAACAAAGGTCCTCAAAATAAACACAAATAGTAAAGAACCAATCAAACTGCACGAGAGCGAACTGGATGAGGTTGACCACTTCACGTATTTAGGCAGCATATTAGATAAACAGGGTGGCACAGATGCAGACGTAAAGGCAAGAATTGGCAAGGCGAGGGTAGCATACTTGCAGCTTAAAAACATCTGGAGCTCCAAGGTGGTGTCAACCCGAACCAAAATAAGACTCTTCAATTCAAATGTCAAGTCAGTCCTTTTGTATGGAGCGGAGACCTGAAGGACCACGAAGACCACCACCGGAAAAGTACAGACCTTCATCAATAGCTGCCTCAGAAGGCTCCTCAAGATACACTGGCCAGACAGGATCAACAACGCAGACCTGTGGCAGAGAACATCTCAAATGCCAGCAGAAGACGAGATCAGACGCCGCCGATGGAGATGGATTGGGCACACCCTGAGGAAGCCAACTAATAACACCGCTAGGCAGGCGCTGAGATGGAACCCCAAGGGAAAACGGAAGAGAAGGCGGCCTAGAAACACGTGGCGGCGAGACCTGGAGGCGGACATGAAGAGGATGGGACACACCTGGGGAGAGTTGGAGAAGATGGCCCAGGACAGAGGAAGATGGAGGACTGTTGTCGACGGCCTATGCTCCACTAGGAGTGACAGGCATAATTATTATTATTATTATTTTTGCAATCCTTTATAATGAATTTCACATTTTTTGCATTTTCATGAAGC
>NC_088360.1:58155540-58199342 GCF_034508935.2 Berghia stephanieae | reverse complement strand
AAAATTCTTTTGACATTCTGTCTGATTTTTCGCTGAAACAACAAAGGACAATCTATGTATTCAGATGAGACTTCAATGTGTTACTATTCCGATTTATGTTCATATTTTGATTATAATGAAGAGGGAACCCTGAACCCAGTGAAGTGGGTGGATTGATCTATTTATTTCTATTTCAAAACAAAAATATGGCGTCTTTTCACTGGATTTGTTATGTGGCAGAGGTCTCCACAAATCTAACATACCTCTTCCAAAGGAATAGATGGTAGAAAAGTATATAACAAGAAGGAATTATGACAGTTACTTGTCCAGGCCTTAAATATTTGGAATGCTATTCCTCTCTATCGCTGTCATGTAGCTGATGTGCATACGATCTGTCTATTGATTTATTTTCATAGTTCATAGCATGATGTGCTTTATTTTCTTCTTTTTTTTTCCAGAGAAATACAAAAAGCCAAGGAGACCCTGTCCATACTGTGGACAGTTGCAAACAAAACTCTCAAGGCATTTGATGAGGAAACACAAAGATGAGACAGAAGTTACAGAGGCCATGAAACAGCCTGTAAAGGAAAGGGATAGAACAATGGAGAATCTCAAGAAAAAGGGCATTTTTTATTCAAACACTAGAAACAATTCAATAGTTATGCGTGAGAGAGCACAAGGGTCACATGAAGTTGTTATGTGTGCTGGCTGTAAGGGGTTTTACTCTGGACGAAGGGTTTATGAACACAAAAAGAAATGTAGTACTGAGCATGCTCTGTGTACTGGGGTTGTAAAATTTTATCCCGTGGCTCCCAATGCAAGTAAAGAAATAAAGGAGAATATTCTTGACAAATTTCGGAATGATGAAGTGGGAAATTTGTGTCGATCAGACAAAGCTATAGTATTGTTAGGAACAAAATTGTGGAGTAAAAGTTCAAAGAAGGAGAGAAAAGTTATAATGAGTGATTTACGCATCTTAGGAAATTTGATTTTAAAAACTAGGAAGAGAACAAATCAACCTTCTTTCTCTGGAGAGGACGTGGTGAAGCGTTGTAACTTTAATGAAATATCGCAAACCATTTCTGAAATGACTTTGAAAGAGGATGGGACATTGAAAGCAGGCTTGAAGCTTTCAATTGGATTTATATTGAAAAAGTTAATTAATTTCTTAAAAGGGGAATATATAATGCAAAACAAAATGGAAGAATCCGCAGAGATAGATTTGTTCAAAGCTGTCCTGGATTATAATTGGGATAGTATTTTTTTTACAGCCAGAGTTCAATGTGAAGCAAAGAGAACAAATTTGAGAAAACCCAAAGAGATGCCATTAGAGAATGATATAAAGAAGCTACGGCAATTTATTACTGAAGAGATGGTCCGTATTTGTGAGGATGATTATCAATTATTTGATTCACATATGTTTGTTAGGCTTCGCAATGTCATCGTAGCTAGGCTTACAATGTTTAATGCGAGGAGAGGCGGAGAACCCGCAAGGATGTTGTTAAAGACTGGAATGATGCAGATTCAGGTGTATGGGTTGATCCCCAGCTTGTACAACATGTCACTGATCCTCTGGAAAAAGCGTTACTTGAGAAGTATAAGCTGGCCTATCAGTCTGGAAAGGGAAGCAAGATGTTGGTCCCTGTGTTGATACCCAATGACACAATTCAGCCTTTAAGGAAACTTGCACAGGAGCGTAAAGCTGTTGATATTTCAGACAACCCATTTCTTTTTCCAAATACAGGAATATCCAAAGATCATGTAAGTGGTTACATTGCCATCAAATATGTCACTTCCTTAGTAAAGGATTTAGAGAAACCCCAGTTGTTAATAGCTGATAAATTCAGGCACCGAGCTTCGACATTATTTGCCTTACTTGATGTCCCACAACACGAGAGAGATGTCTTCTATCGACATATGGGACACAGTGAATCAATCAATCAAAACATTTATCAGTGTCCACTTGCAATACGAGAAATAACAGAAGTTGGTCATTTTTTGGGTCAAATTGATAACTCAGCATCGGTCACTGGGGAAGGAAATTGTAACATTGAAACAAATGACTTTGTAGTGAATAGAGACTCAAATGCAAATTTTGGAACATCCATAGTAACAGCTGCAAATCAAGAAGAAATATTTGATGGTGAAGCAGGAGTGCCAAATCAGCTTACGTGTTCTTCAAAACAAACTGAACCCAAGAGGAATTCAAGCAAAAATCGGAGATACATGTCATGGTCAGATGAGGATACAGATAGAGTCAAGTCATATTTTAAAAACTTTGTCGAAGATGTTTCAGCACATGGTTCAAGGGGATCATTACCTAGAAAGTCTGAAATTATTCTGTTCTTAAAACACCACAGGGTATTTTCACAAAAAGGAATCCCTGAAGGTACACTAATTAGTTTGGTGAAGACAAAGATTTTTAATGAAAGAAATAAATATAGAAGGGAAAGAGCGTTTCAATCGGTGTAATGACAATCATGAATTTGATTTGTATTACATTCATTGTATTGTATAGTGTTATTGACATATTTTGGGGGTTTACAAAAACGTTTTATCTTTATATAGTACAATCTGTTCATCATTGCAATATCCTTTTTTATATTATATGAACATTCATTTGCTCAGCTTGAGAGACAAATGCTTTGTAGAACCATAGCTGTCAACCGTTCTGTTAAAAACGGATTTGTTCCGTATTTGACTTCCTGAGTCAGTAAGTGCTTATTTTTAGTTCAAAATCCGTATTTTGTAATTTTTGACTAATTTGTGGTAAAAAAGCCATGTGAGCCTAATGAATTATTATTATTGATCCATTATTATTACTATTACTACTACTACTATTGTTGTTATTATTATTATCATTATTATTGGTGTCCAGTGAGAGCATAATCTCCATTTGTGTAGCTCTTTAATTTGAATTATGCCTCTATCATAAATGATTTTCAACAATTAAAAAAGTTCCATTCGTTTATATGACGCCTGTATTTTACTCAAACCTTTCATAATGTATTGGAGATTTGCATAGGATATGGATGTTAGCCTCGATATACTTTGAATATTCTAAGACAGTATTGATACTTTCACTATTTGTTACAAATATTATTTTAATTAAGAATAAAATTAAATCCACCTTTTTGATTGGAAGGTATTCAATAAGAAAATCAATTGCTTATATTGATTAAAGATGACAATGATTATTTCCCTTTATTAATTTATGAAATAATAAATTTAATCCCTTTAAAAACTCTTCATCTGATTTTAATTTTTTTTTTTTCAAGCAAGCTTTTGTAACGGTTTAGGTTCAAGAAAAATAAGTATACTCCATTTTTAGGTGTGTTTATCTTGTCAAAGTAAAGAAGTAGGAATTCTCTAATATTTAGAGGTGCATTTTACTATAACTACTATTATAGTATACTACTTACAGACCATTATGTTGCATGAAAGAAAACATATATGCAATCGTCTACTTTTTATCTGAACTCACCTAATTTTTACCCCAAAACGCCCTCTCAAGTGATGTACCAGGTTGGTAGTTATGCATTTCTAACCATCTTAAGTTATTTCATTTATTTTACAATTGTGCTTCTTGTGTATTGGTCCTTATCAAAGTTGAGGCAGTTGAATTCTTTCTTTATATTGTCCGTTCTGAATTTTGATCTCATTGTGGAAAGCTCCCATAGCGGGCAGGGAGGTACACACTGTGTCTTCTATCCCCTTATATCTGTTTTCCAACATGCTTTCAGTCTTTGTCTTGGAATGAGATTACTTGTTTTTTTCCTGGCCCTCGCCGGAGTCCTAGCTGGGAGGGAAGCAGTCAAATGCATATTTATTGTTTTGGGAGATGATATTTTTTTCCTTGTAAATCATCTCTCTGTTATGTATTATTACTATATTTGTTATTTTTTAATGTATAATGTAAGCATTTGAGTGTGTTCCTCTTTGTTGGATTTTGTTCTTGTGTCCGGATAAGACTTATAGGTGATCTCAAACTAAGTACATTGGTGATACGCTCTTGGAATCTACATCTGATCCCTATTTGTTCCCAGTTCCCCTATGTCTTACTTTCTCTTGGATGCTTCAACTGTAATTCTAGAACTTTTTACTATCCAATTTTCTTCCTTTTTACTGGCGCTGATATAACCTAAATGTGTTGCAAGCGCCGTAAAACCCTTAAAAACAAAACAACAATCATTGTGGAAAGTGTCATTTTAACGATTCAAATGTGCTGGTACTAAACCCGATAATTGAGCAACATTTGGACTAGCCTCTGTCATCTCAAACTTGTTAGTGTTAGTAATAGTAATTAAAAAGGCTGACTTTTATATGTTGCGATTCGATGAAGGGGGGGGGGGGGGGCTTCGGCACACATCGTCCCTCATCCCGGGCCAAATGAGCGTTCCTTATTTTATTTTTGAAAAGTTGGCAGCTATGTAGAACTATCTGAAGAAATCAGATATGGCAGAATAAAAAGTCTTTCTACTAACCCTAACTTAATTGGCCAATGTAGCTTTATGTTCAGCATTTTCTAGATACCTAATGTAAAATTTCACTATTCTTTTTATGATAATTTTAAGAGTTGCAATCTTTAGAGGCGACTGTCAAGAAATGACACCTCTGTGCATTTAATTTCATTCTTTCTTTATCCCCTCATCCTTAATCAGAATAATAATAATTAATAATGAAAAAAAATGCAGCAACGACAGCTTAGAACGGCATAAAGTGCTTAAGAATTATTTTTTTTTGCATTAAACTTTATTCAAACGATTTTCAACACTTTTGCTTCACAGTTTATGCTTTTTAACAAATGCAATTAAGCAACTTACCAGCAACAACATATTGGTTTGTTATCATTTGAGGGTTTTATCAGTAAAACTGTTTCTATCCTTTTATGTTGCACTGTACACATAGCAAACTTCATGCTTTTATTTGGTGACCAAAGACTTATGTGATACAGTGGATGAATGTTTGTGATGGCTTTTGGAACTGAAATAAACCTGCAATATGATTTGTAGACTTCTATCGTTATGTATCATTTTTCGGTCAAATGTAAATGTAATTTTACACGAGCTTGATGTATCATAAAACCCACAATGAGCTCAACGTGCAGCTGGTAGTACATTTATATGGACACGAACAGAACAACGTTGTTACAATTCAGTAACGTACTCCAATTAACACAAGTGAGACTGTAAATGAGACTTTTACAATGACTCTGCATCGCCACAAATATAGATTCGAACCCTGGCAACTCGGGCGTCAGACGAACTGTCTACCACGAAACCAAAGCAAGCATTGTGCAAGTTAAAGTGAATGAGATGTTGATTGAAGCCGTTCATTGTGTCCATCAGATCTGCTGTCCTATCCATCCAACTCCATTCACTGGGTGGGGTTCCCGACTTCCCATAATGGGCAGGGACGTACTCGTTGCGTCTTCTATCCCCCTATGTCTGTTTTCCAACTTGTTTTCTGTCTTTGTCTCGGGATGGGATTACTTGGTTTTGTCCAGGACCTGGCTGGGAGGGAAACAGTCAAATGTATAGTTCGAGTTTTGGGAGATTATATTTTTCCCTTGTAAATCATCTGTCTGTTATGCTCTTTATTGTTTTGTTTACATATTATTTATGCTTTGTAAACATTTGAGTGTATCCCTCTTTGTTGGGACCTGTGCTTGTGTCTGAATGAGACGTTTAGGTGATCTCAAACTAAGTACTTTGATAGTGGGCTCTTGGAATCTACTGTTTCCTATTTGAAACAAATCCCCTTTGCCTTACTTTTTCTTGGGTGCTCTAATTGTAGTTCCAGAACTTTTTACTATCCCATTTTCTTCCTTTTTACTGGCGCTGATATGACCTTAATGTGTTGCAAGCGCCGTAAAACCCTTAAAAACAAAACAAACCAAGTCCATTCAGTGGTATACAACAACAACAAATAAACTCCTCTGCCTGGTCCCTTCTATCTCTGATCTTAACCTGGGTCGTCAGGTTTCTAAAGGGGTCGGGGACTGCAAAAACAATGGCGCACGGAGCAACTGGGAATATTTTTTGCCGTGTTTGAGTCCCAGGTTATTTCCCTGAGCGCCCCTTCTGAGGGATGGACCTTCCCAGGAGTTAGTAAATGCGTTGCTCGGCCACTTCACTCTACGCACACTGGGACTGGGATAAGCTTCGACACTATGGCCATGAAGCTCTTAATCTTAAGGACTTACTTTATTTTAGACAATTTGGTGGTAGCTCACTTGAAAATGCACTCTTAGGTATACACATATATAAACATATACTGGGCTCCCTAAAAGGGTTTTTTAATGTGGTCTCCCTAAAAGCATGTTTTTACCAAATGTCTCCTTAAAGCTACAGAAACACTTAGTAAAACATTAGGGGGACCGAGTAATTTTCTATATACCATTGTGATCATCAAGCATCAGAATTGTGTTCATAAATCATTGTAGGGAATCAAACTATACTCATTTGAACAAAGATTGAACAGTTTAATCAATTTGAACAAGACATATGCTTGGTCCTCCAATTGGTGCATTTCACAGTGGTCACCTTAATAGTGGATTGATACTTATATATATATATATATATATATATATATATATATATATATATATATATATATATATATATATATATATATATATATATCAATAATAAAATGCTTCAGTAAAGATCATAACATGATACAGTATCTTTTCGCTCCATATGGATTACGCTGGTATTAATCTTGAAAAAATAAATACCAAAGAAAATCTTCCTTTAAAGCCACCTTGAATAAAAAGTGTCTGTGTCCTGGGATTTTATCACCAGAATGAACACTTATTTAAAATCAATTGTATGTTCTCGTTATTCACAGTTTCTCTCAATGTATCCATATTTTCAAATTTTGTAACGAAATAAAGATTATTGCTGCTGTTTCCAACAGCTTCATCGATCTTCTTAACAAACAAGACTTGAAGAAAGAAAAAAATCTCTAATGATTTATTCTTGTATTTTTTCTTTTCTTTTTTATATTCAGTACATCAACCAGAATCGACAACCTCGCCTGACGATGGATGAAGCATTAAGACTTGTGGATTTAGAAGATGGCGCTGTCAAATAGAAAATATCCATTAACTGAAGTTGTTCTTATTCTACCTTAAATTAACTGTGATATATTTTATCAAATTTATAGATATTTTAAATTTTAGCTACTTGGAATATAAAAAGTGGAATAAATCATTTTTTAATATAAAAAGTGCAATATCTTTCGTTTTTTTGAGAAAATTATTTCAATTATACACTGAGGGTGTGAGCTCAAATCCTTTTATCAATTCAACCCTTCTTTCTTTTTTCTTTTCTTTTTTTTTTTTTTTTTTTTGTTCCTTTTTCTACTAGTCTAGATCTGTATACCAAAATAAGACAAGTGTGGCATAGGTGGTGTATAGTCTAGTGCCACATCTCTCATTCGTCTTTATTGTTTCTTTCATCGTATTTTGTTGATAAAGAGGAAATCCGAATCGTCCACATTATCTGTATTTGTTTATTTAATTGAAGCTTCCACTCAAGTTCCTATTATATATATTTTATATGGTAAGTCTTGAAAAGAATTTAAAGCTGATGCTAGTGTGTGTGTTTTAATGCACACCATTGTTTGAAAACCTGCAACTAATATAATTTTTGTGTGTTTTTTTCAAACCTCTCATTTGACTGCTCCTCTAACTTTTCTGAATTAATATTCACCTAATATTGGAGCTTACTTAATATCTCAATCGTCACTGTTACATTTTTTACTTGAGAGTAGAGCTTATAACTAAGCCTAACTGCTGACTCGCCAACATGCTTTCGTGGTGTTTTGTGTTGACCTCATGACCCTAAAAAAATCGCAAGAGGGACTCAAGATAGTTACTATTCTGTGTTTGATATCACTGTTTAAATGAGTGGTGGATAGACCGAAGGGCTAGAGCTTAGGTGGTCGCTGGTTCGGATAAGTTAGTAATGAGTGGTGGATAGTGTCATTTGTAGAGTGGCCATGTGAAGGTGTCGTAATGTTAACAGTCGGGTTCTGGATTCAACTCCTCATCGCCGCAAAAGTTTTTACATGTTATTGTCTTCTGGCACTTTTCTACTTACCCCATTTCTTGTTATTATCAAAGTGAGTATCACTGTCTTTGTTCATATATTTATATACCCTAAGATTTACAAGTGTGTTTGAAACAGTGCCAGACACAGCAGAGGGAGAAATACATGAAAGAAGTCATCCCAAAATATCCGAATTTTTATCCTCTCTGCTTTGCCTGGCATTTTTTTTCAGATCTTTGTCTTACACCAGTACCTGCTCCCTACTTTGTTACTTTGATATTTTCAAAATAAAATTGGAACTAACTCAAATGTCTTCGTCCTCATCCTCTCGTGTTCAACGTGTTTTGTGATGCAGCGAGGGTTCACGGCGGAAACACATGTTCTTGGGAAGGATATAGGCATAAATTTCCCCAATCATTGGGCAGCCTCAGTGGTGTAATGGTAGCACGTTTGACTAGGAAACAAGAATTCTGAGGTTTGATCCCCAGTCAAGGCAGGCTTATTTGTAAAATGTTTTTTCTTGTGTTTTTCTCTTTGCTTTGTCTGGCAGTTTCATACACATTTATTCAGATCGTTATCTTACACCAGTGCCTGTTCCCCAATTTGTTGCTCTCATAAACATTTATATCCAAACAAATGAGAAAAAACTACACATGTGGTACACCTGATAGTAGTTTGTAGTCAATGTTTAAATAAGTGCACTGCAGCAGTGTATTTTTAAATGTCTTTAAATTGCCAAAAACCTTGATACCAGTGGGGATCCCGATAGCTCAGTTGAAAGAGCAATCTCTTATATCGCTGGAGAACACGCATCGTCTTAGTTCTCAAATTATATGCCCCATCGGCACTGGGTCAATGAAGCATGTAGTTCTTCTATCTGATATGCGCTCATTCTTTCGTTTACAAGCCATCATCATGGATGCGCGTACAATGGCAATGATAAAACATGGAAATTATGGAATTTCTTGTCACATGTAGCTTCGCTGTATCACAGTGGTCAGACTCAGTGAAACGTAATGTGCGATGGTACAAAATGGGGGACTTCCTTTTTGTCCCGACAAATAAATATACATACTCATCATCGTCATCGTCGGGGGCAAGTAGCAAACGTTCACGTCGTGCCTCTGTTAATTCTGTGGAGAACTGATTGCTACAACACGCGCAATACTGTGGTGAGGCGGTAAAAGGATAACCCCTCGGCCTCGACCATGGAAGGATTTAAGATTATGAGCTTTAATGCAGAAGGAATCTCATCTACAAAGATTGAAATTTTGGCTAACCTCAACGCCGATATACTATGTCTCCAAGAGACACACAAGGACCAGACACCAACTATACCAGGCATGAGTCTTGCCATACAACACGGGAACCCTGTCCATGGAAGTGCCATATACGCACGGGACAAATCCATAATTATGAACAGTATAGACCTATCAGAAAATGGGGTGGAAATTTTGAAAGTCGAAAGCAGACATTTTAATATCATCTCTGTCTACAAGCCACCACCAACACCATTTGTATGGCCACTCTTTGACTTCTCAAACCAGAAACCCGCTATTGTGATAGGTGATTTCAACAGCCACAACACCAGATGGGGCTATAGCCAAACAAACAGCGATGGAGATGCAGTTGAGAACTGGGCCCTCAAACATATTTTGTCACTATTACACAATGCCAAAGACATACCATCCTTCGCCAGTGCAAGATGGAAGAGAGGGTACAACCCTGACTTAATATTCATATCATCGAAACACTTCCAAAACTTTGAAAAATCAGTCGGTGACCCAATCCCCAGGTCTCAACACAGACCAATTATTGTTACCACAAGACCTGTGATCAAGCCAATCAAGACAAATCTGAAACGAAGATTTAATTTCAGGAAGGCAAATTGGGGGGATTTCTCAGTTGAACTCGACTCCATGATCTCCAAAGTCGAACCGGACCCAAAGAACTACGACGAATTCTAAAATATTGTATGGTCAGTGGCAAAGAAACACATACCACGTGGGTGTAGGAAGGAATATATACCTTGCCTGACAATGGAAAGCAAAGACTTGTACGAAAAGTACATAGCTGCCTATAATGAAGACCTCTTTCACGATGACACCATAGAATTAGGAGAAGCCCTCATGTCAGCAATCGCAGCGGAAAAATCAGAGAGATGGAAGAATATGATTTGCAACACAGACATGACCCACAACAGCAAGAAGGCATGGGCAACCGTGAAAAAACTTAACTCTGTAAAAATGCCACACACAAGAGTTGCCGCAGTAACATCAAATGAAGTGGCAAGCCAGCTCCTGCAAAATGGAAAACCGACCCACAAAAAACGTGGATGTAAAAAAGCAATAAAACAAGAGGCGAACACCATCGCAAGAGATAGTGAAGACCAGATGGATCCATTCGCGATTGGAGAGCTTGAGTCTGCAATTAAACAAGTAAAAACAGGAAAAGCAGCTGGGCTTGATGACATAGCCACAGAAATAATCCAACATTTTGGGACAGAAACTAGACTGTGGATACTGGCTCTCTTCAATAAATGCGCAGAATCCTGCACCATCCCAAAATTATGGAGACAAGCAAGAGTGGTTGCCCTGTTGAAACCAGGAAAGGATCCAAACAACAGAAAGAGCTACCGTCCCATATCCCTCCTATGTATTCTATACAAGGTGTATGAACGCATGATACTGGCTCGCATCACCCCGGATGTGGAAGATAAATTATCACCTGACCAAGCAGAATTCCGACCAGCTTCTTAACCTTACCCAATACATAGAAGATGGGTTCGAACAGAAACAGGTTACTGGGGCAGTGTTTGTATATCTAACTGCGGCGTACGACACAATAAACCACAGGAATCTCCTACTCAAGCTTGCTAAAGTCACCAAATTCAACAGGGTTGTGAAAATGATCGAGTCCCTCCTCGCTAACAGACGATTCTTTGTAGAAATGGATGGAAAGAAAAGTAGATGGCGATCTAAAAAAAATGGACTACCTCAAGGATCTGTACTAGCTCCAACATTATTTAATATATATACAAATGACCAACCAAAATTTGCAAATGTTAGGAGGTTCATATACGCCGATGACCTGTGCCTTGCCACACAATCAAGAAATTTCATAGAAATTGAAGACAAATTGTCAGCTGCCCTGAACACGCTCACGACCTACTATGAGGAAAACTCATTAAATGCCAACCCGAGCAAAACACAGGTTTGCGCATTCCACCTGAATAACCACCAAGCAAACAGGAAATTAATTGTAACATGGAATGCTGCAGCACTTGAAAGCAACGACTTCCCTGTCTACCTTGGAGTTACCTTGGACCGCACACTATCGTTTGCTCAACATGCAAAGAAGATTAAGGGGAAGGTGGCCACCAGGAACAGCCTGCTTGGGAAACTTGCAAACACAAGATGGGGAACAGACCCGAAAACCCTAAGGACACGGCCCTGGCACTTTGTTACTCCTCGGCCGAGTATTGCTCACCAGTCTGGGCTAGGTCAAGCCACACCAATAAGATAGACCATGAACTAAACAATGCTTGTCGCATTATTACTGGGACACTGAGACCTACCCCCATACCAGCCATCTATAGACTAGCGGGGATAGCACCACCACACATCCGCAGAGACGCACGGACCAAAGTCCAGAAATACAAACAAGAAAGTGACACCAGACATCCTCTTTATGAGCATAACATCGTGCCAAGGAGACTGAACTTTAGGAAAAGCTTCCTGACAACTGAAGGCATCCACCCAGACCATGCAGCCATATACAGAGTGCATTCATGGAAAGAATGGGACTGCTGCCCAAATGATGCCATTCAGGAACCCAAAGAAGAACTGCCAAGCGGAGTAAATCTCCCAGGAAAGATTGGTTGACACTGAACCGGGCAAGGTCTAAAGTGGGGAAGACCAAAACAACCTTACAAAAATGGGGGCTTTCTTCAGACTGCCGATGTCAATGTGGACACACGGCTCAAAAATGGACCACATCCTTCACGAGTGCGAACTTGGACCACATATCAGTGATACCTGAGAGGCTGCACCCCTGAAGCCATCCAATGGATCCACCACTGGCGCGACACGATATGATGATGATCGTCATCGTCGACGACGTATAATCATCATCACTATCATCTGTCTCCAAACTATTTGAAGGAAAGCCTGCCACCTTGCCATTGGTGAAGGAGAGGTAGCAACTTCTAAGGGTATCACTACTATGTTAAAATGATCTATTCAGGCAGCAAATTCATCGCCGCGGTTTCCGGCTCTTGTCCACGACGCGTAAATGTGGGGCGGCAGAAAGTCCCCACTGATGAAGCGCCGATGCCGAGTGTTGTGTACATTGTAGATAATACACTTATAATGAAAACAAACTGTACAAATAACATTTTATATTAGTTATATTTATCATATATGGCTAAATTATTCTGAAAATTAGGGTCCAAATAGTTCTTGTTTTGTTCAGACAAGAGCATTCATTTTGAATAATTAACTTTACCGTCGTCTAAAATGGGCCGAAAGTAATTTTTGATAAATGTTACCATTTGTTTCATACAATATCAATATCTAGACAAGATTTGATGCCTGGTCGAATATTTATGAGTATGCGCTTCTTTTGCCACCTAACAATCATATATTTATGTTTGTTTTTTTTCATCTATAATCTTCTATGGAAGGTGAGCGATCAAAGGTAGGAAGAGAAAGAGAGAAGGGGGAGGAGATGGAGATAGAGAAAGAAAGAATGTAGAAAGAAAGAGAGAGGAAGAAAAAGGAAAGATATATATATATATATATATATATATATATATATATATATATATATATATATATATATATATAAACAAAAAGAAAGAAAGTATGTAGAAAGAATGAAAGAAATATAGAGAGAAAGAGAGGGTTGGAGAGAAAGAAAGAGGGAGATAAATAGAGAAAAAGAAAGAGAGATAGAAAAGCAAGAAATAAAGGAATATATATATATATATATATATATATATATATATATATATATATATATATATATATATATATATGTATATATATATCACTTTGTCTCACATACACACAAGCACACACACATGCGCGCGCATACAAACACACACACACACATACAACTCCGTAAAATTCCAAGTTCACTAAGTAAGCAGGACAGCCAGATGGTCACGTGCGTGACCAAAAAATTGTCCATACAGATAAATGCGTTCCTGTTATTTATTTTTTGAAAAGATTTCCAAGGAAAGAAATACAATTCATTGTTTCCAGATTAGTCGATTTTTTTTTGTTTATTAAAAAACATGCATCTTTAAGGTATTCGTAGTGCTTGGCCGCCTGCGGTTGTTTGGCCACTTTTGAAGTAGAAATTGGTCACGAGGAACTCTGGCCATCTGGCAGTCTTGTAAGTGAGTAAGGACAATGACGCGTATTTTGACCCAGGTGAAACAAGCTGATTGACGGATAAGCTGAAATCTTCAGATTCCGGTCAACAGACTTTAAGATAAATAATAATAAAATTCCCTTTATTCATCCCATAGGGGAAATTTGTCTCTAGGGTCTATTCCACAGGAATACTGGAATAACCCAGGCTTCAGCCGCAGTACAGCGCCGCAAATTGAGCTAGGGCGAGGTGACTTGCTAAATGCCATACAGCGCAGCGGTGGGTGATCGAATTCTTCCACCTTCCTGAATTTTACTCATGTATTATTGCTTCTTTCATATTTTGTTTCGACTAAGGAAGGATTTCGATCCCGAAATGATCATCATTGCCTGGAATTTTGTTATTTTTCAGAGCTGTTCTATATATTCAGTTTTAATCTTTAGGCACACGGATTACCTTTTGCATGTATTTTATCTATCTTACTAAAGACGGATGAAATGTCTCAAAAGTGTTGTATCTTTCCAAAATTATTGCAGAACAATTGTTATCAAAGAATCCACGGGTCTTATGTATTTTACATTTACATTGGCATTCGGAGGATAAAGAAAGATTGTAATGAGTTTAGAGCACAGAAATAAAAGATTCGCATATTTTTCTTGTTAAAAGGCTAATATTTACTTTGCCGCCTTCAACTCGTTTTCATATTGTGATCCGTTTCTAATCGAATTCTCTTCTTTTCATAGCGTTCACTCGTCTCACCAGCGCTAACAATGCTTTGCCATTCAATGTATTGATCATAATGTTATTATTTATCTCCCTCAGGGAAGCTTAAAAGCTTTATAATATATTTCAATTGCTCATTATTGACGTGATTCAGTTTCAAAACTAAAACATCACATTTAACAATAGGTATTGTAATATCTTGATTGATTTTTTCTTTGAACATCTCATAGATTGATTTCATTTAGTCAAATCCATCAATCAACGGACATGACAGGTTATGGCAATCGGACCAATGTTATTGTTTCGAGATCGACGGTTGGGTGATTAGTTTTCACCGAATGGAGGGGAAGGCCAGGCTCCCACCCTAAAGTATAATAATGAGGGTGATTAGTATTCACTGAAGAGTGGGGACGGCAAGCAGAACAAATATGTAATTTTTCACAACAAAGAATCTATTACCTTCCATAAGATCCACTGGGACAATTTTAAAACTGAGAGTGATTCGTTTTCACTGAAGAGAGAGCGAGGAAGGTCGAGACCAGATGCGTGATTTTTTTAAAACAAAAAATGTGTTACCCATCCTTAAGTCCATTCGGATAATTATAATAATGAGGATGATTAGTTTTCACTGAAGATAGGGGAGGGCGAACTGACCATGGGCGTAATTTTTCAAAACAAAGAATTTGTGACCCACCCTTAAGTCCACTCGGACAATTATACTAATGAAGGTGATTAGTTTTCACTGATTATATGGGATAGCCAGCAGACTAAATGCGTAAATTTTCAAAATAAAAAAATATGGTACCCACCCTTAAGTCCACTCGGACAATTATACTAATGAAGGTGATTAGTTTTCACTGATTATATGGGATAGCCAGCAGAATAAATGAGTAAATTTTCAAAATAAAAAATATAGTACCCACCCTTAAGTCCACTCGGATAAATATGATAATGAGGGTGACTAGTTTTCACTGAAGATAGGGGATGGCCACCAGAACGAATGCGTAAATTTACAAGACAAAGAATTTGTAATCACCCTTATGTCCATTCGGACAATTATAATAATGATGGTGATTATTTTTCACTGAAGATAGGGATGACCAGCAGACTAAATGCGTAATTTGTTCAAAATAAACAATATGTTACCCACTCGGACAATTATAATGATGAGTGAGTACAGTTTACGGCAATCAAAACAAAATTTCATATTAATTGTTTCTCGATCAACGGTTGGGTGATTAGATTTCACTGAAGAGAGGGGAAGGCCAGGCTACCATCCTTTAGTCTACCGGAACAATTATAATAATGAGTGTGATTAGTATTCACTGAAGAGTTGGGAAGACAAGCAGAACAATAAATATGTAATTTTTAAATCAAAGAATTTGTGACCCACCCTTACATCCACTCGGACAATTATACTAATGACTGTGATTAGTTTTTGATTATTATATGTGATAGCCAGCAGACTAAATGCGTAATTTTTTTCAAAATAAACAATATGTTACCCACCCTTAAGTCAACTCGGACAATTATAATGATGAGTGAGTACAGTTTACGGTAATCAAAACAATGTTATTTGTTCTCGATCGACAGTTGGCTGATTAGTTTTCACTGAAGAAAGGGGAATAGCAGTAGAACACCCTTAAGTCCCCCGGGCAATTATTATAATGAAAGTGATTATATTTCACTGAACAGAGGGAAAGGCCGATACCAGATGCGTAATATTAAAAAAACAAACAATATGTTACCTACCTTAAAGTCCATTCGATAATTATAATAATGAGAGTAATTAGTTTTCAATAAGGATAGGGGATCGCCAGCACACCTAATGCGTAATATTTCAAAACAAAGAATTTGTGACCCATTCTTAAGTCCACTCGGACAATTATACTGAGTGTGATTCAATAAAGATAGGGGAGGACGATCTGACCATGTACGTAATTTTTCAAAACAAAGAATTTGTTACCAACCCTTAAGTCCACTCGGACATTTATAATAATGAGGGTGATTAGTTTTCATTGAAGATAGGGATAGCCAGCAGAACAAATGCGTAATTTTTCAAAATAAACAATATGTTACCCACCTTTAAGTCCATCGGACAATTATAATAATCATTGAGCACAATTTACGGCAATCAAAATAATGTTACTGTTTCCAGATCGACGGTTTTATGATTAGATTTCACTGAAGAGAAGGGATGGCCAGCAGACCAAATGCGTAATTTGTCAAAAAACAAACAATTTGTGACCTACCTTAAGAGCCTTCGGACATATATAATAATAAGTGAGTACAGTTTACGGCATTCGAACCAGTGTTATTGTCTCTAGAGATAGTTCGAAGTTGACGTCACTCAGGTCTTTGTTATGGTTTTTTGCCATCCGTGTTTATGAGTGAGTGACTGACTTACTGACTTAAGGCCTTTCGATTCATAAGCATCCGATCGGGACGCCTCGGCTGCCTCTCTAATCATCTGTATCATTTCCTTCCACAGTTCACGGTCTTTTGCTGTGGATGCTAAGTTCATAAGGTCTTCCTTTGATTTTAATTCTTTTTTATTTTGAAGGCGTTTTAGGTCTCGATTGAGGACAGTATAAATTGACGTGGGTGATCTACCTTGATATTTCTTGTGTCCAGATGGGGTGAAAAACGTATTCATGACTTTATTAGCTGGTATATTTTCATTTCATCTGAGTATATGCCCAAGGAGCCGCCATCTTGCCTCCAGGATTTGAGACCAATTACTCTTCTTAATAAAATTAGAAAATCGCTCTCCCTGATCACACTGAATAGAATTAGATCGATTGTTGAAAATTATTTGTCACATAGTCAAAGCGGATTAAGGACGGAGAGAAGTACTGCAGATGTAGTTTGGATCCACAAATGGCTTGCTGCCAAAACCCTGTCAGTAAAAGTAGAAATAGCTATAACTGGAATAGATACGTTTGCCGCCTTCGATACTATCAATCGCCAATCCTTGTTAAATATTTTGAAAGGAATAGTTATGGAAGATGAAAGTAGATTAATCAAATTCCTTATAAGTGAAACCTGGATAACCACCAAAATAATCAGTGCCTCAGATAATAAATAATTACTTGGCAACATCGGTATACCACAAGGAGACAATCTAAGCCCTGTTTTATTTATCATTTACCTAGAAAATGCTTTAAAAGATGTGCGTAAATCTGTACCTTCGGCCCAATCACGTTTTGAAAACGAACTCCTCATGGAAATTGCATATGCAGACGACATCGACTTTATTGGTCTGAAACAAGTCAATTTAAATGACACCCAAAGAGCCATACAAAATCACTAACTGTACGTAAATAGTGACAAAACAGATGTAACATTATTGTCAAGGAAGAAAGATGGATGGAGAGCCACGGAAAAAGTAGGATCATTAATAGGAGATAAGGAAGATGTAGAGAGAAGAAAAAGTTTACGACGGCTGCATTGAATAAATTACTAGAATATGGATTAGAAAAGATAAAATAAAATTAAATACTAAAATCAAATTAACACAATCCTTGTAAAATCCGTGCTTATATACAACTATGGAACATGGGCAGTGACTGGAGCCGAAGAGCATAGATTCGACAGATTCCATAGAAAACAACTGAGAAGAGTCCTGAATATACGATATCCCACAAAAATAAGCAATAAAATACTGTATGAAAAATGTAATGAAAGTGTTTATGAGTAGTTCTCACTAAACTGTATTAACCTGACTATAAACGATCATGGTTACACACAGTTTTGTGTGTTGATACGTTATACTTCAGGATGGCAATGTTGTGAACTCCTAAGTCAAGCGCATACTATCTTTATGGACTGTTGGGTGATTAGATTTCACTGAAGAAAGGTGAAGGCCTGCAGACCAAATATGTAATTTGTCAAAATAAACAATTTGTGACCCACCGTTAAGTTCACTCGGATAATTATACTAATGAGGGTGATTAGTTTTTTTCCTGATGATAGGGAATATCCAGCAGACCAAATGCAGATCAAGGAATTTTTGACCCACCCTTAAGTCTACTCGGACAATTATAAAGGAGAGTGCAGTTTACGGAAATCGGACCAATGTTATTGTTTCCAGATCATGTAAATGTTGCTGCTCGAAGCTCGAAGAAATAAATGATATGAAATAGAATGTAAACTTCAATTTAATTACAAGAACAGATCAAATGAACGTTTCGGGTTTCCCATTTATCAACAAAACAGGATGAATGAAACACTACAGATGAATGAGATGTGGTAGTGTGATGTGGTAAACACAATTTTATTCATCGTAACAACGCCACTACTGCATCACATTCATCTGTTTTGTTTCATTCATCTTGTTTTGTCGATAAAGGGGAAACCCGAAACGTTCATTTGATCTGTTCATTTAATTAAATTGAAGCTTCCATTCAATTTCATATTAATTGTTTCTAGATCGACGGTTGGATGATTAGTTTTCACTGAAGAGAGGGGAAGGCCAGGCTCCCACCCTGAAGTCTACCCGGACAATTATAATAATGAGGGTGATTAGTATCCACTGAAGAGTGGGGAAGGCAAGCAGAACAATAAATATGTAATTTTTCAAAACAAAGAATTTGTTACCTACCATTTAATCCACTCGGACAATTTTAATACTGAAAGTGGTTAGTTTTCACTGAAGAGAGAGAGAGAGAGAGAGAGAGAGAGAGAGAGAGAGAGAGAGAGAGAGAGAGAGAGAGAGAGAGAGAGAGAGAGGAAGGCCAGCACACCGAATGCGCATTTTTTTCAAGACATAGAATTTGTGACCAACATTTAAGTCCACTTGAAAAATTATAATGAGTGTGATTAGTTATCACTGAAGAGAGGGGAAGGCGAACTGACAAAGAATCTGTGAACTACACTTAAGTCCACTCGGACAATTATACTAATGAGTGTGATTAGTTTTCACTGATTATTTGGTAAGGCCAGCAGATTAAATGCGTAATTTTTCAAAATAAACAATATGTTACCCACCCTTACGTCCACTCGGACAATTATAATGATGAGTGAGTACAGTTTACGGCAATCGAAACAATGTTTTTACCTAGTCTAGTTTTATGCCAAAATGCTACTGTTATTGTTTTATTTGTATCACAGAACACAATCTGGAGATTTGAAATGTTGCCTCATAACAAAATGGCATTTGAATGTTAGATTTATTAAATTTAAATCGTCCATTTAAACAAAAAATAATCTTCAATTAGGTAGAGTTTAGATCAACAATCACAATTTGGGAAAATCCGTCGTCTAAGATTTAATCTACACTAAACCTTTTCAGTCAGACGAGATGTTATTGAAGTGAACTTTATAGATAGTATGCGGTTAAACAGCTGATCGGAGTGGAAGTTTACTTCCGGATGGCAGAAAGCAATGGAAGACAATGGCGTAGAATAGTAAAATATTAGTTTCTGTCGATAATCTTCCGTATTTTTCTGGTTCCAGAGATAAATATTTAAAAAAAAAAAAATCCCGTTAATGATGTAGACCCCTATGCCATTTGTGAACACGACTGGTGCCATAATCTTTAGGAACTACCGCCAGACTCATCGTTTGATGTAGCGAACTATCTCGTCACGACCACAAGTTTCTACACGGGTACACATTTCACGGTAAGTCTGTATTATTTAATCGTTTCCCTATGCTATACCGATAATTATCTTACACCATCCACGGCTAATTGTAAGATTTATTCTCAAAAAAATCACAGAAGACAGAGATGTCGAACATGACACGGGAATATTAATATGATATGACCTGCTTCACGAGTCTTGATCATCTTAGTCTTAGTCTTAGTCTTCGAGTCTTAGTAAGTTTAGTCTAAGTCAGTCTAAGTAGTGGATCAGTGAGTGTGTATGGTTACATTCAAATTTCAACTCTTTTGCCTTTAAGGTGATGAATTCCTCCGAATTCACCAAAGATTATAATAATAATTTAAATCAAAAACACCAGGGCAGGTAATGACTATGAAATCAATCTGGTCCCGTTCTAATGAACACGGACTAACTTTAGTAATTTACTAGTCTAGTAAATGACTAGCTAGTCTTTAGCCCAAGCTTAGTAAGTGTCTAAAAAAAATCGGATTCAATGAGCATTATTTAGTCTCGGACTAGCTGGGCTTTAGCCTAGAAATGGGCGTGGCTAGTCCTGACCTATCCCTTGACTCTATCGGTTATTTTGTGCTGCTGTTTGGGTTCTCTGACGCAAAAGATTTAATCAGCGCTTCATCCGCTTTCGTTTTGTTTAGATTCTATTTCCTTTTGAAATTCATTGACGAAAATGGAGCTCAACAAGAGAAAAACTATAACTTTTCAAACCCTGAAACTGCAGCCCTCCTGGAAAATACAATTATGTCGAGATTGCAGCACTCCGTAACAGTGCGAAAAAAAGAGAAGTACATATATTTTTTCTTTGTCACTAATGAAATGAAATAAAAATAGGCTATAGCACGGTCACTGACATTGGCATCTGTAGGACTGTAGACTGTAGGCTAATACAACACCTCAAACATTTGTCAGTCCATATCTTTGCTTTTATGAGGTCTATTTTCATTATGAAAAGTTCAAAGTGAACAACTAAATGACGCCGATTCAGTGGTGTATTTGGTCTATCATGAAATGAAATAAAAATAGGCTACAGCACGGTCACTGACACTGGGCATCTGTAGGCTGTAGGACTGTAGACTGTAGGCTAATACACCACCTCAAACATTTGTCAGTCCATATCTTTGCTTTTATGAGGTCTATTTTCATTTTGAAAAGTTCAAAGTGAACAACTAAATGACGCCGATTCAGTGGTGTATTTGGTTTATCTTCATGTGAATAAATATTTTATTATTGACTTTTCCAAAATTCCAATAGGTCATTCATTTGTATGTCTTGATCTATTTTTCCTTGATTTCAGCTGTCTCAGCTCAAACTATACTTTTCTTTCTCAATAAATAATTCATTTTCTGTTTGCAATGTATTACAGAGATGATTTACCACATGTAAAAATTTCAAAGTTGTATCTGAAGCTGTTTCTGAATTATACTTGATTATGCATTGGGATGCTGTGCTTTCGTCACATTTTTTTTCCTATTAAGCTATATAGAGATTTTCCTCCACATTAACGGTCATAACTTTTTAACCAGTTGAGATTTGAGATAGAGCGATACTTTTTTCACTCTAGTTAATGTTTCACTCCCCTTTATTTTTCTACGCTAAATTAATACCCATAGCCACTATTTTGAAAAATTCTTGCAAGTGCCTACTGTAGGTCCCTGTCACTCACAATGTTGCTTTGTATACCTCGTGTTTATCTACTTCCTATCTCCCTGCTCTGCTCTCTGATCCACCCTTTTACTACTTGGCAAGAACAGGCAAGGTGGCAACCCGGTCTCGGGTTTCTATAAAAAAAAAAAGAAAATTAATGAAAAAAACCCAAAAAAAACAGGTTGGCATGTTCAATGAAAATTTTAAAGCATCATAATAGCCGACATGGCACCCATAAATTATCAATAAACAATATAAATAGATGTACTGTAGTGCGGAGGTTAGGCAATAAATTTCACCCTTCCTCTTTGCCCCTACTAAGTGGGGCTTTGTTGTCTTGTAGTATGACACTTGCATTTGGACCCGTAGGCCCAAGATTCAAGTCCCTCCCTGAGTGGTTCAAAGTCGAGTCATTGGAAAAGGCTCCTTATTGAGTAATTGGCCATTAAAAGTAATGACTCTGTCGGGGAAAAGTTGTGATATTGCGGTGTTGCTATTGGCTTGGAGCCCCTTACAGAGCTTTGAGCATGTTTAGCAGTATACAATCTAGCATCTGTGTCAGTTGCCACAAAAAATGACAAAAGTTTTAAGCTTTCAACTCACTTGAATATTTAGAACAAGTCAACCAGAAAAATTCGAAATGAAGTGGAAGTGAAAATAAACTTCTTTCTAAAAGTAAAAGGTTGTTTTTTTTCTTTTTAAAAAAAATTCCCAAGCGGTGTCTTTATTTATTCTTTTTTTTTTTTTCAGTGCAAAAAATAACAGAAAATCGCTAATGCGTCAAAAGTTATAACTGCAACAAACGTAAATGCTAGGATAATGCTCTTTATATATGCTCAATTTTTTTTTTTTTGTCTTTTAGCAAATATTTTTAAAAATTAATTATAAATGAAATCTACCACAACATTATCATATTAAAAAAATTATGAAATTTTGAAAAATTAGGAGACTAATTTAATGCTGTACTGGTTTAGGGCAAGCCGTTTACGGGTTTGGGGCATGAGCATACATATTTGGGGTGAGGGGTTTGGTATCTATTTTCGGTTTTTAAGCAAGGTTAACTGATAATACCTCATATGTATTTACATCAAACTAACAAAAGATGTCAAATAATTGCAGTTAGAGCTGTTGGAATTTGAGGTATTGAAAAGCATACAGATTTAGGGCGACCTACCCGAGTACATTTGATAAGCAAGAAATAAATCTTCACCCTCTCCAGTCAGACCCTACAAATATTTAATGATAAAATGCCAATTTAAGAGGTATGACTGATAATAATCTACACTCAAAAGCATGACATTTTTTATGCAAATAATTTAAAGGATACAGACTAATTATACGAGTAAAGTTTGCTACAACCATAATAATAAATAAAGATTTTATGGCAACAAAAAGCAATCAATAGAACTGATTCCAGTGCAAAATGAATGTCCTCAACAATCTCATTACATAATCGTTGATTTACATATTTTTTTCTCCTTTTTCATTTTCAGGTTTGGGAAAAGATCAGAATGAGAATCAATGCGGAATTCTCAAAAACCGTTCGGTGATGGAGCTAAAAAAAAAAATTCAAGGACACGAAAAGAATAGTCCAAAGTCATGTTGATTATGTAAAGCAGACTGGAGGGGGAAACCAGGACCCTCTTCAATCTTTACAACTGAACTGAACAAGTACTGAACAAGTACCGGTACTCGTCATTATTGGCGAGTGTAGTAACATTGTTGATGGTATTCAAGGTAAATTTCTGCAATTATAATAGTTCCATACATTGTTCTGTATACAAATGTAAAAGGCTGTCATCTAGGCATTCCATGAATAAAGTAGTAGTAGTAGCATATGGCTACACCTCCAAATTTATTTCGTCAACCCAGCTTCTAAAGTCTTCCTCCACCCTAAGGACGGTTTCATAGCCACCTTCAAGTTTAGTGACTGGACAGTGGAGGACGATGTGATCGCTGGTCTCTGGGGCTGCCTGACATGAATACAGATAGTACCTTACAATATTTTAAACAAGTAATTTGTACTATGTATGCATGCATCTTTTGTGATCGTCTAATATTGACATCCTTACAATTGCCTATGCACTGATTCATTTTTCTCTAACATAACTATCCTCTTTTGGTAGTTAAGTCTCAAAAGTATATCACCTCTATTGCATACCTAACAACTGCCTCTGGGACACGTTTCCTCTTGATTTTTTATCAATTTTAAAAACATTTAAAGAATAAATGAAGACTGAAGTCGAGTATCAAAACAAGATTATTCACATTTAATAATTCAATGGTAGTTAAAATCTTGAAATTTACTTTACACCATCAATCCTGAAGTAGCTGACAAAATTATATGAATATTTCAAATTTGAAATAAGTGATGGAGCAAGAGCTTTTGTGTCATAAGGGATTGCCATGTATTTTTTATCACAAATCGTCAAAGTGGCATCACGCAACATTGTATTGAAATTCCACTTTGGAGTTGGGTCCTGTAAAGATTTATTTTGTTTCATTTAGTGTTTTATTTAGGGCAAGCCAATGGCACAGCGAGTTATCATGCTTGCATATGAATCAAAGTGTCATGGGTTCAATTCCCAGCAGATTTGTTATTTCTGGGATTCATGGGTCTCAAGATCAGAAGATAAGATTACACTTGGATGCATTTCATGGTTAAAAAAAAAAAAGAGCCAGAGACCGGTAATTATATGATGCAAATTTTACATTAAAAATCAATTGATATCGTATCATATTAAAATTGATATAAATAGAATTAAAATCATTATAATTTCATAACAATTCACCTTTAAAAAAAAACACCACTGTGTTCCTCCTCATTAAGTTTGTAATGGGTAATCTGGACTTGAAGTGCAACTTGTGAATTCTATACTTCATTTAATTCAAATTTATCAACAATTTTCTTTACAGTAATGGGCACTGAGAGTTTGGTTCCGAATCCCAGTCCAGCCAGAAATATTATTGACATATCTGACTGTAATCTTGGAGATTACACCATAATCAGTAAGCATAATTCTTTTGCTACAAAGTCATTAAATTATTAATAAAATTTCACCCGAAAGACTAAAGAAAATTTTTTTTAAATGAGCTTTTGTATATAGCAATAAACACAAAACGTGCTCAAAGCGCTTTACAAGGGGTCCCTGACCAACAGCAACATTTAGAACGGGACATGACGTCTGTTAGGCGATATTACAATTTTTCGGACAGAGACAACACTGTTAACGGCCAGGTACTCATTTTACACCTGAGTACGGTGAGAGAATGTGAGTAAAGAGTCTTTTCCAAGGACTCAACTATGCGCCGAGCGAGGCTCAGGGCCAGGACCTTCCGATCCGAAAACGAGTGTCATACCACAAGACCACATAGCCACTAACAGTGTATTTAACATTTACAACAGTACTGAAAGGACTATCACGGCTAGCAAGTTGGTCAAAATGGGGGACATTGAAGTGACAGTGGGACTACGAAGTATAACATAAGTGTGGTTGTGTGATTTTGTTTAATCAACATTCTTTATTTGTTTGTTTTTAATGGTTTTACGGCGCTTGCAACACATTAAGGTCATATCAGTGCCAGTAAAAAGGAAGAAAATGGGATAGCAAAATGTTCTAGAATTATAAATCCTCTTCTGTTTTTAATTGCTTGCGACATATTTAGGTCATTTCAGCACCAGTAAAAAGGATGCAAATGGATAGTCATGCAATTCTAGATTAACAATTCAAAGCACTAATAAGTAAAACAAAAAGGGAATGGTTCTTATATGGAATGGATGTAGATTCCAAGAGCATGCCATCGGTGTACTTAGTTTGAAGTCACCTAAAAGTGTCGTCCAGGCACAAGCACAGGTCCCCATTAAGAGGAACACACTCAAATGCTTACTTATCACATATTACATATGTAAAAAAAAATACTGGTTCCCCCTGAGAGAAAAATACTCAAACAAAAAGATGATTTACAAGGAAATAAAACAAAAATGCATACTGTTGCTGAGTCCATTGTTTTTTCAAATATATTTATATTAACACTTTTAAGCACTGACAAACAGTTTATAAGGATTTGTTTAAAAAGTGGGATGTAGTTCTAAAATCATCTTAATTAAATGGCCAGCATTTCATGTTGCTTAAGGAGATAACATTGTTCAAAAGTTTTTATCATTCCAAATTCTGACTTTGACCTGAAGACTATGTGGGATCAGAGAAGTTTCAAAATGAAATGACGTTTTTGATTTCAGCACCACTTGATTTCATAATGTGGCCAGTTTCATAATTCACAGATATAAACATGTTTTGTTTCAATGCAGTGACAAAGATGTTCTAAAGATTTTTTTTCCTCCACAGCTTCAACACTAGCCAGACAGATGGACATGAATGAGATTAATGAAATCAGTTTTGTTGATTGCTCTGTGGTGGAGTCAGTAGTTTTAGTAGATGATTTGTCAAATCACTTTCAAGAGGAGACAACAGAAACTCTTCCCCATACACCAGAGGAGTGGAATGCCTCAGATGGCATCAGCCAAAAATTACGACAAGCTGGCCCCAAGAGGAGATGACAGATCACTGACAATCCATTAGTGGATCAATGGCTGCAGTCGGAAATACTCCATTATAAAAAAAACCCAACTCCATTGTTGAACAAAATACCATAAAAATTGAATACATGAAATTTAAGATGAGGCATCTTAATTATGACACTACTTATAATTAAATTACTCTTTTTATATGTTTTGATATTATAGCTGTCATCTGCATTTTTTGCCAAATTGGGACCTTAAATTTGCCCAAAAAAACCCCAAAATTTGCCAAGAAATTTGCCAAAAAGACCAAAATTTGCCAAAAAATTTGCAGAGGAGAACTAAGCTTTTCATTAAAAATTAACATGCGATACAGAAGACAAAAATTTATAAAAGACAATTTATTACATTTAAGGAGGCTACATTTATTAATTTACACAATGTAAAGCGATTTATGCGCCCAAACTCTTAGACAATCACACACACACACACACAAACAAACGTACACTTTCAGTCAGACTCATCAAAGGCCTAGTTTTCTTTTACTACTCAAAAAAAGAGGCATCGATAAACTTATTGTAGTAAAGGAAAACTAGTCCTTTGATGTTGTTTTCTGTGAGTCTACGCCCTCTGGAAGACAAGACAAGATTGTAAAGAGAAAAACTTCGCTCAGCATCAGCTGACGAGCATGTTGAGAAGGCAAATCGGGATGCCAATGCAGCGAGAGCTAGAACATAATCTGCCACAGACTTCCAAAATAGGGTCAGATGTATAATTCCAGTATCAGACTCTTTCACAGCACTGGGCCCCAGTTTCTCAATATACCTCGTGAACTCATGCTGAGGAATATCACAAAAATTTGGAATTGCAGTGTATGCAGATACACTGCAAGCATGAGATCATTATCCGTAGAGAGTAGCTTCCCTTGGTTTGGGCCCTGGCAAAGCTGCAACATTTCTCAAGTTTCGCACTTTCTTTTTCGTTATTTTGTTTTCGCTTCTTTTTTTTTTCCCAAAATTTGCCACGCGATTTGCCAATTTTCCCAAAATTTGCCACGATTTGCCAATTTTGGGAAATTTGCGGATCGCCCTGACTTGCGGCCGCAAAAAATGCAGATGACAGTTATAGGAAATTAATTCATGTATGAAAATCACAGCTGGGACGTTCACAAATGACATCATCATTTAGTTTCTATCCATGACCCAATTGGTTTCTAATGTCTTGAATTTGAATATTAATTCAATCACATGTATTTTGAGTCAATTTTAAAAATGGTTTAAAGCAATCCATGGAGACATGTTGCAATACATTTGTCCATAGTGTAGAAAAAATTGGCCTCATAGTATCTTAGAAAATCGCAGTTAAAACCTGTCTTATGAATTGTCTTAAACCATTTTTTAAAAATGGTTCTTGAGATTTTCTAATTGTTATTTAGAGGGGTTTTAGTCCTGTATTTATCTCAATCTGTACTTTTGATAGAGCTGATATGTTTTTGTTAAAATTTACTTAAAATCGCATGCATGCAGTGTTTAAAGGCCTTTTTTACTACAATCACTCCATTGTTCCTTATGTTATTGGTAGAACAAATCCTCTGGAATAAATACAGATTGTTATTTTGGCCTATTGTCACAAACTTGTACAGTGGCATGGCGATTTAAGACCCTTATCACAAATGTGACTTGGGACTATCCTGGGCTTTGGCTAAGCGGCTGGTATAATGATTTATACAAAAGGTCTTACAATACGTAATTGTCTTATGACAATAGGGCAGTTAAAATTTGATTGCTCAACTCAGGATTTTGATGACCTTAAAAAAATAAAATTTTAATGCCCCTTTGTTTTCTGTTTGATAACCGACTCAGGCATGAGAATTCTTGTTCAGTTTTCCAATTTATATCAGACACATTCCAGAAAAAATTACAGTGAATGCACTTTAATACTTCCTGCAAAACAGGTTTGTTTTTGTTTTTAAGGGTTTTACAGCACTTGCAACACATCAGCGCCAGTAAAAAGGAGTAAAATGGGATAGTCAAAGAGTACTAGATGCCTGATAGGCGACTTGTAGTTATATGATATAGAAATTTGTTTCCATATGACCAGCTGGAACAATAATTAAAACAGCGTGACATTTATGTAGCTCATCACAACAAGAATACTGCACACAGTATACTTGCAGAGTGATGTACTACATTAATGATTATATTTATTTCCTGATTAGAGAGGTTCAACGATATTTCTAAAAGCACTATTAATCAAAGTCAGCCTGGCTGCCTTGCCAGCAGCAAGACGTTCTGTTCAGATGCTCCTTCCTGAGTCCCAATAGGAGAAAAGTTATGATTGCTGTCATCATCATCATTACGGTTGTTTTCTTCCATGGGTAGGCCAGCATCAACAGCAAAGTTGTGGAGCCAAAAACACATAAATAACCTTGCAGGCTCTGTCAGGCGTCATTCTGAGCTCGTCATGGAGACAATTCCATCTTCTTTTAACCACTCCAATGACTCTGTTGAAATGACAATAATTGCTTGTACTTGTACATGTACACTTAAAACCAATTAAAATTAAATGGACCTCTCTCTCTCTCTCTCTCTCTCTCTCTCTCTCTCTCTCTCCTCTCTTCTCTCTCTCTTCTCCTCTCTCTCCTCTCTTTATTTTGTTTTTTTTTTTGTGTTTTTTTTTTTTCTCAGTCCTTTAATTAGAATTAGAAGGGAAAGAATTATAATGGTTAATCTGAGTTCTTCAAAAAAAAAAATGTAATGTTTATACTAGCATGACAATGACAGTATGATTACAACTATTTTTTTGGTTAATTTTCTTTTATTTTCATTGATCATTTGCAAATTGTATTGTTAAAGTGGATATAAAAATAAACCTGAAATATTAAATTTCAAAAATTATCAAAATGTTATTGTTTCCTGGAGGGTGGGATTATATGATTGGTAAAACTCACCTTTCAATCGTGCATTTTGTGATACGATGGGTGGTGTTAAATGCCTCTTCTCCTCTATTTTGGGGGTTTTGGTATTGGGGTCATTAGCCAATTTCTTAACATATAACGACTGTCTCCAAGGATCACACCATCCAAAGCCCTGCGATGTGGATCCTCAAATGCAAAGAATAGCCCAGATTTCCTAAAAAAATTGCATCATGCACTGAACCAGGCCACTTTGGAACCAAGTTTGTAACTTATAAAATTGCATCAGAGACGACCTAAAAATGGGAGAAGGAAAATTTTGCATATAATAAAACCTGTAATAAAATCTAAATCAGGAAGTGTAGTCAACTTACGTACAGTACAGCTCGCGCACAATGGCCTCTTATAAAATAATAAAATTCCTTTTATTCATCCCATAGGAGAAATGTGTCTCAGGGTCTGTTCCAAGGGAAGAATGGAATAACCCAGGCGTCAGGGAATGGAGATGGGATGAGGGTGGGGGAGTAATAGTCATTGGGTGACCTTTTAACAACCATGTACTTTGTGTAACATACCATGACGACTCAACAAAAGGCTAGTGGGTGGGAGGCAAGTGACTGACTGATCAATATGTTGATAGTCCTATGCCTAATAAAGCGAATGATGTGTGACAACTGACTGATTGAGTAACTGTGCCTGATGAAAACTGATTGGGTAATGAGCTTTTATGTGAAGCCTGATGATGTCTTTTCTTATCACTGGGATGGTACTTTACTATTACAAGTTTTGAAGAGCATTTAGTAGTGGTAGTGACTGCCAGTAGTGGGGTTAGAATGGATGGAGGCAGAGGAGAGGGGAACAGAGGAATAAACCATTGACTTGTTCCAACTTGCCCCTTTTTCTGATGTAATGTAAGTGGTAGGAGGGGGGGGGGGGGGGGGGATAGTGATAGTCGGAGGGGTTGTGATTCTGTAGCTAAGTCTGTCAGATCTCATGAAAGTACTTTGTGATAGACTACCTTCCTATTCAAAGGGTAGCAAGCAATTGTTATTGTCTGTTTCATGCCATAGAAACCGGGATAAACCCTGGCTCCTTGGGCTTCATGCCTCTGAAGGACTGCTATTCATTAAATTATTTTTTTTTTTCATTTCAAATATTTAAAGATATTTAAACAGGTCTTTGATGCGAAGTTGGTCCCTCTAGCTCAATTATTAGGGTATTCGCTTAACATGCTAAGGGCAAAGTCGAGATTTTTATTTGACCCCACTGACCACCCAGGAATGATGGGGCGGGTAATCTGTATTTGTTAGATCTGGTGGAAAGTTCTTTACAATAAACCTGTGTCCTATCCAAGGGTAGCAAGCAATTACTATTGTCTGTTTCACACTAAAGAAACATAGATAAACTCCCGCTACACCAGCCTTGCAGCTCTGAAGGAGTGAAGGAAGAACTATTTGATCCGATTACTTTCAGCATGATGTCTTTGTGCAGATGTGGTCTAGTGGTATGACACTCGCTTTCGGATCGGAAGGTCCTGGGTTCGAGCCTCGCGCTCGGCACATAGTTGAGTCCTTGGAAAAGGCTCTTTACTCACATTCTCTCACTGTACTCATGTGTAAAATGAGTACCTGGCTGTTAGCAGAGGTGCCTTTGTCCGAAAAATTGTAATATCGCCTAACAGGCGCTTGTCTCGTCCTACATGTTAAATGTTGCTGTTGACCAGTGTCCCCTTGTAAAGCGCTTTGACACATTTAGTGGATACTGCGCTATGTAAAGCTAAATTTTAATAATTAAAAAAAAAAATGTCATTGTACTTGACGCTTGTGCCTCACCAGTATGGTCTTTGCTTCGTACCCAAAAGATACCTAGTTCGAATATACACCATGGCATGTGGCCATCAACAAGCCACCTCTCCCTAGCTCAATTTGCAGCGCTGTGCTGCGGGTGACACCGGAGTTATTCCAGTATTCCCATTGAATAAACCCTAAGACAAATTTCCGCATGAGGACTATTAAAGGGAAATTTATAATTATTATTTACTTTATTGGGAGAAGGTTCCTGTATCACATCATTCATTTAATGACGTAGCCAACTAGTAGCAAATCATGGCATGTGGCATTGAAATTAGAATGAATGGCGAAGTGATAAGAATAAGTAAGAGAGGTGTCAATTATGCGAAATGACAATGGAGTGTGTGAGTGCCTGTGTGTATGCATGTGTATCATATTGTACACAAACGTAACTGTCAATGTAACAGTAAATTTTCGGTGGTCGAAATAACAGGGCGCATTAAAATAAAACCTTGAATTAACCAAATCCTTTTTTACATTGGCTAGGTGAAATTAGTTCAAGTAAGGAATGGAATGACAACTAAAAATAATAATGAAAAAATTTGGGATATTCGAATGAGTTCAAGTTCAAGGAAACTGTACTCGAATGTATTACTTTCACTTTTTAAAGTCTATCCAGTGAAATATTTTATTTAAATTGACCGTCGACAACATCTTTGTAATGTGTATTTGAAGTGAAATTTTAAAAACACGACACAAGTTTTGAAACAACATATTACGATTTTTTAACAGCTTTGGTATAACCGCAAGAGAGGATTTTTACTTGATTCATACTAAATTAAATTGAGCTTTATATAGCGCAATATCCATTAAATGTGCTCAAAGCGCTTTACAACAGTTCCCTGGTCAACAGCAACATTTAACATGTAGGACGGGACATGACGCCTGTCAGGCGATATTACAATTTTTCGGACAAAGACAACACTGTTAACGGCCAGGTACTCATTTTACACCTGAGTACGGTGAGAGAATTTGAGTAAAGAGTCTTTTCCAAGGACTCAACTATGCGCCGAGCACGAGGCTCGAACCCAGGACCTTCCGATCCGATATTTTTCTTTTCTTTTTTTGTTTGTATTTCTTGTAATGTTTCGAATGGCTCTGATTTCTGCTTCGTATTGAAATAGTGTCATAGTTTGTATTTTACTCTCGCATCTATTATAATATTATAACGGTAAATCTCATCATTTAAGCTGGGATGAAATAAACTAATTTTCCTTAAGCCTTAAGGCAACGTGCACTAATTTGCAGGTCTGATAACCCAATACATCATGAGCTCATTGTTATAATGAAAATCTCAAAAAAAATTACACAAAATAATGTCCAGTGCAACAATGTTAAACGAGGCCCATATTGCATTCGGATGTCAGACCAGCATATATGCTTATAAAGATAACATTCCCTTTTTTCATCCAATGGGGAAATTTGTCTGTCTTTAGGGTCTATTCCAAGGGAACACTGGAATAACCCAGACATCAGCCGAAGTGCAGTGCCGCAAATGGAACTAGGACGAGATGGATTGCTCAAGGCCGCACAGTACAACGGGTGATCAAACTAATTACCTTTTGGGTACAAAGCAAAGACCATACTGCTGAGCCACGCTGCCCCATCGCCTCGAGTGAAAAATCCTATTTTAAAGATTGATTCTCCTCAGCAATTTGTCAGTCCAACTGTACAATTTTTTTTCTTCAATTCTAAACTGGTTTTGCTAATGAAAAATGTTCCCTTTCAAAAATATTACAATTACAGTGAAAATAATCTCTGACAAGAGCTCGAAAATTGGTTAAGGGAATGCAAAATTCAATAGTGCCAGAGAGCGGTGAAAAAATTTCCATTCCATGTCATACCAGTAACAGTCATAGTGGTTTGTGTGTGATGATTAGAGAAATCTACCAACACTAACACTTAGTTTGACTAGAAGAAGAGGAGGAGGAAGAAGTGGGAGAAGAAGATGAACATGATGATGTTGATGAAGAAGGACGAGGAGGTGTGAAGATGAAGGAGAAGAAGAAGAAGAAGTCTTGGCACCGATTTTGGGTTGGATGCATGAGAATATAAGAAAACTTCTCTTTAAAGATTAGTCTAGTATCAGATTAGAATTAAAATTAAAATGAATACAGATACTAACCTTTCCTCCAGAGAAGACGATCAAGGTCGTCTTTTACAAGATCACAAATTATAAAAATGTGTTCACGATGAAAACGGAAATGTTCGTATATTTCATCGTCGTTAAACGAATCGATGGGATTAAGTCTGACCCGAAACACCCTCTCCCGTTGAATCAGTGTTCTCTGACGAATTTGAAACAGCACAGCTGCCGCCATTTTCATGTGTTGACAGTTGTTTTGGCAGTACTGTCAATGACAGTGTCATAGTCATAGTCATACGAATCACCTCATGTGATCGAGAGTAACTTCGCATTGCTTTGCTTGGCACAAAAATAAAGAAAATAAAAGGGGGTAGGGTGTTTTAGCTAAACAACATAATTTTCATATTAAAAAATAAGCTAGGTCTAGTTGTGTGTTTGTTATTCTCTAAATATCTAAATCTAAACTTCGAACCAAGCGAAGCTGAAATCTCAGACTCAGACTCACTGAGTCACTCAACTTCATCAGATTTATTAGTTTCCCGGACAAAAATGTGTGCTTTCGACGATCTGTGACCTTTAAACCGTTTCCTTTAGCATTGGCAAATATCAACAGATTACTTTTGTCGTTATAATTCTTTTTCTATGAATTTTTTCTCGCGAACCGAGTCGTCTAACATTGGCCGCCATCTTTGTTGACGCCGTTTCTTAGTTACTAGTCAGAGACTAAACGATCAAGTCCGACTCGAGCAAGTGACTAAATCTTGGCCAAACTTAGTCCGAAGGTGACGAGATTTTAGTCTGGGACTAGCTTAGTCAGCTCACATTAAATCCGATTTTTTCTAGTCATTTACTAAAGTCAGAGATAGTCCGGGACTAAGCGCTAGTCCGCGTTCATTAGAACGGGCCCTGGTCCCGAGTCCAAATCTAAACTGATAATACAGTAACAAAACATCATGCCCATAAGACTGTTTTAAAAGCCCCACCCCATTCCAAGGGACTGAGCTTGATCCCGAGTGAAGATTTTTTTTTCTAATCCCCCTCCCCTTGTCAATCCAGCAGTGATTGGGTAGCTGAGTCTGTTAGATCTAACTGAAAGTACTTTGACATAGACTAGAGTCCTATCTAAAGGGTAGCAATTGCTATGGTCCGTTTCGCGCTTTTCAAACCAGGTTAAACTTCGGCTCCATTGAATGACTACTTTTTTATTCAATATTTTACTCAATTCCCCCAACTATATAATTTTTAGCCCCACGGCTGATGTTGAGTTATGGAATTGTGTCTCTCTGAATCATTCTAATAACCTTTCAGATGAGTACTCCACATTTCACAGCAAATTTAATTCACTGTTGTTAACTAAGTGTGATACCAACAGTTTTTATCCTCTAGTTTCAATTAATAATATTACCACCATTGCCACTATTTTTTTTCAGGCTTACAGGGGACTGACTACTTATAATCAGGCCTATAATGGATGGGTGACGTATGTAAAATGGTTTAAGCCTCCTAACTGTGGGAAAGTGGTATTAGCTGCTAAGGTAACCCCCCACCCCCTTTTCATCTCATTTCTATGATTATTATTACTGTTGTTACATATCATTATTATTATTTCTACATTTATTTATATTACTCCATGCAGGATTGATAATACGATATAGAGGTTTTTAACATATGGCTATATCAATTACAATGAATTTTATAGAACTAGAATATGAATGAATAACTTAAAAAAAAGAACTAAGAAACTTCTTTAATAGGTTCAAGTTCTACTATGGGAGACTCAGTAGAGTCCTTGGAATCGCCTCTTTACTCACATTTGCTCAGTCAGTGTGTTCGGACATAAACGTTTGAATGGTTTTGCGACTCATGGCAGTCCTATTAACTCAGTTGATAGAGCACCCATTTCACAATCAAAGAGACCGAGATATATCCTAGATGAAGTTAAGACCCCACCCCCTCCCTTTCTTTTTTTTTGTACACCCAGCAGTAATTTGGCAATAGAAAAGCGCCCTATTCAAAGGGTAACAAGTTATTATTTTCACACTATAGAAACTGGGATGAAATCTGGCTCTTTAGACCTAATGGTTCTGATGGACTACTTTTAGTGCTTGCGACACTCTTAGGTCATTTTCAGCACAATTAAAAGCTGTTGCGAAATACGTAGTAAGAAAAATGGGCTTGGATCAAATACGGAGCAGAAGTAGATCAAAATTATTAATGTGCTTAGTTTTGAGATCGCCTAACAGTTCCATCCAGAGACGGATTACACTCAAATGTTTATGTTTGATTTGAGGGTTTTCAGCACCAGTAAAAAGGAATAAAATGGGATTGTAAAAATTTCCAGATTTACAATCAAAGGCACACAAGAAAAGTAAGACAAAGAGGAACAAATGTAGATTCCAAGAGAATGCTATCAGTGTACCAAGTCTGATAAAACCCAAAAGTCTCATCCTGACACAAGCACAGGTCGCCCCTAAGAGGAATACACTCAAATGTGTGCGTATTATTTTTTTTATTAGAGTTACGTTATGCCTTTTGCGCCGCGATATCATAAGATATCGTCGCCTTGGCATTCCACGAAGGAATATAGATAACTCATCAAACAAGATGTCTGATGTCAACAGGAATCACCCATGTTGTCCAAGCGAGCAAATTGGGGGTTAATAATCTTGCTCAAGGAAAAAAAACGAAAGTGCCTGAAGCGGGGCTCAAACCTGGGTCATCCGGATCACAGTGCAATGCCTTAACCACTCGGCCACTTCGCCCCCCATAGTATATATACACATATATATAATATAATTTTAAAAAATTACGCGAACTGATTTACAAGACACAAATTTTTTTTCCCAAAACTAACAATATTCATTTGACTGTTTCCCTCTCAGCAAATGACTCCGGCAAGGGAAAGGACAAAACCAAGTAATCTCATTCCAAGACAAGGACATAAAGAAACTTGGAAAACAATATAAGGGATAGAGGACACAGCATGACCTCTTGCCACCATGGGAAGTCAAAGACCCCACCCAGTCTATTGTTTATAAAATGTTAATTATAAATTTACAAAATAAATTTACATCCATTTGTCACCCTCTCATCTAAGGACAGGGAAACAAAAGCATGTAATCTTATTCCAAAACAAAGATAGAAAGCTACCTGAAAAAGGAAAACAGACATAGGGGGATGAAAAAAGCAATAATGACCTTACCCACAATGGAAAAATGAGAACTCAGTCAAGCATTCACCATCAAATTGCAAAAGCAACGGATAAAACAAACTTTTAAAAAGTCATTACAGTACTTTATTTTCTTTATTGTGCTCCAACTTCATGTTTAAATATACAATGGATTTCTATTTATTTGCCAATTCAAAAATATTATTAGGTTTTGAATATTATTGCCGAACATATAATAATGGTAACAGAAGTAATACTACTACTACTAGTAGTTATACTACAACTAGCACAATTTTTTCACAAACATTTCGGGCAAAAGTAAAATTGTTTAACACATGTATTAGTATAATGAAAAGCATGAAAAGGATTACAAAGGTATATAAAATCAAGCATTATTGGAAAAGAATGAATAAAAAGTCTGACTGCTTTCTTTTCATTTCAGGTTCGCCTTTCCCAAAATTTGGGTTATAGTGGACTCCGCTCGCTGCAACGGTATGGATTTGAGAAGTGGATGGTAAATCTTCATCTTTAAATCTACAGTCATCAAACGTAACTTTCTGAAGTTTTTTACGTGTGTCGACAAGTGCTTTCTGCTCAGCATCAAGATGGGAACCTGAAATGTCTGTCTTCACAATCCTGTAAAAGAAATACCAAGATTAAGTTAATATATAGAGCAAATAGTACATTATTGACCTACCACCTCTGGCGTCTATCGTGTCACTGGGAATTTTAATTTTAATATGTTTGAAAACAAAGAAAACTTAAGCCCCATTTCCTCAAATACGCAAGTCATTCATTTTACAGTCAAAATAATTTTTTTAAAAGTTTTTCTTTGACTTCAACTTCAAATGCCAATAGTGCCGGAACCTTATGATGAATTGCAAAATGGTTTGGCATATTTATGTGGAAATCTATTATTTAAAAAAAAATAGAGTTGTGGATCACAATTGCTCCGTGCAGCAAATGTTAAATATTTATCATCGAGCACAAAATTACTGGCAAACCTAAAAATTCTAAAACTATTTATTTACAAACTCTACAACTACAAGTAACACGCAAATATTTTAAAAATTAAATGTAATTCTATCACATGTGGAATCAAACTATGTATGCTTGCTGTACTGTAATGTTCGGGCAATTATTGGCCTTCGTCAAAAAAAAAAAAAGAACTGTATTTCCTACACCAGTAAAAACACACATATGTATTCTCTACACGGGAAATTCCATTGAGTGTTACAAGCGCTGCACCTAACCATCAACTTCTTGTAGATGCCGCTGGCTATAACCAATAAAAATGGACAAACCTAGCCCATAATATTTCACATTTCTAGGAATGTTTGTTTTTTCTTTTATGCCATATAATTTTTTTTTTTTTTATTTAATTTGTTGCCAGCATGTGTATTTTGTAGATACATAGGGAATACATGCTTCTGTAAAAAAAAAAGTTTGATTGGTCATTCTGCTGATTTGTGCAGATTGCCTTTTACCACAATGAAATGACAATTGGCTTGTAAAAATAACATGTAGACTATAATATTAATATATTCGTTTAGCTTAAGCGGCATAATTTAAGGTTAATAAAACATTTCCTCCCAGATCTTAATAATTGAGGAATAAATCAATATGAGTGAACTCGTTTAATTCTATCTATCTCATCATAAGAACATTTTGCCACTACGTTGTGTGGCCTTGAGCAAGTCACCTAAGCCCTAGCTCAGTTTGTGGCGCTGCGTTGCGGCATTGCCTGGGTTATTTCAGTCTCCCTTTAGAATAGAGTCCTAAGACAAATTTTCCCTAGAGGTGAATAAAGAGAATTTATATTTTTAAAATTTGTTACGCTATAGTCAAAGACTTCACAGTAGATAGTGAAGCCAAGGGAATGGAAGTGAATATCACCAAAACGGAATGCATGGTAATACAGAAAAACCCCGAAAACAACAACACCTGCAATATAACGATTCACGGCGAGCAACTTACCAACGTAGAAAGTTTTAAATACCTAGGTTCAATAGTGACAACAGATGGAAGATGTAACCGAGACATACGAGCAAGAATAACTCAAGCCAAACAGGCCTTCGTGGACCTGGGAAACATTTTGAAAAACAAACAGATGTCGTTCGGGATTAGATTCCGAGTCTTGAAGTGCTACGTGTGGCCAATCTTGTTATACGGATGCGAAAGCTGGACTACAAATGCAGAAACACAAAAGAACATTGAAGCTTTTGAAATGTGCTTGAGAAGGATGCAGAGAATATCGTATACTGCACACAAAACGAACGAAGAAGTGCTAAAACAAACATACCAACAAAGGAAACTAATGCCCTTAATAGCGGATCGACAACTATCCTTTTTCGGACACATAGTAAGGAAAGATAAGAATGAATACCTGGCAAGTTGTGGAAAAATACCTGGTAAACGCGCCCGGGGGAGACAAAGAAAAACACCCATAGACCAACTGAAGGGCTTCACCAACCTAACAATCCAAGAGGTGTTTGAAAAAGCAAGAGACAGGGAGGAATGGAGAGAGATAATTCATGCAGTATCCGAAGCCTGGACCAGGCATGGAACCTAGAAGAAGAAGAAGAAGAAGAAGAAGAAGAAGAAGAAGTCAAAGACAAAAACCTTCAGAATTTTCTAATTTTGTATGAACTATCCTAAAAGGCCACCTATCCATAGCATAGAAGGACACGCTCACAATAGTATTAAATTCATTGCCCTCAAATTTAATGGATCTTCCTCTTTTATTAATTGTCATTGCCCATTCATTCAATAAAACAAAATTAATCAACATAATAAAGACAAAGCTTTTGATTCAAATGAAGTGATGTTTTTTGTTCAGTCATTTATTATCTCTGAAGTTAAAAGCCTAAAACTCAACCATGTAAGCTTTTGTACAGTCTGGTTATTTGAAAAAAAAACTTCTCTCGATGTCAGTTCTTGCACCAACAATTTGGACAAACTTTGACTTCATTACTGGCTCACCGGACAGGCATTCCTTACATACCTTATATAGGAAAAACTAATCAATGTCATAATTATGTTACCGAGACTTCTACTTCAAATCTACTTTCCGTTCTGCCTTATGAAAAGGATGTGGGAGTTACTTTTGATTCACATTTGAATTTTGATTTACATATTGATAATTGTGTAAGCCGTGCAAACAGAATGATGGGAATAATATATAGAACCTTTAAAAGTCTTGATAAAACCACATTTTTATATTTGTATAAATCGCTCGTTCGACCAATTCTAGAATACGGAAATTGCATCTGGAGCCCATTATATAAAAGACAATCTATTAGTATTGAAAGTGTACAGAGGAGAGCTACCAAAAAAATTTATACAATACAGTATTTATCTTATAAGGAAAGGTTAGAATTTCTTGACTTACCCAGTTTGAAATATAGAAGAATTCGTGGGGATTTAATTCAGGTTTATAGATTGGTAATGGTATGGATAGGATAGACTTTTCTGATTTTTTTTCATATTCTAATATTACTTTTACTAGAGGGGACAAGTTTAAGATTTTTGTCTCTAGATGCAAAACAAACATAAGACAAAACTGGTTCGGTATTCGTATTGTTCAGAAATGGAACAGTTTGAAATTTGAAACAAAGAATGCAAAATCTATGGATTATTTCAAGGTGTTAGTAGACAGGGAATTATATGATGGGAGATTTATATGTGACGAATAATACGTGTTTGCACTGCTGTTGACATGGCTTTCAATCTTGTATGTATATATTATGCATTATTATATTATTATGGTTATCTTCTATACGCGTGTGTATGTGTGTGTGTGTGTGTGTGTGCTTTGCATGTCACGGTTAAAGATATGTGTTTGTACACCACATGAGTACATTTAAGTTGAAATACTCTCTTTACCACGTGCATCATTATTGTAATCTTTAATCAATAGATTTATGACATTACTATTAATATTAAGGGCATTCAAGGGATCTTATCCTATTTTGCCCTATGCATTTTGCATTTTGCATAAATGCATTCCCAAATCACATCCCACGACCTATCACTTACCACAAAAACACGTCTGGCAAAATGCTACATTTGGTCAACACTACTTTATGGATGTGAAACATGGTCTCTGACAAAGACTCTAGAAAAGAAACTCAGAGCATTTGAGATGTGAACCTATAGAAGAATTGCAAGGGTATCCTGGAAGGAAAAGAAAACAAATCATCAAGTACTCCAAACTTTAGGAATAACATCAACAACGATCATTTCAACTATTAGAAAGAGGATAACCCGATATTTCGGCCACATCAGAAAGCATGACTCACTACAGAAGACCATTGCAGAGGGAAAGATAGAAGGCAAGCGTGGTCGAGGACGAAGAAGGACAAGCTGGCTTGGAAATGTCGCAGCGTACGGAGGAAGCCCCATAAATCAATGTGCGAAACTCGCAGATGAGAGAGAGAGCTGGCGAACCATGATCTCCAACGTCGTGTCCGACACGGAACATCGGTAAAGGTAAAGCATATGTTATGTTATGTTATACCTTATGAGCAAATGAAGTCACTTGACATGTGCGCTATTCCCCTTTGTCTTATTACTTTCCTCATAGTCATAGATTTGTCTTTTAACTTTGCAATATGAAATATGATTTTGTGCCCTTTGTCTATTGTTATGTGCATAGATCTACAATCTTTTCACTCTCTATTCAACTTCCTTTTAACTGGCAATGCAATGACCTTAAAGTGTAATGAACAGCACAACGTTGCCAACCTCACTTTTTACCCAAAAAATTGCTTGATTTGGTCCTACTAAATTTCCTGAGAGTGATATCTGCTTTTATATAGCGCATGCAGTATTCACCCAAAGCACTCTACAAGATGTCCCAAGCCAACAGAAGCATTAACATTAATATGTAGGAAGAGATATCATGCATACATAAATATTGTTTTAAACAGATACAATCAATACACTTACATTTACATGGTCAATGATAGAGCTAGTTTCTCCAATTGTTGATTGTTCAACTAGAGCCGTTGCTGGCTGCAGTAATTGCGTTTGTTCCTATCTTTAAGACATGAGTAATGGTCTGGTTTTTTTCTCTGCCCCATGTCCAAGCTTTAACGTTGGAACCCAATCAGGATCAGTTTCATCAAGCAGTGATGCTGGCCTTCCTGTAAAGGCAAAAAATTGAGTGTTGAAATATATTACGTCATTTCTTGCCTATTACAATCCGGTCCTGGTCCTTGTGTGGCTATGTGGTCTAGTGGTATGACACTCGATTTTGGATCGGAAGGTCAAGGGTTCGAGCCTCGTGCTCGGCGCATAGTTGAGTCCTTGGAAAAGGCTCTTTACTCACATTCTCTCACCGTACTCAGGTGTAAACTGAATACCTGACCGTTAACAGCGTTTTCTTTGTCCGAAAAATTGTAATATCGCCTAACACTAACAGGCATCATGTCCCGTTCTACACGTTAAATGTTGCTGTTGACCAGGGACCCCTTGTAAAGCGCTTTGAGCACATTGAGTGGATATTGCGCTATAATATAAAGTTCAATTTTTTAAAAATTTTATCTTACAATCCTTAAGCTTTCCTTTAAATTTACATCAAGCTTTGTCAAATTAGAACAAGGGTAGAACAATTATTTCGTGCAATATTCATTAAATGAAAATTTGTTCAAAGTGCTTTGCAAGGGGTTTCTAGCCAACAGCAAGACTTTACATGCAGGTCGAGACATGACGCTTGTTAGGCGATATTACGTTTTTTTTCCGGAAAGAGACAATGCTGTTTAACAGGCCTGCATCTGCCCCCTGAAAAGCCTGAAAATCCTCGAGCCGAAGCTTTTTCAATAACATGAGCAAAAATCCCCATTTCCCAGAAATTTTCTTAGAATTTTACCAATTCAATAGGCTGTTAAACCAAATGAAAAAATATTTTAATTTATTTTTTTTTCCGGCAGAGCGAAATTGCCAGAAATGCCGCAAATTTACAGGCCTATGTTAAAAGCCAGTTACCCAATTTATGCCTGAGTATGGTGAGAGAATGTGAATAAAGTTCCTTTTCCAATAACTCAACTGCTCAGAATTGGTCTGGAACCATAATCCTTCCAAAATGACGGTGATAACTATACCACATAGCTGCAATGAAAGTATCGGGATCCCAAAGGACAATTTTTTTTAAATTGACAATTTATTTTTATTTTTTATTATTATTCTTGTCATATTTGGGAAAAATTCCATATGAAGGCCCTAATTCAATGACTATACGAAGCATTATAACTAATCGCTCACCTTGAGTTAAAATTAATTTCTAACTATTATGAAAAGTCATATTAGTGGATTGATAGAGGTAAATTGTTTCTTTCTTTGGATTAAAATTTAAAATAATAATAATAATAATTATTATTATTTTTGTCAGTAAAAAAATAACCATAGCTATCATTATAAACTGACACCGGCAATCACTAAGCAGCATGTTAAACTTCTGTCAAAAACTAGCATTTACATGTCCAACAGCGGTGTAGAAAAGCAGTTTGTACGTGTTACTTTACAATACCAACGGAGGAACGGAAAAATAACTTAAGAAAAACGCAACCTTACTTTTAATATTAATGACTTTCTTCAAATTATGGAGAACATGTTTTAAAAATGCACAATAAGATAATCTTGACAAAGCATAAGTTATAAACTGGAACATTATAATTCTAAAATGAATGACCAGAACAACAGTGAAAGACTTCCTCATCTCATAAAAGCCAAAGCTCGAAAACTAAAGTAGCCCTATCACTATCGGGTAATGGGGCATTTGGTTTTGATTTAGAGTAAGTTGCACGAGAAATGCATGAAATATTCATGGTCCTATCTGATAACTAAACACAACAAATAAAAGATCATCCATCCGGACCGTGTATGGACCATAAAATTAAAATGTTTACTTCTAGACCGTCTACAGACTACAGATTACATCTGAGTCTGAGATGAGTCAGATGATTTCTCCAACTTCGAAGTTTCGCAAAGAAAAGTCACATCGGTGAAAAATCTCTCCGTAGATTTTGTTAGACCACCGAGTTTGAAATTTTTGATTTGATTTCTCTTCCATGAGAAAGAAACCACCACTTTAGTAACACTCATAAACTTATAACGTCAGAAATTAAGGCAAGGACCTTGGTTCCAACTCTATACTCTTGACTCTTCGATGGGGGGCAGGATTGGATTATTTTGATCAGTTCTGATCCGCAACCCATTCCAGCTCGTGTCAGGGTCCACGTAGGGGAATTCTTCCCCGCCCGCTTCCTGGGCAACGGTTGGAGTATTCCGAAAGGAACTTTCTAACCGGCTGATGACACGAGTTTCTATGTGTCTGAGGTGACGGATGAAGGGAGGAATCAACCACCGTGGCCAGATTGCCCCAGTTCACGCAATAAGCTGTGCTAGCCCCATGACGCTGGTGGGGTGAAGGGAAACTGCCACTCTACAAAGATACCCTCCTGGACTCCCAGCCTAGACACCATTAATGGGTGGACAGAGCTCGTAGCCCTGGAAAGCAGTCTGTCTAGGAGAAGAAAAACTCCAACTTCAAACCACCACTGCCTTGTGGATCGGGGAAGATGAAAGGCTATGGAATCACATCCAGAGAATAAAGAACCGCTGAAGTCGGAGTCACAGAGCCGAAAGGCGCAAATAGTCTGGAGAGGGAAACCAACCCAAAAATTAATGTGACACGCATCCTCCTCACAATGATGGACAACAAAACTGCTGGACGATATGGCGCGAAGTCTGTGGATTCCCGCCGGACGGACCTAGCGTTGAGCCCTGATAAACAGGGTTCACCCAAGCGATCTGGTGGTACCTTGCCCTCCTGCTGTGGAACCAGGGTAGGAGATGCAAG
>NC_088360.1:58149783-58155440 GCF_034508935.2 Berghia stephanieae | reverse complement strand
AACACGCTGCCTTGTTTACAAATGTTATAAACATACCCATGTGTCAAGCTGAATCAAATGACCAATCGTGATGTTAGATATTTAAAAAGCTGTGAACACTTTTCACTAAGTGAGTCACTTTGAGCAAATTTTGCAATGTGACCAATGACCTCGAGCACATGGAAAGTTAATATAGATCATGCCCATTGTAACCTTAAAAGTGTTTTATAGTGAAATATTCAGATGATACTGCTATTCTTGGCTTATTAAAAGATAACGTTACCGAAAAGAATTATTTCAAACAAATTAATATATTCACTGAATGATGTGGACAAAATCAGCTTGAATTAAATGTTGAAAAAACGAAAGAACAGGTATTTGGTGTAAAAAAATAAAAACGACTTAAAGTGTTTGACGATCGGTAAAGATGATGTTGAGATAGTTGACTATTTTAAATATTTAGGAATAACCATTGATAGTTCCCTCAATTTCTCTCAACATATTAATATAATATCTAAGAAAGTTGCCCAAAGATTATACGTCCTAAGGAAATTGAGAACATTTCGAGTAGGGAAGAAAACTATGTTAAGAGTTTATGACTCATTGATTAAAATGTAATTGCGTTTGGCTGCACCATATGGTTTGGAGGATGCCGACTTAAAGATAAATCAAAAGTTTCAAAATCAATCAGAGGCATCAAAAACAATAAACCATCCTCTTGATGGAGTAGAAAGAATTCATGGAAAAGCAATAGAAAGGAAAGCATTCTCAATTACCAACAATAAAAACATATTTTATACCATGAATTTAGTCTTTTACCATCTGGGAGAAGGTTTTGTCAGATTAAATGTAGAACTAACAAGTATAAATCAGCGTTCGTTCCATCAGCAATAAAAATGTTGAATATTTCATATGGTACAGCAAAACCAAGGATTGATGCGTTGATTGATTGACTGATTAATGTATTTAATGTTAGATTTATTGACCAATTTATAATGATGATAACATTTGGTGTCGAATTGCCACAAATGTAACGAATTGAAAATGAAATGAATATGTTTATGTTGTGTATATCGCACGCGTGAAAGAAAGAGAGGAAGAGGAAGAGAGAGAGAGAGAGAGAGAGAGAGAGAGAGAGAGAGAGAGAGAGAGAGAGAGAGAGAGAGAGAGAGAAAGAAAATAAGTAGGAGTGAAATATCTGTTCAATGTTATAGTTATCATATAACGTTATAACAAGTGTAAGTAAATGACAAATTGCCATATTTATGAACAATAAAGATCTATTATTATTATTATTATTATTATTATTATTATTATTATTATTATTATTATTATTATTATTATGCGTTTGTCTAAGGAGTTCGTAACACACAAAACTATGTGTAATCATGCACTTTTATAGTCTGGATAATTCCATTTTGTGAGAATTACTCATAATCGTAAATGGCAAAAAACAATAACAAAGACCAGAGTGACGTCAACTTCATTCTATCTATAGATAGAATGCGCTTGGCCAAGGAGTTCACAACATTGCCATCCGGAAGTATAACGGACCAACACACAAACTCTGTGTAACCATGAACTTTTATAGTCTGGTTAATACAGTTTAGTGAGAACAACTCACAAACGCGGATGGCAAAAACAATAATAAAGGCCTGAGTGACGTCATCTTCGAATTATGTATAGATAGTATGCGCTTGGCTAAGAAGCTCATAACATTGCCATCCGGAAGTATAACGGACCAACACACAAAACTGTGTGTATCCATGAACGTTTATAGTCAGGTTAATACAGTTTAGTGAGCATTACTCATAAACGCGATAGGCAAAAAACAATAACAAAGACCTGATTGGCGTCAACTTAGAACGATCTATAGATAGATAGAAGATGACGTCACTCATGTATTTGTTATTGTTTTTTGCCATCCGCGTTTATGAGTAATGCTCACTGAACTGTATTAACCTGACTATTAACGTTCATGGATACACACAGTTTTGTGTGTTGGTTCGTTATACTTCCGGATGGCAATGTTATGAGCTTCTTAGCCAAGCGCATACTATCTATAGTATGATTAATACAATTAAGTGAGAAATACTCATAAAAATCGCAGGCGAAAAACAATGACAAAGGGCTGAGTGATGTTAATTTCGTTCTATCTATATTTTTGTTTCATCTTGAACACTTATCATTGTAACCGTGCATTTCGAGAGTAAACGGAATTCTCGAGCGTGACCCCACGTGTTTCTATTATATTTTTTTTCTCTTCAGATAGCAACTCACAACAACAATTCTCTTTCTTTCACGCGTGCGATATACACCGTTGCATTTGTAGCAATTCGACCAAAATATTATCATCATTTAGTCTTTGTAAAGTCATTTTATTTCATTTGAAAGAAGATCAAATTATAACATTTATATTTCAAGGCAGTGATTTTTCTTCGAGAGACCAATTTCAGGTTAGAATAGTTTTTATTGTCATATTTCACATACTGTTTATTGCAGACTGCGGCTTTCCGATCTTAATCAACAGAAAGATGCAAGTCATTGAATATCGAACTGGTTTATAAAATTGCTGCTTAAATTCAACAGATAACTTGGGTAGTAAATGATGACAGGAACATAAAAATTTGATCACGTCCCTCTAAAAGTTTAATTTCAAAAGTTGTTCATGATTTAGATACGTGTACAGCATAAATAATAATGAATAATATACTCGTGATGAAAAATATAAATAGACGTGCCGACGTGCACAGACTATGTTTCTTTTAAAATTGAGCTTTTATATATCGCAATATCCACTAAATGTGCTCTAAGCGCTTTCCATGGGGTCCCTGGCCAACAGCAACATTTCACATTTAGGACGGTACATGTCGCCTGTTAGGCGATTTTACTTTTTTATTCGGACAAAAACAACGCTGTTAACGGCCAGGTACTCATTTTACACACGAGTATGGTGAGAGAATGTGAGGAAAGAGCCTACTCCAATGACTCAACTATGCGCCGAGCGAAGCTCGAACCCAGGACCTTCCGATCCGAAAAAGTGTCATACCACTAGACCACATAGCCACTCAAGTCTGATAACGCAAATTGTTACGGGCTTAGTTATCTTTCATATGCAAGTTTCGTAAATCACAGCATGCACCTATTGTTTTGCTACCCCCTCTCACAAAAAGTTTGTAGGGTAAACATTTTACATAAGCTGCCTTTATTTAATCTTTTCAACTAAAAATGTTAAATGATTTATTCTAATACTCATTGACAATGCCAAAATTTTATTTAGAGCAACGTGTACATATAAGTGCAATTCGATTTTGAGGTATGTGATCTTATGGCTGGGCACCATGAAGGAGACGTTCAATAAGTGAAGTGACAGGAAGGTTCAACTTTCCTCGGACTATTCGGATTACGTTTTTTTTATGATCTAAAACTTAGTAAGAAAGGACTACCGTAGTTTCACAGCACGCCTAAAGTTTATTTTTTTGTTGAAATTATCGATTCCCCGAACCCCCTAAACGCTAACTAAAGATACTAGCTTTCTTTTAATAAAATCCAACATTTGTTAAATATGATTCGTTGGGATTCTTTTGTTAAGGACTATATAAAGGCTTATACGCATTTGAGTATTCCTCTTAGTGGGATAAGACTTTTACGTGATCTCAAATTAAATACATCGATAATGTGCTCGTGCTTTCAATCATAAATCTGGAATTTTCTTGATTATACCATCTTAATTTAATTTTTTTTTTTACTGTCGCTGAAATGTCCTAAATGTGTTACAATAGTTGCAAAACCCTTTAAAAATCAAAAAAAAACACACCAAAAAAAAACACACACAAAAAACAAAAAAAAACAAAAAAAAAAACAAAGCAAAACAAAAACAAAACAAAAAAAACCCCACAAAAAATAAGATAAATTTTTTTAAAATGTTGGCATTCTAACATAAAGCTCACCATTTACCATGCTACAGTTTTTGTATTCAATTACAAAGGCGTCGATTAAAAAAATATATTTCGTCAAAAAGTCAAACGATTTTGTATAGTCTTTAGTTTATATGGGGGGGGGGGGGGGGGGGGGGGGGAATTAGGAGCAATCGTTATTTTCTTCGGAAGGACTTCCGTAGTTTCACAGCACGCCTACAGAGAGGATTTTGTTATCGCTGGAATACCCCACGACCCCATGCCCCCACGCATACTTTTCCTTGGAAAATACTCTTCACTCACATTCTCTCACTGTACTCGGGTGTAAAATGAGTACCTGGTCGTCAACAGCGTTGTCTCTGTCGGAAAAAATTGTAATATCACCTAACAGGCGTTATGTCTCGTTCTAATTGTTACGATTGCTGTAGGTCGGGGACTCTTTGTAAAGCGCTTTGAGCACATTTAGTAAATATTGCGCTATTTAATACCACAAGACCACAAAGCCACACATTGTCTCTAACAATTCCCCTTTTTAATTGGTATTAAATATCCCTAAGTCTCGCATGATTAGTGAATGAGTATATCATGTGACCAATCGTCTTATTCCGGCATTATGTCGAGAGTAAAACGGATATCAAATAGTCTGTCCCCCTTTTGTTATGGATATAATTTAATATATGTTTCCCTTGTAAATCATCTGTTATGTACGATTATTTTAATTTGTATCTATAATTATGTGTATTTGAGTGTATTGACCTTACTATGATCGTGTGCTTTTGCCTGGATTATACTTTAAGGTGATTTCTAAGTACACTCATGCTCTTTTAATCTTCATTCGTTTCTATTTGCACATTCCCCTCTGCCATACTTTTTCCTGTCGCCCTTTGATTGTAAATCTAGAATTTTTGATCTTACAATTTCATTCTTTTTGCTGGCACCGAAACGATCTAAAAGTGTTGTAAAGTCAGTAAAACCCTTTAAAACACAAAACCACTTATATCATGATGTTAAGCACATCTTTTAACGTTTTTACATTATAATCGCTCATATGACTAGTGTATTTTCTAATTTCTTTTCATTTTTTTTTTGTTTTTACAGGATTAACATCGGTCAAACATCTCTATCCGAATCACCCATTCAAAGGTAAGAAAGAAACATAAGAGCATGAGCTCTTCCCTCTTCCCCCGCTACTGGGTGGGGTTCCTGACCTCCCATAGTGGGCAGGGAGGTACATACTGTCTTCTATCCCCTTATATCTGTTTTCCAACATGCTTTCTGTCTTTGTCTTGGAATGCGATTGCTTGGTTTTGTCCTAGCCCAGGCCTGAGTCCTGGCCAGGAGGGAAACAGTCAAATGCATAGTTATTGTTTTGGGAGATATTTTTTCTTGTAAATCATCTCTGTTATGTATTATATTTGTTATTTTGAATGTATTATGGAAGCATTTGAGTGCTTTGTTGGATTTTGAGTCCGGATGAGATTTTAGGTGATCTCAAACTAAGTACATTGGTGGTATGCTCTTGGAATCTACATCTGACCCCTATTTGTTCCCAGTTTCCTTTTTTTTTTACTTTCTCTTGGGTGCTTTAATTTTAATTCTATAACTTTTTACTATCCAATTTTCTTCCTTTTTACTGGCGCTGATATAACCTAAATGTGTTGCAAGCGTCGTAAAACCCTTAAAAACAAAAACATAGTCAGTAAAACCCTTTAAAACACAAAACCACTTATATCATGGTGTTAAGCACATCTTTTAACGTTT
>NC_088360.1:58077692-58149685 GCF_034508935.2 Berghia stephanieae | reverse complement strand
AGGTAATATGCCTAGATACACTTAATGTATACAATGTGGCAAAAGATCACATAATAACTTACTAAATGATATGCCTTACATACAATTTGAATTGTTATTACCAAAGAAGACAACAAAATAAAACTCCACCAATTTTCTTTATCTTTGTTAAATTCATCAAGCATTGTTTTTTGGGGGTTTTTTTATGGCAGGTTGACCAGTTTGAAGTAGAAGCGGTACATCTTGGTCAACTTAGTAAGATTTTAATGGGTCATGATGAAACAAGGCCTGGAGAGGGTTGGTTCTTGGAAAAGGTCATCATAAGGGAAGGCAAGAATACCAACATGCAGTTTGTCTTCCCATGTAGTCGGTATATTTATTTCTACTTTTATCATTTTCTGAGTACTGTTGTCTTTGAATCATCATGCTATTTTAACTAAGATGAAATATTAAAAGTTAAAACTGCAAATCGAAATAAAGTGAAACAAATTTACTTTCTAAAAATTAGAATTCGTTGAATGACACCAGATAATTGCTTATATGTCATAAAATTTCAGATGCATGAAAATGGATCATTCAACAATATCTGATACTATATTCCATGAAAACGGATCCATGGGTCAAAGTCTGCCGGCTGTGGCTGGCCAACCTGATTAGCGTTAAGTAAAAAAAAAATTTCTTGCATTGGGGTTTGATTTTTAAAATTGAAAGTATAACAAGCGAGAAAATAGTCGTAGCATTTTAATCGATTACAATACTTTACTTATTGTATTATAGGTATCTTTTTGCATTATATTCTATGACCTCAATCATTTCAACAGTGTCATTGGTACCGTTGCCTTTCATGTGTTAACATCAATTCAAAGTTCTCGATTTTCAGTGCCTTAAAAAAAAAAAAATTCACGTTTTCTTTTAAAGAATTTCAAATATTCTTAATTATTTACATCTGTGACCAATGAAGTCTATTGATATTGCCTCACTTTCCAAGATTGATGCTGTTGATAATGGAAGCCAAATTGGACAGATGAAATGTGCAAAAACAGTAAGGGTTTCAGAACATGGTGCAGGAAAGTGGATATAAATGGAAGTGCATTTTGTATAGTGTGTTAAAAAATAATTGTGTATGGCAGCAGTGGTAAAAAAGCTCTCATGAATCATGCTGCTCATGATGATCAATTTTCACGTTATTTGGCAACAGTGTCAAGTGGCAAGTTAGACTCAAGTTTAAGCAGCTCAACAGATCAGGCTTTGACATCTGTGCAAGACTGCACAAGTGAAGTGAAATCGAGAATAGGTCTTTTCCTTAGTGAGTGAGCATTGCCCTCCTTTCACTCTGGGACCCGAATTGTGTCAGCTATGTAAACAGCTCAGCGACGAAAAAGTTGGATTGAAAAAGACCACGTTGATGGCTACATTGGCAACATATGTCACGACACATTGAAGCTGATAATGTCAAGAAATCCATCAATGAAAATTTGAGCCAAAACATTTTTTCATTAATTTTGGATGACGGGACCATAAATGAATTCTGGAAATAAAGTGATAAAGTGCAGTATTATGATACTAACCTGGGGAAATACATCATTGATTTGATAGCCTGTAAAGAGATCAATGAGGCACCAGCAGAAAAAGTAATGGAAATGTTAGATGGTGTGTTGGAGGAAAGGGATGTGAGTTGGGATCAGATCATTAGTATTTTGATGGACATTTACTCTGGTGTGTGAGGGGGAAAAAGAGGGCATAGGAGCATGTTTGATTAGAAAAAACGAATTCCTCTTGGATATCAATGGAGATAACGGTACATAAAGTTAACATTGCTGCTCAGAAGCTATTTAATTCAATGGAGCAGTTTCACTGTGTGCAGTGGGATGTTCTCAGGCTGTACTATGTAGCATTCCTGCAAACCTCGGAGCAATCAACGGTGGATGAGTTTGCTGCTGGTGTTAGCGTCAAATATAGCCTTTTGCCAGAGGACACAGAAAAACTGACATCTTTAATTCACAAAGTTTCGAGACAGAAATTGACTGACGCTGGTAAACAAAGGAAAGAAAGGATTATTTTACTCATTGTTGATAACGAAATTAAGTCTCTTCTGTGTTTCTAACTCTATATTGGTGTTCTAGCAAAATTTGAGGGCTTTGTAAAATGTTTTCAAAGCAAAAAGCCAATGGCATATAAGGTCCATCATCAAATTTTTGTGCAAGTCAAGACTTTGTTTTCTTTCTTCATCAAACCTGAGAAATTTCCATCTTTTATTCCATCAAAATTGATACAAATAAAGTTTAAAGATCTGAGCAATCAACAAGGATCATCAATTATTTATTGGTAATCAAGCCTATCCCACTTTGATGAGGGTTATAAAAGACAAATTGAAGTTTCCTTGGTTGAGAAAGTTTTTCACAGCACTGAGAGAAGGATATGTACAGGCTGCTCCAATGTTCATGAAGCTGCCGATTAACTACTCTGTCCTATCCAAATTATCTTTCATCAGCCCTGGTCATCAAAGATCATCCTACACTGGACCTGCCATCATGGAACTGGCAAAGAAGTTACCAAACGTCATTCCGGAGTCAGGGCTAGGTAGTTCGGACTTTGAGTTAAGACAATATGTGTGTGATGATGAAATCACTTTGATAAATTATGAAGATGATGATAGTGCTTTTCAAATTGACTTTGACTACTGGAGATTGATTTTCAACTTAAGAGGTAAAATTGGGCCTCGGTACCCTATTCTCACCGAACTCATCAAATCCGTCCTCAGCATTTTTATTGGTCCCATTTAATGTTTTAAATGATATTATAAAAGAAGACAGGACGTGCCTAACCAACCACAATTATGAGTCCTTATTGATGGTCAAGAGCTTTCTGAATGCCATGGACTTAAACTCATTGACAATGGAAATCCCCAGATCAATGGTCAAATTTGTGAATTCGTCATTGACTAAATACAACGATTACTTGAGCAATAAAATGATGCTCATTACCAACTTCTGGAAGATCCTCAACATCATCAGTAACTAAAACACTATCTGCATTTGCATCATCAGCCACATCATCTAAATCTGCATCATAAGCTACATTGTCTACATTTGCATGATCAGCTACATCATCTGGATCTGCATTATCAGCTACATTGTCTACACCTGCATCATCAGCTACATTGTCTACATTTGCATCATCAGCCACATCATCTAAATCTGCATCATCAGCTACAATGTCTACACCTGCATCATCAGCTACATCACCTTCATCTGTGCCATCAGCAACATCGTCCACATCTGCATCATCAGCTACATTGTCTACATCTGCGTCATCAAAATCTGCATCATCTACACTGCCTACATCTGCATCATCAGCTACATTGTCTACATCTGCATCATCAGCTACATTGTCTACATCTGCATCATCATCTACATTGTCTACATCTGCATCATCATCTACAATGTCTACATCTGCATCATCTACACTGCCTACATCTGCATCATCATCTACAATGTCTACATCTGCATCATCTACACTGCCTACATCTGCATCATCAGCTACATTGTCTACATCTGCATCATCATCTACAATGTCTACATCTGCATCATCTACACTGCCTACATCTGCATCATCATCTACAATGTCTACATCTGCATCATCTACACTGCCTACATCTGCATCATCTACATTGTCTACATCTGCATCATCAGCTACATTGTCTACATCTGCATCATCTACACTGGCTACATCTGCATCATCAGCTACATTGTCTACATCTGCATCATCAGCTACATTGTCTACATCTGCATCATCTACACTGCCTACATCTGCATCATCAGCTACACTGTCTACATCTGCATCATCATCTACAATGTCTACATCTGCATCATCTACACTGCCTACATCTGCATCATCTACATTGTCTACATCTGCATCATCAGCTACATTGTCTACATCTGCATCATCTACACTGGCTACATCTACATCATCTACACTGCCTACATCTGCATCATCTACATTGTCTACATCTGCATCATCTACATTGTCTACATCTGCATCATCAGCTACATTGTCTACATCTGCATCATCTACATTGTCTACATCTGCATCATCAGCTACATTGTCTACATCTGCATCATCATCTACAATGTCTACATCTGCATCATCTACACTGCCTACATCTGCATCATCTACACTGCCTACATCTGCATCATTAGCTACATTGTCTACATCTGCATCATCAGCTACATTGTCTACATCTGCATCATCTACACTGCCTACATCTGCATCATCAGCTACACTGTCTACATCTGCATCATCAGCTACATTGTCTACATCTGCATCATCATCTACAATGTCTACATCTGATCATCTACACTTCCTACATCTGCATCATCTGCATTGTCTACATCTGCATCATCAGCTACATCATCAAAATCTGCATCATCATCTACATTGTCTACATCTGCATCATCAGCTACATCATCAAAATCTGCATCATCAGCTACATTGTCTACATCTGCATCATCAGCTACACTGTCTACATCTGCATCATCATCTACAATGTCTACATCTGATCATCTACACTTCCTACATCTGCATCATCTGCATTGTCTACATCTGCATCATCAGCTACATCATCAAAATCTGCATCATCATCTACATTGTCTACATCTGCATCATCAGCTACATCATCAAAATCTGCATCATCAGCTACATTGTCTACATCTGCATCATCAGCTACATTGTCTACATCTGCATCATCAGCTACATTGTCTACATCTGCATCATCATCTACAATGTCTACATCTGCATCATCAGCTACATTGTCTACATCTGCATCATCAGCTACATTGTCTACATCTGCATCATCAGCTACATTGTCTACATCTGCATCATCAGCTGCATCATCATCTACAATGTCTACATCATCAGCTACATTGTCTACATCTGCATCATTAGCTACATTGTCTACATCTGCATCATCAGCTACATTGTCTACATCTGCATCATCAGCTACATTGTCTACATCTGCATCATCAGCTACATTGTCTACATCTGCATCATCAAAATCTGCACCATCAGCTACATTGTCTTCATCTGCATCATCAGCTGCATCATCATCTACAATGTCTACATCATCAGCTACATTGTCTACATCTGCATCATCATCTACAATGTCTACATCATCATCTACAATGTCTACATCTGCATCATCAGCTACATTGTCTACATCTGCATCATCAGCAACATATTCTACATCTGAGTCATCATCTACATTGTCTACATCTGCATCATCAAAATCTGCACCATCAGCTACATTGTCTTCATCTGCATCATCAGCTACATCATCTAAATCTGCATCATCAGCTACAATGTCTACATCTGCATCATCAGCTACATTGTCTTCATCTGCATCATCAGCTACATCATCAAAATCTGCATCATCATCTACAATTTCTACATCTGCATCATCAGCTACATTGTCTACATCTGCATCATCAAAATCTGCATCATCATCTACAATGTCTACATCTGCATCATCAGCAACATATTCTACATCTGCATCATCAGCTACATTGTCTACATCTACATCATCAAAATCTGCATCATCATCTACAATTGTCTACACCTGCATCATTATCTGCGTCATCAGTTAATTTGTCTACATCTGCATCATCATCTACACGGTCTACATCTGCATCATCAGCTACATTGTCTTCATCTGCATCATCAGCTTCACCATCTACACCTGCAAAATCAGCTACATTGTCTATGTCTGCATCATCAAAATCTAGATCATTTTCTACTCTGTCCACATTTGCATCATTAGCTACATTGTCTACATCTACATCATCAACTACATCATCTACATCTGCATCATCAACTACATCATTTACATCTGCATCATCAGCTACATCATCTACATCTGCATCATTAGCTGCATCATCTACATCTGCATCATCAGCTCCATCATCTACATCTGCATCATCCGTTACATCATTCACACCTGCATTACCAGCTACAATTTCTACATCTGAATCATCCGTAACACCATCACCATCTGGCACGAAATCTACTTTAAAAAGAAAACAAGCATCATTAATAGTTTTTTTTTACAAAGAGGCAGAAAACCTCTTGATAGCCATTAGGTTCGTTTTGACAGTGATAGGACACAAGTAGTTATGTGAAAGTGACACTTCAATTGTTAATATCATGGACTGAATAAATAGTTGCTGGTACTTTTGGATGTTATGCTTTCTGCTGCTACGTCTCAACTCTAACTGGATACAAAGCCACTCTAATAAGGAAGGTAGTTTGTTTAAAGCATGTAAACTTTCTTGATAACTTTCCAAACAATATTTATAAAGACGGGTTTCTACCTGCAAGATTTTTGTTTTTCTGGCTCATTCTTGGCAGGCTTTAAAAATGGATTTTAATGGATCTATTATGGATCGTTTAGAGTCAGTCAAGAGTTACAACCTTATCAAGATTGCATTAGAACGTCTATAGCAAAACAGCTGATACAATGACTTTACAGTTTTTTATCAGTGATAAATTAAAAATTTATATTTCAATTTGTGTAATTAAAAAATTACACAAAATATTTTAGTTCGTCGCATTGTTAACATTTGCAGAAAATGCCTGTTTTGTTGACCAATTTAAGAAATGGATTGACAAAGAATTGGATTCATTGAGATATGAAAATGATTAAATGTTTGTCATGATCAAACACAATTGCATTTATTAAGATTGCTTCAATACCATGTCATGTATAAGACATTAAAAGGATATTTATGCTAGTTAACGTTTGAAAGATGAGGTATATTGTTATTATTATTATTAGAGTCATTCCGACCGCTAAGAGCCTTGTCATGCCTTACGAGAACAAGGGAAATAATCTGACCAAAACAAGCACCATAAATAATACCGTTTCCAAAGAGCAATGTCGCAAAATCTTAAGATGTGGTGATAGGTTTGGGTTGTCAACTGATATTTCCTCGCAAGAAATATTATCTATGTTCTAGTAGTGTTAAATATGTGATATATTTTTCCCCTACCGACCACATTCTTTTCCATCGTCCCCCTACCGCCTAAAGCCCGATCCCATACCAACCACCCGATCTTACCACTAACAGAACATTATTATGATGCACTACAATTTGATATACAGATCAAATGAATAATAAGAAAGGCTGTACTGTAAATATCATCGTAAGTATACAATAAATAATACTCTCATTTATTCATTTTTTTAAAAATCAGCTTAAAATTCTCGCTAGAGGCTCTTTACAATGTCTACCTGCCAAGGGAACATTACTATAGTAACAATGATGAGGACAAGACATGACATGCAGATTAAAAAAAAACAACAACTTTAAATTGAAACAAATATCATCAAGCCCTTCCTCGTCAAGAGTTTCAATGGTATCACGCTGGCTGCCCGAGCATTGTTTTTTGTTTTTTTTTATGTAACCAGCGCTTGCACTGGCCACAACTAATTCGGTCATTGTATTCTCTCTTGCTGAAGCAATCTGATGATTATGATGAATCATCGTCTAGAATAACCTCTGTACGAGTCTCTGACTAGTTTCGCCGAGGATGATTTCTGCCTTCTCTTTTCTTTTTTTTTGCCCTTCCCTCTCCCTTTCTGATTCAGTCCTAATCTATCTGCTTTATTTTTTCACTCTTCTGACGTTTCCTTTCCTGCTCAGTCTTCTTTGTAGCCTCTTTTTCTGTCTTCCTAATAGCAGCCACTGTTAAACGACAAACTATTTAGCAACTATTTACACATCTAGGTCTAGGAAATTAAAAAAAAAAACAACATAAAACGTTTTAAGGTGTTTGGTAGGGGACGGGACATGCGAAAATGCCCTTCCCTCACTGACCAACCTGTTTTCAGAGCACAGTAGAAATTCAACGCCGATTTGACTATAGTAATGCCTAAATATAGATCCCAGGAGGCCGTTTTAAGCCACTCAATATATTTCTACCGTTAGAAGAGTTACATTTAGCTTATTTGTCAGTCAGGACGGACGACGTGCAACCCCGTAAGACAAGAAACATTTTCACTTTCCTGAACAAAAGTTGTCAATTTGAGTGAGTTTTCGCTAATTTGCTATTTTGACAGTTTGTTGTGGCGGTAGCAGTCTTCGTAAATGATGTAATCGGGTTATTACAACTAAAGTCATTCAATTAAACACGTAACTAAACAAAACTCTCTATTTGGTCGGTCGGGGAAATGGTCGGTAAGGGGAGGGACGACTCTATTATTATTTTTATTATTATTATTATTATTATTATTATTATTATTATTATTAATTATTATTATTATTATTATTATTATTATTATTATTATTATTATATTATTATTATTATTATTATTATTATTATTATTATTATTATTATTATTGATATAATTCCTATTTTCAGGATAAATAAGATTACTGCAATTGCTATTTTTTCTCTTCATTTTCATTCTACAGGTGGTTTGACTCTGGGATGGAAGATCGTAAATTGGAACGCATCTTACCTGTTCAGGGTATGTGACCTGATTTGCTGTTTTTTCAATAATGGTGGAGGAATAACTGTATCTATCTCACTTACATTTTATTGACTCATTTCTGAATGTACTTTTTTCATTGTCTGTTAAATATTTTAGGCCTATCATTCAATCCAAAATAACATTTTATCCACAACACCAATGATAAAAATCACATCTTTTATAATTTGGTGATCAAACTTGGAGTAAATCAGGACATCCAATGTCTCTTTCATAGATGAAAGCATTGCTTGAGCAAAAATATGTGAATGCCGCTAAAAACAAAAAGAAGACACAAACAACAATGCTGTAATAAATTTCCTAATGCAAATACTCACCTCTCAATATTGATTGAACAATATTTCTTTTTAATGTTTCAGACTAATTTAAACATGTTATCTTGTTGCGTTTAAAGTGCAGCAATTATCAGATAATTTAAAGTTTTATCTTGTAAGCTTAACAACAACAACAACAAAAACAGAGAAAAAAAGAAGAGATGAGAGAGCAATGCATTTTGTCTCTGGAATGGACTTTTTTTTTTTTGGTTTGCTTTGTTTTATTGCACAATTTTCTGCATTGTACACTATGTCACTTTTTTTCAAGTAATTTATGATGTTCTAATTTTTTGCTCAGTGAATGATGGATTAAATTCCTCTCTAGGAGGGATCAACTTCTAAAGACATTATTGTTATAAATTCGATGCTTTGACTAAATTTGATTTCAGTCAAGTCATCTTTAATAATAATTGAAACTTGTTGTTACATGTTTTTGCACTGCGTTTTTCTATGCACTTTTACACTTTGCCCTCTTATTGTTAAGCTCGTTTCATTTGCTCATAATATAATCTCATTGTAATCTTAACTAATTGTGTAATATATAGAATTTCACTGCTTGTTGAAATTATGCAAATGCTCAAGAGATAAGATTTTTTAAAATGTTGATTTAATAGTAAGGCTCACAGTTGAAAATGCATAGTGACCAATATTGATGTTTGTTGAATGTATATCTTGCCATCTCGTATACTTCTCTATGCAAGTCACCAGAGGACACAAATTCAAACTCTCCAAAGAAAGGTGTTCTCTAAACATTAGGCAGAACTTTTTCTCAGTTAGGGTAGTCGACAAATGGAACTGCCTGCCTGCAACAGTTGTCGACGCCCCTTCATTGCAGGCATTCAAGTGCCGTCTTGATGCTCATTTTGAAACAGAAAAATACTGTTTGTAAAGTTAAATTCAGACACCTCCTTCCACCATGTGGCATGCCCAGTTTTGAGAGACTTGAATTATATACGTTCACGAATGCACAAGAGCAGATAAAAGGCTGTAAAAGCCTACATAAATCTGGACTTATATCATATCATATCATATCATATCATGCAGTGAAGCTTTAAAATATCATTGAAATAGACAGAATTATGCATTGTTTTCTAGAATTAAGCTCAACTTAAATGTTACTATTAAAGACATCAGATCTGAAAATATTTACACTTATTTTACTACAATTGAATAATAATTTATTTATTTTTATTTAAATAAATAATTGGATTAAAATTATTTTTTTCTTTTTAGAGATTGGAAGTGACATTTATTCCCAGATATTTACGATCTTTGATAATGCTGTTAGAATGTGTATGAAATCACTCATGCAATCTGAATGAATGTTGCATTCTTTATTTTATCTTATTTTAAAAAGTCTAAATATGTTTTTAATGGACCGCTTGTTACTTCATGACAATCAAATTTTTGAAAATGTTATAAATGTTTGCTCCCATTTACACTAATGCAAATTGTCAATTGGAATTGACATGGTTGAAAAGTTTTTTGTTTTTTTTGCACTCATTGGATAGAATCAAATTTTCCAATATTTTAGTTGCATTTTGCTTGAAATTATTTAAATATGTTGAAGAACCATTTCAAGTCAGGAAGCAGTTTATGCCATAACTTTTTTTCTTACAACAAACTTGTTATTCCAAATATTTATATGCCTTTAGGAAGTAACAGATGCATTTGTAAATCAGGTGTTGAGCCATAATCTTTCATTGTTATTTTAAAGTGGGTTGAATTCAAATGGTTTTATTCTCTTCATAAACTTAATCTCTTTTATTTATGAATACAACTTATACAGTGCAACTAGTCTATACACAATGTCTCTTTCCCTTGTCTGTTATAAAATTTTCTTTTAAGCCGTATTTTCTGGACCATAAGATGCATCAGACTAGAAGCTGCACCACACATTTTTTTAAAATCAATTTTATCCGACTATAAGCCACGTTGGGGTATAAGCTGCACCTTCTTCAATTCAATCCAATATATCAAAGTCACCAGTGAACCTATTGAAGTCTTCATCCTCTGTGTCTGAATTCAAGAGGTTGAGAATCACTTCATCTCCTATCTGTGTGGGTGTGCTTTCATTTTCGCTTTCTTCACTGCTGTCTGTGTAAAGCACTAGTATTAGGGATGTGTGATTTCCTTTGTTGTTTATTCATTACAATATCAAAAACAATAGCTATGAAGTCTAGACACTTGACTGACACAGACAAAGAAACTACTACTATTAGCCGCACCAGACTATAAGCGGCAGGGCGAGATCAAGGGGGAAAAGTCACAGAGTATTGTCCAGAAAATATGAATAGTTTTAACAGCCCTACTCTGTTTGACTGAGCCATTTGGTTTTCACGTAGGAGAAGAAGTAGAGCTTAATCATTTTAAAACTAATACCATTTTTAATAACTACAAAGTTTAACCCTCTCTAATATTATTAATTACAATCATTATTTTTTTTTCTTTTGTTTTAAAACACAAAATGCATTGCACTTCCTATGACATACAGCTCTTGTCAAATTGCTACGCATTTTTTTTTTTTAATTTTATACCTGCATTTTGCTGTGATTCCACCAAAAACTATTTATTTGCATGAATTTACAAATGTTTATTTATTAAAGAATAAATACAATTTTACAAGAAATATCAAAGGTTCTCTGTATTTCCTTTCTTCAATACTTATCTTTTCTTTATCCTCCTTGCATGCCTAGAATTCCCACTCCTGTCCATCTCTTTGTGTGTGTAAAATAGTGACAAAGAAATTATGCTGCTTGATATGAAAAATAATAGGCAAGCAAACTTGATCTTCATCTGGGACATAATTATTGAATATAGAAAGTATGAAGAAATAATTTAGTGCACCCATGAAAAAGTTGCCAATGACGTGTTGGGTATTTCATATTACAATCTGTGAACAACAGTATCAATGCCACCACCACCAACCCCCATCACTCCTGGATATTGGTGATGTTTTCATTACTTGACACTGCCATTTGTGATACACCTTTTTAAAAGAAATTGTTAGCATTTTAACACATCTATTATTTTTTTGTCGGGAACATTAGTATTTTCTTTCTCAAAATAAAATTGACTTTCATGTAAATAAACATGTGGTGCAAAGAAGATGAACAAAAAAGATGGAGAGTAAAGATAAATGGAATACAATTAACTAAAAAGGAACAAGAAAAAATGAAGAGTTATATCTTTATTTATTTTAATATTTAAGATGGGAATCATTTTCTCATTTACAGAACCTGCCCCATCAAAGATCACGCCAGGTAAGATATCAAATCAGTAAAGAACTTTATAACATATTGTTGAAACCCTATTCCTTTTATATTTCATTTATACTTTTGTATTGTGGAAAGTATGAGAGTTTGCAATTCATTTATTGATCTTTTTTTTTTTAAATCGGACTATTAACATATATTTATTTTTATACTTTAGGTTTTCAAATTTCACGCCCAAAAAACATTTAAGTCAGAAAGTCTGGACAAATCAGAAAACAATAGAAAACAAATATATAAACTCTTACTTAGACAATTGTTATTTTATTCAATTTATAGCTGCAATTTGTTTTTCATTAATTGCAATAATGCTTATCTTAATGCGATTAACACAATTTTGATAAATTTGAAGCAATACATTTTGTAGGTCACATGCATTCAGTCTGTCATTTTTTTACTGAGTACACTTCCTTCTGTTACTTTTACTGAGTACACTTGCTTCTGTTACTTTTACTGAGTACACTTGCTTCTGTTACTTTTACTGAGTACACTTGCTTCTGTTACTTTTGCTGAGTACACTTGCTTCTGTTACTTTTACTGAGTACACTTGCTTCTGTTACTTTTACTGAGTACACTTGCTCCTTTGGGGATCCTGATAACTCGATGGTAAAGCACTTGCCTTACAAGCAAAGAGATGGTATCGATCCATGTACTATTGAGATGGTTCTTTTTTTTATCTCCCCCCCCCCCCCCCCCAAAAAAAAAAAAAAAAAGAAATTAAAGGCCTAGAATCAGGTGAACGTGCAGACCATACTACAAAACCATAGTCTGTGAAAGAATTATAATGATATTAATTTCACCGTAAATAAAAATATCAAATCATCTTAAATTTAAATGTTTAGATTTATAGACACACTATGGGACATGCTATAAAACCTAAGTATCCTAAGTGGAATATATAAGGAGCGTTTTTAATTTCATCCAATTATTAAATTTCTCCAGTGCGAGAACTATCAAATTTGCCTGTATTACCTCCAATTGGGACACCGCAATCTGTGATGTCTGAAAATAAAGAGCCAGAAGAGGTAGAAGAAGAAGAGAAAAACAATGAAGAAGAGGAAACTGTGGAGGAATCATTACCCAATGAAACAGATGTTGAAGTATTAGAAGATGAAATCATACAAGACATAAAAGAAATCAGTGAAAATGAAGAGGCTGAAGCAGATGAAAGTGACGATGAAGAGGAAGCTAATGTGACTGCTTTGGAAGAAGATGAGGAAGTAATGGATGAAGTTATTGAAGAAACGGATGCACAAGATACTGAAATAGAGGAATCTGTTGTTGAAGAAGATGTGGAAACTGCTGCAGAGGTGGTTGACTTTGAAGAAGAGAATGATGGTGAGATCATTGTGTTGTAACTTAACAGCACACTCGTTTCACTTGGAAACAAATGTTCTAACCAATAGTAATCTATTTGTTTTAAGTGTGATCTAACAATATTGCATTTTTTTGGGTTAATATTTTCTGTGCTACATTTCAGTGCCACTGTTTCATCCAATTTTATCATTTAAAACAAAATGAAAAAACTAAAAACAAGAAAACAAATCAAGTTACACTTGTAGCTAACTGTTACAAATCAATGTAATTTATATTTATAAATTCTAAAAATATCACATCCCTCTTTTCTATACACCAATGCTCTTTACATTGTAAAATGTACTGTTAAGATATCTTTCCCTCTCAATATATGCATTATATAGTTGTTGTATTACCACTTTTTTACTACAGCCACTGGCACAACTACCACTGCCACTACTATTACTACTTCTACCAAAACTATTACTACTGCTACTACTACTACTACTATTGCTTCTACTACTACTACTACTACTACTACTACTACTACTACTACTACTACTACTACTACTACTACTACTATTACTACAACTATTACTACTGCTACTACATTGAGGTACAGTTTCCTCGCACGCACAGTTTCCTCAAATCCATTCAAATGTCCCCAATTTTTTCATTATTATCCTTTGTTATCATTACATTAGCTCCTCGAATTAATTTCTACCTCAAGCATGGTTTCCTTGAACTAATTTCACCAGCCAACATTTAAAAAAAAAATTAATCAAAGGATTAAAGTTTTTTTTTAATGCGCCCTGTGATTTCAACCAGTGTTGATTTACTGTAACATTGACAGTTTCCTATGTGTGTACTGTGCGTGTCTATCAATACTGCAGGTGTGTGAAACAGTATTATTCACATACAGACACACATAGCTACTCAGACATTCCACCGCTTTTTCGAATATTGAACACTTCTCTTATTATTCACTTAGCCAATCGTTCTAATTTCAATGCCACACGCCATGATTTGCTAATGGTTGGGTACGAAATGAATGTTGTGATACTGCACCCCCCCCCTCCCAAACACACACACACACACACACCAACCCCTTGTAACATGGCATGCATAAAGTTATCTCCTTCAACATATTAATAAGGTAACTAAATGATGAAGTTCCCTTTATTAATCCTGAAGCAGAAATTTGTCTTAGGGTCTAGTCCAAGGGAAGACTGGAATAACCCAGGTGTCAGCCGCAGAGCTAGGCAGAAATTTGAGCTAGGAAGAAGTACTAGGTATCTTATGGGTACGAAGCAAAGACCATACTGCTGAGCCACACTACCCCCACCCCCCCCCCCCTTCCGCCACCCCCCAATCAAGTCATTATGGCAAGGCACAGTTTCCTCAAACTTTTTTGCATGTCCCATGGTGTTTGAGGAAACCATGCTGGATTGTACTACTACTACTACTACTACTACTACTACTACTACTACTACTACTACTACTACTACTACTACTACTACTACTACTACAACAACAACTACTACTACTAGTACTAAAAAAAAAAAAGACCTTTATATAGCGCAATATCCACTAAATGTGCTCAAAGCACTTTACAAGGGGTTCCTGGTCAACAGCAACATTTAACATGTAGGACGGGACATGACGCCTGTTAGGCGATATTACAATTTTTCGGACAAAGACAACGCTGTTAACGGCCAGGTACTCATTTTACACCTGAGTACGGTGAGAGAATGTGAGTAAAGAACCTTTTCCAAGGACTCAACCCAGGACCTTCTGATCCTAAAGCGATTGTCATACCACTAGACCACATAGCCGCACTACTACTATTACTACTAATACTACTACTACTACTACTACTACTACTACTACTACTACTACTATTACTATAACTACTACTGTGGTGATCGCCTAAAAGCCTAGTGACTGGAAACAAGAAAAAAAGTGTTTCGGCGGAATGGGCATTATTCGCAATTGGTATAAAGAGCAATATTAATAAATATTTGCATCGTGTATTCAGTTTAAAAGGTACATCTTGCTCACTGTGGTTCCTAACCCTTTTTTTTATTCCCTAAACAGGCCATATAAACCAAATTTCCATTATAAACAGTACAAACCATCTGTTAGGTGGCATTTTTGTGCTAGCACTCCTACAATATCTGTCACTGCATTTAGCCAGGTTTTCTTTCATACTCATGTAATTTGAGTTAATGCATATGAAATGCCTTACTAGTTTTTGTTAGTTTCGTAACTTTTGTTACTTTACCTATTACTGACATGCTCAGCATTGCTTGACTTTGTTACAAGATAATACTTCATACCACTTGCCATCAACTTTTTATATTTGTGACCCCACGCCTTGAAGCTGTATTAAGTCGGGATTTGGAAAATGAAGAAAACCGGTTTTAAAGTGAAAATGGTCAAAATGACCAAATTTCAGTTTTTGGTTGTTTCAGAAACTACAATCCTTTTTCTACATAAAAAACATATAAATTCAATATAAATATTGATGATAAGTTATATCAATTTCAAGTTTTAAAATGCACCTAGCTGTGACGCTTTCAAAACTCAGAAAGCCACCCTTTCCAAGGCTTAATAATACTGTCCTTTCCTCTACCAATAGCATGTTAGATATCCCAGCAAAGGGCGTGTCTTTATCTATCTCAGAGTCAGAGAATGCATGGCCCGAATCAACAGTTACATAGTTCAACTAATAATGAATGTTAAAAACTATAAACAAGTCTAGGTTTTTCCATTAACAACCTTACAAATGAAAGATTCTGATTGATCAAAGCTCGTCACATGTGCCTGTCAGCCATTAAAATGCCTGGTATGTGTGTATTTGTGTGTGTATGTGTATGTGTTTGTGCATTTTGATACACACCACGTGCTATTATTTCTTTGTCTAGCGGAATTGGCTAATGATCGAGGTGAAGGTCCTTTGTCCCTCTTTTTTTACTCATGAAATTATAACACAAGCTAAGTCTTTATTGGGAGCAACAGTTGTCTAATCTTACAGAGAGTGTTGTAGGATAAATATCTTTTACATTTAAAGAAAAAGCAGAAAAGTAAATAGAGCCTTCAACAATTATTGAACTGCCCATGGAAATACTTGTAACGAACAAACAATGAAATGATTTTTGTAGATTATATCTGGTTTCAAATGAGCATTCTATGAGACCAATGTATGTCTCTTGCTTTGTGTGTCTGAGCGTGCAACTAGGGCTTGGTAAACGTTTTGTGTCAAGCAATTGCCGTTTTATGTTTTCTGGGTTCTGCAATTGCATTTTTTCTGAAGAGTGTTGTTAGGTTCTGGTCGGGATAGTTTTCGATTGTTTTTGAGACAGAATGCTCATTTTAAACCAAATATAATCTACACAAATCTTCATTAAAAACCATACATTCATGGCACTCGAGTGAATATATCTGGAACCTAAAAGAAAGCAACATACAACATAATATTACATGGAAAACAATCTCAAGAGCACAATCATACTCAAATTATGCAATCTGTGCTTTGAAGAGAAAATTTACATCATTAGTCAACCAAACGTGGCTACACTGAACAAAAGAAATGAATTTACATCCGCATGCAGACACAGTAATAAACACTTTCTTTGCAACAACAAACCACCATGATAATCTCGACACCAAAACATCACAGGCTGTACGAAACGCACAATCATAAACAACAATACAGATTACATTTCCTGTAGATTGCTCTAGTAGCATGAAACAGATCTGTAGAAGTTAGCAATAATTCTATTTTATTTATATATATTTTCTGCTCCTTTAACATAATTAAAGTCGAGCACTTTTTATTCATGATTTTTATTTTTATAACTTTATATATATATATATATATATATATATATATATAATATATATATATATATATATATATATATATATATATATATATATATATATTATATATGATATAAGAGATGATTTTCCATGTAAAGCTGTGTTGTATATTTTTTTCTTTGAGGTTTTTTTTTTAATAAACCACCGACAAGAGCAAAACCCACCCACCAGAAAATGCAACTGCAGAAATAAAGAACATTGCCCGCTAAACAAACAATGCTTATAATCAAGTTTAATTTACCAAGCCACAGTCACAGAAACTAAAACAAACAAGCAAGAAAAATATGTAGGACTAACAGAAAATAATTTCAAAACAAGATACAACCTCCACACCTCAACATTTAGAAACACTAACAAAAAACATCCACAAAACTCAGCGAACATATTTGGAAATTAAAAGACAACAAACTAGACCACAACATTTCATGGAAAATTTTATCTAAAGCAACAGGATACACACCAACATCAAAACAATGTAGCTTATGCCTGGAAGAGAAATATACTATAATCAAACACCCTCATGAAGCCACACTCAACACGAAAAGTGAGATGTACGGAACGTGTCCACATCGGCGGAAATTCTTGTTAATTAACTTTAAACCGGAACCACTTCAAGAAACAACAACAGTCAACAAAACAACTCAGTCCTGACGATGGCAAATTAAGCCTGAAACATTAATGTAGACTGTCTCAAACATTGTGGTAAATATTTTAAAAATAATATATATATATATATATATATATATATATATATATATATATATATATATATATATATATATATATATATTATCCTCACCTCATATTTCTTTTGAGCGAATTATTTATTATCCTCACATCATTCCAGCCAATTCCCCTCAACCAACTATATATATATATATATATATATATATATATATATATATATATATATATATATATATATATATATATATATATATATATAATATTATGACTTTTAAAAAATTTATCAAGTTTAATATATAAATTATTACACGTCTGTACAAAAAAAAATCCTTTTTTTAGTTACAATAAACGATGATGATGATGATGATGATTATTATTATTATTATTATTATTATTATTATTATTATTATTATTAGTGTTGTTATTATTATCATCATCATCATCACCATCATCATTATTTTAATTCATTATTATTATTATTAATTTTATTATTATTATTATTATTATTATTATTATTATTATTATTATTATTATTATTATTATTATTATTATTATTATTATATTATTATTATTTATTATTATTTTTATTATTATTATTATTATTATTATTATTATTATTATTATTATTATTATTATTATTATTATTGTTATCGATTTACTCACCACGCTGTACAATTAAGTCTCATGACAATTATTTTACGTTTTTTAAAGATCACTAACTCCATACCAGTTTTCTCTTCTAAAAGATGTTTGTTGCTGACAATGTGTGACCTTTTGTTTTAGCTCTGCACTGTTTTACATGAACTGCTTGTAATGAAATGAAGGTTTCAACATTGCATTTAGCTTTATTCATGCTGAACACATTGCCTTATCTCATTTATAATATAGGAATCAATGAGTTTTTAGAAACTCTATTAATGTTTATCAATTAAACGGAATGCATGTATTTATGATACGCAATTATTGTCAACATGTTAACTCAAATCACTTTGCTCCTAATCATCAAAATATTATTTTTTATACATCTCATTTATGGAATATGGTTTAACACACATAATAGACATCGTCATCTTTTTTTTTTCCTATTTCTTTTTTTTTTTTTTTAATTCTTTTACATTAATAAATTGTAGCATTTTAAAAAGTTAATTCTTAACAGTTTACAAACACTGACCAAGTTTTTCTTATTCCCTGTCTTTTTTGGAGTTTCAAAACCTATGCATGTATCTCTGTTTGAGAGACCTGTTATTGAATTTCTGAATGCTGTTCACCCATTAAACATCCATGTCAGAGTTAAGCATGTTTATGGTGACGCTTGTGTTGATTATAGCACTGTTTGGCGATGGGTAAGGTTTGTGGAAGGAGTAGACCCGATCGAATCAAAACTTCAAGATCAAACTCGTGGGAGGCCATGAAGTGCTTCGAATGTCAGTAATCAGGCTGAAGTTGAAAACATGATTCTGGCAAATCGACATGATAGACAAACTACATTGTGAAAGAAGTTGGAATTTCTAAGGAAAGGGTACACCACATCGTAACAGTTACCCTTGGCTACGGGACATTGTCTGCCAGGTGGGTCCCACGAATGTTGACAAGTGGCCATAAAGAGCAACAAAAAACAATTTGCTCCTAATATTGACAAGGTACATGAAGACGAAGTCGATGCCTTTATTCAGCAAATAGTCAGTGGAGACTAGTCATGGTTCCACCTGTATGACTCAGGGAGCAAACACCAGTCAATGGAATACTGATACAAGAACTCTCATCGTCAAAAAAAAATAGTTCAAAGTTTTGGCATTGGTTAGAAAAGTGCTGCCCATTATTTTCTAAATATTTGAAGATTGTGTTCATATAGAATTTTTGGAACAGAGCAAAACAGCGAATTTTGATCAATATGTTGCCACAATGAAAAAACTGAGAGCCTGACTGAAAACAGTGTGATCCCAGAAAAATGCGATATTGCAACACGATAATGTTTGACCCCATATGAGTCAACAGACTCATCCGCACTGAGGAAAATGGATTTCTCCAGCTTGCCGCATCCACCCTACAGTCCAGACCTAGAACCTTCAGAATTCTTCCTATTTTCTGCAAAAGAAGCCTTTATGCAAGCTACAAAGATGTGAAAGTTACTGTCCGATTTTGGTGTAGAGGAAAAGGACGTCAATTTTTTGCAAATAGGATGTGTCAAATGGCGCAGCATTAGCAGCTCTGTGTTGGTTGGGACAGTGACTATGTCGAGAACTAAAGTAAGCAATCTGTAGCTCAGATTTCAAGCTTTCTTTTAATGTATTGTTTAACAAATTATTCCGAAAAGTGAGGGAGTTATTACGGATATTGCAAAACTTCCCAGCCCACTTTCGTAAATATATTCTATTGTATATTTAGTTTAGAGACTTAAGCCCCATCTATACAAAAGAAAGATTTCTTTAATTTTTGCTTTCTTTCTTATATATTTCTTTGATCTCCATTTCCACCTGCTCCGCTTTCTTCTTCTTCTTCTTCTTCTTCTTCTTCTTCTTCTTCTTCTTCTTCTTCTTCTTCTTCTTCTTCTTCTTCTTCTTCTTCTTCTTCTTCTTCTTCTTCTTCTTCTCATCCTGCTCCTCCTCCTCCTCTTCATCCTCCTCCTCCTCCTCCTCCTCTTCCTCCTCGTCCTCTCCCATCTTCCTCCTTCTCCTCCTTCTATCATTAATATTATTATTATTATTATTATTGATATCATCATCATCATTATCGTCGTCATTATCATCATCCTGCTCTTTCTTCTTCTCTCTCTCCTCCTTTTTTTCCTCCTTTTTTTTTTCTTATCTCTCTCCTCTCTTTCCACCTCTTCCTCCAAGCTCTTAATGTTCTTGTTTTTTTCAAGGGTCTAATCAACAATTAAATTGTTCCCTGAAAGGAACATATTTGACATCAGAATGAGGAATAGTGAAAATTGATATTATGGTTCTTATTTCACTCAATTTCAGCTGCATTTAGTTTTTAATATTCCCTTAGTCACGCCGTCCTGCTTGTACAAATTCAAATGTAAAAAGTTAGATTTTAATTAATCTGAATAAGAGTTAAACAGAAATTCCAATTCATTGTTTTGTTCAACATTTCAAGCCATGAACAGAAGTGTTTTGTATTTTAATCAATAGCCCAGGGCATTGTTTACTTTGAGTTTCTATTTTTTCATATGTATTTTACCCCGTTAGAGTAAGTGTTTTTCTTGTCTTTAAAAGTCAAGATACCTGGACTCCTCTTGTCCTGCTTCACAAATGTAGAAAATAGTAAGATTTGATAAATCGAGAGTTCAGTACTTTTATGTTTTTTGATTAATTTATTTTTCTAATTTACAGAAGCCCTGCCCATTGATAACGTCGAAGAAAAAACAAAGGGTGAGAAAATGGAATCACTTGACTATTTGATAAATCATATTATAATATATAATTTGATTTGTTCTTGTTAAAGTCTTTACAAATTTCATGTGATACAAACCCTTTGGGCAGAAAATTATTAAAGAAGATTCCACCTAAATAATTACTTCCATATTTAATTTAAGAACAAGATCGAATGGGTTTGACTTTGATTTTTATTATGAACACATTATTTTTGTTAAACAAATAGAGAGCATGCTATGTTGATATTGTCTTGATAGTATTAAGGTTCACTCACTCAATCCAGAATGAAGGTAAATTTGTTCCTGAGTGGGGAAGATTTTTTTCACTGCCATTCTGTTCATCCTTTATTAAAAGCATAGCCGGGTCTCTTTAACCTGGTAAAATAAAATGTGATGCAGAAACAGTAAGGAAATGGTCGTCCTACCACATTATGCCAATGATCCATGGTATAGCCCTGCTAACAGGACACTTGAAAAAGTCTGTCTCAGAGATAGTTCTCACTTATCTTGTAGATATGATATGAGGCAATTTTAGGGAAAAAATCAGATGATATTTCCTTGATGATGATGACAATGAGGATGAGGATATTGTAACATTCTTCTCACAGAGCCAGAAAAAGAAGATGAGACCAACACCCGAGTACAGCTAATCACTCATGCCGACAGTGGGACTACCATGGAAGACGCAGTAGCATTGTATGTGTATGGAACAGAGGGAAAGGTTGGACCCATTGAACTCGGCAGTGGAACTCAGGGTCTTTTTCAGCCTGGGTCTAATGATGATATCATGGTAACTGAAATATCTGAAAACATTGAACCATCTTTGTTGTAATGATTTGACTTACCTAGTAATTTTGTGCTTCTTAGCATTGGTTTTAATATTTCTAAACCATCTAAGTAAATAAAAAAAAATAAAAAGGTAGCTTTTATATAGCGCAATATCCACTAAATGTGCTCAAAGCGCTTTACAATGGGTCCCTGGCCAACAGCAATATTTAACATTTAGAACAGGACATGACGCCTGTTAGGCAATGGTAAATTTTTTTTCGGACAGAGACAATGCTGTTACACCATGTACTCATTTTACACCTGAGTATGGTGAGAGAATGAGTAAAGAGCCTTCTCCAAGGACTCAACTATGTGCCGAGTGAGGCTCGAACCCAGGACCTTCCGATATGAAAGCGAGTGTCATACCACAAGACCACATAGCCGCACATGAGTAAATGTATCTATCCCTGACACAACCAGTGTTGACTAAGCTTTGAGTCATGACTTAAATTTTTCAATGTGTTTCATTTTCCAAGAATACATCCTTGTGTCATTAGTCTGAATAGAGCATTTTACAAACAATATTAAAGTGGTCCAAAATGCATATGGCCCATGGAAATAGAATTTATTTTGGGTTTGGACCATTCAATGGATAGTAACAATATCTTAATAACGTGAAGATAGTGTACTGGTTTTTCATACACACGCAAAAAAAAAAACCCAAAAAAAAAAAACAAACCTCTGTCATCTAAAAATGCGAGATGCCCATACACTGCTGGATGGACAAGGGGATTAGATAAAAACCTTTTTTCTCTGGACAGATACAAATTCCTTTTCTTGTAAGGCTGAGGCTCTACCAACCGAGTTATTGGGGCAGCTTGTATTAAATTCTCTTATCAGTTTTATATGACTTGACTTAAGCCTCTTGATTCCTTGTGGAACATAGGGCCGCAACAGCACTCTTCCATCTGACTCGGTTGTTGAAGGTCTTCCTTATCTGGACCCAGGTTTGTCCAGCCGTCTTCAACTTAGTCTCAATGTTTCAACGCCATGTTTGCTTTGGTCGACCAACCCCCTCATTACTTGAGGGTCCCAGTCCAAAGCCTGCCTGGTGATATTACATGCAGGCTTCTTTAGAGTATGGCCAAACCATTTCCTTTTCTTTATTTCCGTTTCAATAGGTTACTGGTTCAGTTTTTGGTGCAGTTCTTCATTTGTGATGATGTCTTGTCACTTGGTGTTTAGGATATTTCTGAGGCATCTGTTTTTGAATGCTTGAAGCTTATTTGTGGTGGTTTTAGTCACTCGCTATGTTGTATAAAAGAACAGACTTCACATTTGTGTTGAATATCTGGATTTTATTTTTCAATGTAAGAGCCTTTTAATTCCTCATTGGTCAAAGAGTGTTAATAGCATATCGTGCTTTATTTATCCAGTTCTGGATGTTTTCGTCTGCACCTCCCTATTTACTTACTATGCTACCCAAATATACAAATTTATCTACCTCTTTGATGACTCTTTGGTGGTGTTTTATTGGGTGAAATTGCTTGTTGTTTACGCTCATCATTTCTGTCTTGCCTGTATTTATTTGCAGTCCTGTTTTCGTTGCTTCCTCTCTGACTTTGTTTAGCTTTTCTTGTGCATCTTTCAAATTGTGAGATAGAAGACAGATGTGATCTGCACAGTCGAGATCATGTAATTGGTTCATTAGGGTCCATTGAATTCTCTCTTTTGTCCTGTGGTAGCCTGTTTCATGACCCAGTCGATAACTATCAAAAAGATTGTTGGTGACAAAATACAGGCTTGCCAGACTCCAGTTTTCACTGAGAAGGGTTCTGTTAATTTCCCGTCGTGGATGACTTGGCAAGTAGAATCTTCATACAGCTGCTGGATGATGGTCACAAATTTTATTGAAAAGCCACACTATCTGTCCACACTATTAAAGGCTTTCTGGAAGTCTACAAAGACAGAGTTTAGAGGAGATTACCACTCTAGTAACTATGCGATGATAATGCGTAGAGTCACAATTTGGTCGGTACACTTTCTATCTTGTTGGGAACCTGCCTGTTCATTACTGAGTTTTTTATCAGGCGCTGTCTTCAACTTCAAGCATTCCAAAATGATTCTGGTCAAAATATTCCCTGGGATTGATAGCAGCATGATTCCCCTCCAGTTGTTGCTCAATGATAAGTCCCCCATTTTTGGTAATTTAACGAGATGGCCGTGTATTTTGGAACTTTCTCTTGTTCCCAGATTTTGTGTAGAAGTGGATATAACATGTCAGTTAATGTCTGGATGTCTGCTTTCAATGCTTCTGGTGGAATTCCACCTGGCCGTGCTGCTTTGCCTTGTTTGAAGGTCTTTATGGCATTGGCAATCTCTGTTTTGGTTGGTGGTTTGATGTTGATATCAAGGTGATCTATTTGTGGTGGAACGTCTGATGGCATAGTTGATGCTCTTTGGTTTGTATCTCCGGAAATACCATTGCCATTCTTGTCTTTTACTGGGTAGCTGGGGAGTTTTGTTTTTCCCGAGAGTGCTCTGGTGATTTTGTAGAGCCTCTTCATGTTCCTTTGTCCTGTTGCAGTTTCTGCTTCTGAGGTCAGCTCCTCAATTAAGTTTCTCTTATCTTTTCCTTTTCTTGCACTCTTTTTTACTTGCCTGGTTTTCTCGGAGTAAATCTTTTGGATTCCTGTCTTGTCCTTTTCAACTTGAGTTTGGTTCAATAGGTCTTTCAACTTTTTCCTCTCTTCTATTAGGGTCCATATCTCTGTGGTTAGCCAGTCTTTTCGCTTTTTTAGTCTTTTTCCCAAGAACAGATTTACATTATATTGAGTTCCATACACCTTGCAGATTATGCCAGTGGTCATCAACTTTTCTTTTACAGTTGCAAGCGCACTAAATTGGTTGCTCAATTCGATTCTAAACTCTTTTTGTTTCTCTGCCTCTATCAGACTGTGGACATTAAACTTATGTAATGGTCTCTCTGCTCTGCCTTTGTAAGCCTTGATCTGAAGTATTGCTACTACTAGTTTATGGTCTGATGCTGCACCAGCTTCGCACTTTACTGTCACATCCTGTAAGCTCTTCATCCACTTTCTGTGGATGGTAAAATGGTCGGGCGATGTCCATGTGGTCTTATGAATCGTCTTATGTGGAAATATGGTCCCTCCTATTATCAAGTCGTTGAACACACAAAAATCCATGAAATGTTCACCATTTCAATTCCATGCCAGTTTTAAGTGTCATACCTATGTTCCAATTGGATCAATTTTATTTTGGCTTCTCACCGTTGACCTGTTCAGCATGGGTGACCCTGTCAGGAGATAAATCTCCCAACGACATAGCTCTTTGGATCATTGAGGCACGCAAGCTCTCCAGCCACGACAAGGTGGAACTCCATTGGAGTTTTATATACATGTCAATAAATATCAATTTAACAGAAGAGGGTATTGAATTTCCTCAAAGTCGCTTTAAATATTTTTTAATGGATATTACTTGAAAGCAAATTTCAGAATGAATCCCACTAAATAACTAAGGTGACAACAATTGGAAAGTAAACACAAGAGATATGAAAAAATATTCATTACTCAATTCATCTTAAATTGAGTTACAGTTTAACAAAATCATATTTTTTGACATCTTTAATAGGCGGCAATCTATCCCCACATTGGCAGTTTGTACAAAATCAGAATTGGTCTAAAAGAAGAAGTTGAAGGCTGTGACTGGCATCTTGATCAAGTGAGTTTTGTTTTTCATGCTTACTAAAGCAGGTGATTAAGTAATAGTCAATAAACGTACATTTTTTAAGTGACTATGCAAATTTAATGTAAATATTTATACATTTAAATACCTTTATACCGCCTGAATCTCTGTCACAATTATTCTCCAATACATCTTCATTGCTCGGCTCCAAGGACTAGATTGTCTTTTTTCCTGTAGCTGGCCCCACCTTGCAGAATACATTCTCCTCAAAAATTGAAAAAGAAACATGTCAAAAGAGAACTATTTGCATTTATGAATTACTTTGTAACCGTTATTTTTTTTTTTTTAAATATTACTTTATAGTTCAATTGCTATTTATACCTTTTGTAAAACTAGATATTCATTGTTAATGTAAGTGTTCATATATTTTTTATTAAATTTTATTATGAAGGCAGGAAGCACTCATACATAGTTTTTTAAAATATATAAATGCTCATTTACGAATTTAGAATTGTGATTGTGCTAATGTATAAGTCTATTATTTATATTTATATATATATATATATATATATATATATTATATATATATATATATATATATATATATATATATATATATATATATATTATATATATATATATATATATATATATATATACATATATATATATGAGTGTCGGTGGGTACTTGTAGTTGTAGGTACGAGGGTGTTCAATAATTAGGTTTATTTATTTATTATTTTATATATATATATATATATATATATATATATATATATATATATATATATATATATATATATATATATGTGTGTGTGTGTGTGTGTGTGTGTGTGTGTGTTTGTGAGTGTATGTGTAGGTATGGGTGGGTTGGTGGCTGATTGTCTGGGTTTTTTTGAAAATGGTGTAGTCAATAGTACTATTTATTGCTTACTTTGTAAAGCAACAAGATGTTTTTAGAAATTAATTAGGAGTTTCCCTAATGATATTAAAACTTTGATATTAAGTCATTGTTCTTTCCATAAAGTTGGCTCTAGTGGATACCACGCATGGTAACCGTTTAGAATTTGAAGTGGACAGATGGATGTCTCGACAAAGAGATGACTTTGATGTTTGGAGGGAAGTGCCGAGAATTCGAGAAGACGAGCCTTCTTTGCCAAGTAAGTAATAATATTATTGTGGAAAATTATTCAATTTGTTAGTTTCTTTTGGATAACTGAATAGTCAGCCCACTGGTTATTTGAAATGAAATCCTTACTGATACAATGGATACACGAAGAAGAAGGAAAACATACAATGGATAAAGATCATGATTGTTAAAGAAAAAAAAAGTATCATTTCAAAAAGGGTTGTATTGTTCATATTTGTTAATCTTTCTTTCATAACGAATTAATCTGATGTTCATCAAAATTGTAAAATACCCTATCGGATCCTGAATATTTGTAATCAAGACTGCTTATTTTGTTCTCATGAAAATGAAAATATGAGGTATTCAATATTTGAAATAATAAATACAGTTTATGTATATTTTTTTTACAAATCATTTCTAATTTGACCCTTTGTTCTCAGTTATTCGTTACCAAATCAAGGTACATACAGGAGACCTTCCTGATGCAGGCACAGAGGCGGCAATCTTTGTTAATATGATGGGAGAGAGGGGTGATTGTGGAGTCAGGAGGCTTTACTATTCTCATTCTGGTGGGAACATGTTCTCACAAGGAAAAGTAAGAGTCTTACCAAATTCACACATATTTTTGATTTTGATGACCCAAGCAACATCTACTGAGGATATTACGTAGCTATGATTTTTTTTTTCTTTTAAATTTACACTTGCTTTTCAATAATTAATATATCTATCCATTCAAATTGCAATGCATCCATTGATCCGTTCTTCCGTCTATGCATCCACCCATCCTATCCACAATGTCCTATTTATTTGATTAATCCACCTATTCATCAATGTTTCATACCTTTTGTTTGTCCATCCACCCATCAATTAATCTACTATTTATACATCCTTTTATCAGTCTTTCATTTCATCCATCCAATCATATGTAAATATTTGAGATCTATTGTGATTGTTTTGCTTTTTTCTTCATTGCATTGTCATTTTATTTATTAACTTTCTTATAGATGGATGTATTTATCATCGAGGCAGTTTCTCTTGATAAAATCAAGTCTCTATCCATTGGCCATGACAACACAACACCCGGCCATGGGTGGTATCTGTCTCATGTCAATGTCAAAGAACTCAACTCAGATAGCCAGAAAGAACTTTATTTCCCCTGTGATAGGTACTGCTTCAACCATTCTTAATCATCATCATCATCATCATCATAATCAGCATCATCATCATTATCACCTAGATCATCATCATCATCATCATCATCATCATCATAACCACTATCACCATGTCATCATGATGACTACAGTTTTCTTTTATACTTTTTTTTTCTCAAATTTTAAATCCAATTATACAAATTCAAGTCACTTATGATGATGTAAATATGTAATCTGCAATTTAAAATTAATGCCGTATATGAATATAAAATGGCAGAGTAATTTCTTATTTAATCATCCCTTTCAAACATGATTTTTTAACAAAATCCAACCAGATGGTTTGATGCTGGTTTTGATGACAAAGAGACCCGCCGAGAGCTATTCCCACAACCAAAGCCAGAAAAGAAACAATCCCGTAAGTTCATTTTTAAATAGATCTTTTTTTTTTCTGTTAAAATCAGGAGTTTCTTTTTCTTCCTTATTTTTCCCAAAAATGGAGCTACACTACAACGTGAATTGCTTCTACTTTTTAAAAAAGCGGTTATGTTCTTGTCATCTGCTACTATGTCTTTTTTTAAAATTCTTTTTCTTAAATGATTTATTTTTCATTCCTAAGTCACTGAGCTGGACTGAGATGATTCGCTCAAAGCTAATTAGCATGGCGGGTCTTTTTTCAAACCTGCTACCTCCGGTTAATAGACAAAGACTATGCCACTGCGCCACGTTGTCCTTCAGATCAAGAATTTCCTTTCTATCCTATTTTTTTATCATGAGTCTGAAGAAAGTAATTCATGAACATTATGATATGACATGTGGCATTTTCAGAAATTGCCATGGTAGTATAATTATAATGGTGATGATGATAATGATGATGATAATGATGATGATGATGATGATGATGATGATGATGATGATGATGATGATGATGATGATGATGATGAATTTGATTATAAACTAATTTTTATTACTTTATCTTAACTGTGCTGTTTTGCAGTTGGAGAGTACCATATGTCAGTTGAAACGGCTGAGGACTCGCACCCCTCCCAAGGATGCAAGGCTGTCCTTGTAGTTTATGGAGATAAAGGCAGGAGTGATGATATAGAATTGTATGCACCTGGAGCCACTGATCATTTGTTTGATCCAGGAAATATTGATGAATTTGAGGTGAAGTCTATAAAAGAATTTATGAATTTAGTTTTTAAAATTTCCATTTATAAGAAATAATGATAATCATAGATGTACGAGGGTGAGTCAAAAAGTAATGGGACAAATCTCCTACTGAGGTCATTTCTTTTTCATGTGACGTCATATTTGGCTCATTTGAACTCAAAGTTTGACAAAGATATGACAGTTCAAAATGACTGCCATTGATGTCCATCATCGATAGAAAGTTGTCATTGAATTTATTGTTTTTGAAGAAGAAACCTCAATTAACATTTCTAAATGCATTGGTAAAGTCTATAAAACTCTGGCATTTTGTAGAGGCAGTGTTTTAGGTGGGTTGAATCTGAGTTGAAGAGACAATCATTGGAATGGCGACACCCCTCTTCCCCAAAGACCTAAAGCTTCAAAGCTGAGAGATCAGCTGGGAAAATTATGCCAACAGTGTTTTGGGACATTAGAGGCGTAATCCTCGTTGATTTCCTCTCACAGGGAGCCACTGTCAACTCTGAACTGTACAAATAGACCGTGAATCAACTGAAAGCAAGAATTTGTCAAGTTAGACCGGCTTTGAAGATGGAACGAGTATTTTTTCTTCATGAAAATGCCCTTCCACACACAATTGCCAGGAAAAGGAAGGTAATTGCATCATTTTGACGGACAACGCTGTCACACCCTCCTTATTAATTCTTCAGGTTTGAAACTTGTGGGCTTTCATCTTATTGGTCCACTGAAGGAGGCTATGAGGAGACATTGCTTTGAAGATGATGAAGAAGCCAAGGCAGTAGTAAAAAATTGGCTCAAAGTTCAGTGAACTCAATTTTATGAGGACGGGATACAAGACCTGACAAAAACGTGGATTGTGGCAATGGAGAGAGGTGGAGAATATTTTGAGAAGTAGCATTCTACTCGGCTAATGGCAAGCTTTAATCTGAGGTATAATGCATGTTATTGATTCAATAAGTCCCATTACTTTTTGACTCACCCCCGTATATCAGTCTTCTTTTCATACATCTGGATGGGACATGGGCATACTTTTTAATGTTTTTCATTTCATTTAACTGGTGAATATTATTTATACCATAAAATGATCCTCCTTATATTTAGTTCATGTTTATTTTATTTCTGTCTTTTCGTTATTCAATTGTGATTAATCTGACCAGACAGGAGCAAACCCTAGTAATATTGAAAAGACTTGTTACAAATTGACATTTCCTATCACATTCAAACAGGTAGCCACTGGTGACATTGGGGACATCTACAAGATCCGAATCACACGTGAAGACAATACAGGCTGGAAAGCATGGCATCTTGAAGAGGTAATATAATTGAAAATAATATGTTTGTCAATATTGTTGTCAATATGTTTAAAAGAAACATATATATAATGAATATCATGCTATTTTGTGTAACATTTTTAGTCTGAGGTATTCCCAGACTCTTGACAATACCAACATTAGATGGGGGAATATAAAAAGTTTTGTATCCCGAATCCCAGTTGGCGTTTTATTTGACTTGATTTACTAATAATCCATCATCCTTCAATTACATTCTCAACAACAATGCACTGGAAAATGTAAGAAAAGATCCATACATAGACATCCAAATAAGTGAAAATTAAAAATGGTCAAACAACATGAATAACATATATCACAAAGCTAAAAACATCCTGAGCAACATTAGAAGAAACCTAAAATATTTCCCGTAACACCTCAAAGAGCTGGCATACACATCTTTTGTTAGACCCTTCATGGAAAACAGGAGCATCAAATGGGACCCACATATCAAGAAAGACAGCAACAGCATAGAAAGAATATAATGCCGAGCAGCATGCTGCCTGAATAACACACTCAAATTAAACGTGAGATCATAGAGGCACGCACAAAACCAGATGTAGCTGAAGCAGTCATTTTACCAACAGAAGAATACCAAAACTTTATGTGTTCCATCCAGGACTGGAATCACTTACCAAGCACCCTCATCTCTGCCACCACTGGTGAATTTTTTAAATCTACTCTTTCGGCTCTTAGGCAGTGGAATTCAAGCTTTGTTTTTCGGGAAATACGGGACACTTTCAGAATAATGCTCATCATTGAATTGGCTGATGTAAATTTTATATTTATACATTTTTATGCATGCCACATCTGCAAACGAATTTCCAGTTTTTTGGATGAATAAAGTATATTATTATTATTATTATTATTATTATTATTATTATTATTATTATTATATTATTATTATTATTATTATTATTATTATTGTTATTATTATTATTATTATATACAGATCCACATGATATCTAAATGAGGTCATTTGACCTTTTGTACAGAGTTTTTCATTGCTCATACCTCATGATGTGGCACCAGTCTTTTTGTTTCTTTAAATTTAGGCATCTGGTTTTAGTGTTAATGAGTGGCCAGTCATTTGTGACACATCTTGTTACATCATGATAATTAGGTATAGAATAGGCTTCATGACTGATTAAATCAGACTTGTACTTTAAAAGTGAATATTTCTAATATAAAAATGTGAATTCATTATTTCGATAGGTGAAAATGGAAGACAAATCTACAGGAGAGATTTTTACCTTCATCTTCAATCGTTGGATGTCTCGTGACATGGAGGATGGAGATTTATCAAGAGAACTTCCTGTTGTATCATCTGGAAGGGAATTGCAACAAGGTGTGTAAATATTTACTTTTATTTTCTTTAAAAGAAGTTTCATTTTATCCAATGATTTTCTGGATAGCTCAATTGGTAGAGCACTCGCTTCACACAGAAAGGGTCCAAGATAAAGCCCGGGTGTAGTTGAGAGTCTTTTCCGACCTTCACCCCCCCCCCCCCCCCCCCCGCCGCTCCTGTCCACCCAGCAGTGATTGGGTAGTTGGGTCCGTTAGATCTAGCGGAAAGTACTTTACGATAGACTAGTGTCCTATCTAAAGGGTAGCAAGCAAATGCTGTTGCCTTTTTCATGCTATAGAAACTGGGTTAAACTCCGGCTCCATGGGTTTAATGGGTCCTAAGGACTATTAATTTTTCTTCTGACAATGTATTATTTATTTTCCAAACAAACAATATTTTTATTTTTTCTTTCTCAAAACTTTTTACACTGTTCCCTCTAAGTAAATGTTCACCATAAAAGGATGATTTTGTTGATGCTCATTTTGAACTGAATTGCATAAATCTTAAGCTTTAAAAAATATTTAAGGATTTAATTAGAGCCAACTTGCTTGAAATTCACCTTTATATTGGAAATATAAGAAATATTTCTTCTTTTTTTCTCATACCAAGTCAAGTGTTATGAACTTGTGGTGATCACAGGAGATCATTGGGCAGCAGAGACAGATGCCACAGTCTATGTCAATCTCTTTGGGTCTCAAGGGGACTCAGGTAGAAGAGTATTACACAAAGGAAAAAATTCTGGAAAACGAAAATTTATGCGTGGTCAGGTAAGAGAATATGTTTTTACAAAAGAATCTGTATTCACACTCATCTTCATTAATACATGTGCATTATAAAAATTTAGAAAATGCTCGTAATGAGTTCTCAAAAACAGCTTTGAAAATAATCTGAATAAAGTTTATCATGGAATTAGATTTTTTGCCATCTTTTATGGTCAAAATTTCATTAAATCTAATTGAGATGAAATCATGATGCTATAGCATTGATAGTATAGATAAAGGAATATGTCAGACTATTATACTTTTGCTTATTAGCTTGATTACATATTGACTTTAATGAAATTAAAAATGAAATTATAAGATTCGAGCCTGGATAAACAGGCCATATATTTTTTTTCTCCACACTAATTTGCATCTTTAGTTTATGACAATCTAATCAGAGGAATGCAAAAAAAAAAAAAAAACAACAACAAATTTTGCCACGGAGTTCTTTAACAGTCATCTTGTTAGAATCTTAAATGCCCATTCCATATATTTTTTCAAACAGGAAGATACATTTGTCATAGAAGCTGTAGATCTAAAAGACCTCGAGAGTATTGTCATCGGTCACGATGGGCATGGGCCTGGTTCTGGTTGGTTTTTGGAGTCAGTCACCGTAACAGAGGTCGGAAAGCCTAGTCCATTGATTTTCCCATGTGGAAGGTGGCTGGACGAGGGAGAGGATGATGGGAAGATTGAAAGGACGCTCAGGCTTATGAGTTAGTAACCACATATTATAGTAATCTTGCAGTTTTGAATATGTTTATCTCTCATTTTCTACCTGCCTTAATTTGTTTATTTATTTACTTATTTTCTTATTTATTTCTATATTTTTTTTTTTTTTTTTAAATTATTTTCTGATTTTAAATGGAAAATCAATGGTTCCTTTTTGTATGTTTGTATTGCTTATTCTCAGGGGTTTTTTTCTGCACTGGGAAGGTGAGATGTTTGTGTATGTATGTATGCGTGTGTGTGTGTGTGTGTGTATTTATGTATATATAACATTTATATTTTACTAGATATCAATTTTTGTTCATCTCAAATTATTATAAATCTACCAGATCTGCCAAATGTTCCAGGACCAAAGACCAACAATATACCGAATGAATGTGGTAAGTTTTGCAAGGTTTGTGTTCATGTGTGGTCGTTTTAAGAATCATTGTATTCCTCAGTTTGCTTTTGATATGTATATGACAATATGTAAAAATGTGTGAAAATAGTCACTTTTCTTAAATTAACACACTAAGTGATCAGAACGAGAAAATATAGACTAATATAAACAATATAAATATACACTCTTCTGATGCATAGATTCTCGTCATATTTTAAATGAAAGTTATGTAATCAATCTTTCTGAAATAAGATGGATTCCATAGAAATGTTATTAACACATACCAGAAGATAACAACTGCATAGGTTATGGAAACCAGAGACACATTGTTATATAAAAATAAGTTTTAAATCAAGAAGAAAGAGTAATTAGACGATAGGACAACGTTTTCAAAAATGTTCTTCAAATGAAATAATAAAGCTAGTCACCGAGAATAAATCAGGAGAATGGTTGATAATAAAAACAATATTTTTTATTTGTACTCAGAAGATTTATTAGTCTTTGGAGCATAGAAAGAGATATTTCATACAGGTCATTTGGACTGAACTGAAAAACAAGGTTTTAATTTGAAGCAGTTTGGAATATAAATCCATCAACAACTTAGTGATTGCAGTATCAGAAACAGAGTTGATTAATATAATCTTTCTTTACTTGTGTTTAGTTCTCAAATGAAATCCATTTTTACTCAATTAATTAGTATACAAATTATGAAAATTACTTTTTTTGTACATGTCAAAGACAGAACATTTTAGAAAAGACTGCATAATAACATATACTCACCATTTGGATCTCATTCAACTATCAAGGCATTCTCGTGACATCTTCTTCAAACACAGAAAATTTTGGCAAGATAAAGTGACTTCGAAATATTTATGGGTGCTTATGATTTTTCAGGTTTAAGTGTTTTTAAAAGATAGATCATTTCCACATAACTTTAAAACGACTCTTCTTTGCATTACTAAACTTTTCACTAACTGGATTATGTTATATTGGAATGACCTTTGGCCTTTCATTGTCCTTATCTTAATCCTCTTGCCTGTCAGGCGATGTAAAAGACAAGATGTGCGGCAAGATTTTTTTATTAGCAATAAACAGTTTAGAGAGTACTAATGAAAAGGTGAAAATGTAAAGGTTTCAGATGGGAACAGTACAGACAATGGACATTTCGGGTACAAACCCTTCATCAGCAGAACAATATTTATTAATTGTCCCGTCCGCCTGATGGTGATGGGATTGTGAAAGGAACGTTAAAAGGTTTCTCAACCATTTTAGTGTATAGTTGAGAAAATTGCTCAACAGATCAAAGAATGTAGAAGTTGAGGGGTTATTTGGACCAATTTGTCTGAATGATAATGATATGGGGACGAAATTTGATACATTATCTATGTTTTTGAGGTTTGATACTATAACAAGATATAAGGATTAGTTGACGTCAAATGTTTCTGTCAAATAAGTACGGCAACAACTCTATTTGTATAAAATGTTTATTTTATTCATATATCAAATATATAAGAAACATTTGTGGATATCTTTTTTTAACAATATTTATTAGTCAGTTTACTCGGCTGTTTCTGATATCCAATTAGTACCCCCCAAAAAATAGATTTCATACACGTTGTTCTTTCATGAAATATTGAATAATTCTCTACCACGTCTTGTACGAACTCTCAAACTATCATTTTGATCTAGTTTCTCTCTCACTCTCTCTCTCTCTCTCTCTCTCTCTCTCTCTCTCTCTCTCTCTCTCTCTCTCTCTCTCTCTCTCTCTCTCTTTCAATCTTTCTCAATTCCGATAATATTTTGAAATTGAGTGATTCAATCTGTCCTGATCATTTTACAGTCACCATTAAATTCAGTAATTTCTGTTTCTCTCAATCATTGCAGAGGGCAAATGGAAAGTGACTGTGAGGACCAGCGATTTCCCTGGTGCTGAGACTCATGCCCAAGTATACCTCACAATCATGGGAAGCAAAGACTATTCCCATCCTATTCCTCTGGGAGATGGAAGTCCGACAATGTCTCTCTTTGACCAGGGGAAGGAGTCTGTGTTTGATATTGACATTGCAGAAATTGGAGAAATCCGAAAAATTCGACTGGAACATGATAATCGTAATGCTGATCCATCTTGGCACGTTGACTGGGTCTGTACTACAACACTTTTCATTTTATTTTGTCATATTTTTGTCGCTTGATTTATTTATCTTTATTATAGATTGTGATTGAATAAGGAATTCTTGTAATAGAACTGGTATGAAATCTTTTGAATGAAGATAAGAAAATATTAATGTCAGGGAAGTGGATGGATAATGCGTGAGGTAAATATAAATATCCCATAATACTAGGTTACCATGGGGCTTTAATGTCCTAATTGATGGAGCATCTTGTGTGTAATCGATCAGGATCAGTATATTGTCAGTGTTTTGCATGAAACACTCAGAATAAGAGGTAAGTGAGCTAAAAATTAGTCTGGTGGAATAACACTTTGTAGTAGATTGACCAGTGTCCCCTGAAGAAGATTTATCATCATATGAGGATTGTTACTTTTTCTTAAGTTCTACAATTAAAATATTCCTTAAATTTACAATGTCGTTTAGTACCTTATTCTTTAACTGATATTCACTGTTAAGTTTTTGGAGATCTTTAGTCATTAAGGACTATGTTCAGATGGATTGCTCTGTTTGAGCAGATGTATTATTATTTGGCTAAGTCCAAAGCAATAACTCAAACAGTCAAGCTTCAGGAAACTTTTACTATGGCTTCTTATTAATCTTCCTTTCATCCACACTTTCACGTTACCCTTCAAACTAATACTAATTTCTCTTTGAAAAAAAAAGATGTGCTTAAATATTTAATCAGGTTTAATCAGTGGTAGCCGAAAGGTACCGAGTTCGAATACCTGCTGTGCTTGAGCAAGTCACTTTGCACTAGTTCAATTTGCGGTGCTGCAATGAGGCTGACGCCTTGGTTTTTCCAGTCTTCCCTAGGAATAGACCCTAGAGACAAATTTTCCCTGTGGGATGAATAAATAGTTTATTTTTTATTTTTTAAATTTATTATCTTTGTGTATATTGTCTGCATTTGCTTGGGGAATATTCACTTTTGGTCCTTCCTTTTATAATGGAAGCTTAAGCTCATGTTTCATTTTTAACGAAAAAAAAATAATTCCTTAAAATCAGTGATTAATGTCACTTAGGATATAGGATTACTGTTAATGGAATTTCTTAAATTTTAAAGAATAAAGGAGATTTGTTTGAACACCAAAGGAGAAGAGTTTTTTTTGCTGGTTTTTTATTTTTTATTTTTTTTGGTTGTTTTTATTTTTTGTTGTTTTTTTTAATTGTTATTTTTTACATATACTCAATGTAACACTCTTTGATTTTCCATTCTAATAGGTCCATATGGAACATGGAGAATCGGGTTACAAGTGCTTGTTTCCCTTTGATCGCTGGTTGTCAGAAGACAAAGAAGACAAGCAGTTGTTCCGAGAAAAGGCTGTGGATATACCTGGATGTATGCCCTCAGCAGGTAGATTTGTTGGCTTGAACTTTTAATCCATTCTTTATTTACTACTAATGAAATGATGGTTCTATTTCTATTGTGGGGTATGGATACTCTGATCGTTAAAAAATAGGATAACCATATGAATCAAAGCTTTTGCAAAGTACTTTCTGGCTGATCTAATAAAGCCAACTACCCACTGACTGCTGGGTTGATTGAAGGTTCAGGAAAAAAACCCAAGTCATTGTGTGATGAGTGCTCTCCAAATTGAGATGTTATAACCCACTGATTTTCCCATTTACTCTTCTCTTATATGTGAGTTCAATTTGTTCAACCTTTATGAAATACAATAAAGTGCCCACTGTCTTGTGTTTTCTTTCAGTGCTTCGCTATGTGGTCCTAATTCAAACTGGAAGCATAAAAAATGCTGGCGCCCATGGTGGAATTTGCACTGTGAATCTAATTGGTTCCAATGGGGAGACTGGACAACAGCTATTGAGTAATCCTCTTAGTAATGTGTCTGATTGTATGTCAGATGGAGTTCTGGATGTGTACATGCTGGAGGCTGTCAGTGTTGGCGAAATTATGAGTGTGAGACTTGGATTTGAAGGGAGAGGCAGAGGTAAATACCTTGATGATTTAATAGTAAAAGAAATATTGTCCCCAATAAGAGCCATGGGTTTTATCACGCTTTCTGTTACATTAAACGGCAATTGGATGCCCTTTGGATAGGATGTTCGTCTGTTTCAAAGTACTCTGCTCCAGATCATACAGACCCAATCAATGCTGGTTGGACGGGCCCCATTGCTTTATTAGGCGAACACTACCAATTGAGCTATGGGAACCTCCAATTTTATTTACATAAATTTTATTTTTCATATCTATCCTTGTATTACTTTTCTTTTTAGTTATTGCATTTATTTTCAAGACAGAATGGATAGGTATGAAAAAGAATCATGAATTATAAATGATATTTATGAGGTTGTTGTCTCTATATATTATTGGATAGTTATGTTATTTTGTTACAGTTATACCACTGATATAGAAAAATTGTTTAGTATTGGAAAGAATGTTCAAAAATAATATTTTGATTAAAGTGTAGACATTTGTCGAATTGACAATGTTAAAAGATGGCGTAAAGAGAAAGTATAAAATCTTTCTCGTATTTTTTTCTACAGCAAAACAGTGGTTTGTTGGCTTTGTGAAAGTCATGGAAAGTCTGTCCTCCCTATCAGAGTTTGTTTTCACTGCCAATACTTGGCTAGATGACAACGAAAACAGTGCAGTGTCTTTAAATCTCCCAGGTAATGAATCTTGATTTCATTTGTCTATTAAAAAGTTGATTTTGTTTTAATCTTAGTTCATGAAATATACAGCCTCGTTTCATACCTAAAAAATACAGTGTAAAGTGGTGTCAATTCATTATCAATTTTTCATAGCTTCAAGAGAAAAGTTGCACAAAGAATCAAAACGTTCTTTATATTATAAAATGTTTTTTAAAGGTATGATTTTAAAAAAAGGAATGAAAATACATCTGTTGATAATGGAAGAAGTGGAGAAATTAATATTGATTTACATTTTTAAAATTATCAACTTTTTAAACATACAGAAACAGTTTTGGCATCATCCCTTCCAACTGGTATTAATACAAAAGCCACGGGCCACCATTTCCCTGAGAGCAATGGTTCTTGGAGTGTGTGGGCGTGGACAGGTGAACACGACAATGCTAACACAACAGATGCTGTTCATATTTGGTTGTATGGCACCACAGGACATTCTGGACCTATTCATCTCAACAAAAATGACGCTTTGAATAAAGGTTCAATTTTACACACAGAGGTATGAAGTTAGGTTAGGTGCCAACTAAAAGATTTATAACAACAAAATATTATGTTTCACATTCATGACATTGTTTAAATTTTCCAGCATTGATGAGCGATCCATAATCCGTGACTAAATGTCTGTCTTTCCAAAGTTTTTGTAAGAAAAATATCTTACCTTTTTTTCAAATTTTTGTCATACATGTACATTTAAAAAGAAAAATCGGCACAAGATACCTCTTTAATGTCCCCCAGCCCCCTTTCTCCACACTTAAAATTTCTTATAACATACCTGGAAATATGTTTTGTGGTGTTTGCGAATCTGTACATAGAATTTGAATTTGTGTGTGTTGGGGGGGGGGGGGGGGGTCCTGACAAGGCTAAATCCATCCATTCAATGCTTTGCTCTGAGACTGCCAAGGCCTGTGTCCTCTATTATTATTTGACCCCCTTTTTAGTCTCTAAACAATCTGCAAATTTTTACACATTTTATATTGTATCATCTGAGTATTTTTGGATTGTCTATTTCATTATCTACATCAAAGCATGTCATAGTCAATAACAATAAGTTGATTCCGCTTTTTGGTCTCAAATTCCGCTTTTTATATATTCTGATTCCTCTTTGGGCTATTGGGGGTATATATTGGGAGTGTAAGTCTTTACCTACCTTTAAAAAGAATCTCAAGACACATCTTTACTGTATTTGTTTTTATTGACTCTATGAATCCTTGATTTGGCTATGAATTGTTATTGTTGTTATTTTTTTTTCACTTAAAATTGATGATTTCTATTGTAAAGTGCCCAGAGCTTGTGTTTTATACGAGAATGAGCGCTGTATAAATGTATATTATTATTATTATTATTTTATACACTGATTTTATCATTCCACTTTTGAACTTGTGACATTTTCCTCTATTTTAAAGGTTAATGCCAGTACTGTTGGTGAGATTTTCAAAATTAGACTTGCATTTGCAGAAGAAATTGGCAATTCTTCATGGTATTTAGAAAGGGTAAGTGGCTTTTCTTTTGATTTAATCGTAATGTGCTCAAAAATTGTTTTACATGTTCTGAAACTCTATATGATGCCAACTTTCCTCAAGAGATTGAAATAGAAATTAATTCTTAAATGATAAATTATTTTATCACCTTGTATGGCAGCTAATGGTGATCTCAGTAATTTGGAATATTTTATATGATGTCAACCATTAGTGAGTGCAATCTATTTTATAATGTTTATGTTAACAGTTAAAATTGAAAGACAACAACAGTAAGCAGGAATTCAATTTTGAGTACCATTCCTGGATCCAGTGTGAGGACGACAACTCTGATGGCTCTGTGGAATTGCCTGCAATCAGACCAGATGTTGCTCCCTTACCAGGTATTAGATCATCAATATCTTAATTTTGGTGGTTTTTATTTTCACTCTGCAATATCATTATTTTATTTTTTTAATCAAAGTTAAGCCTTTGCATATGGCAAATTGTTAGAAGCTAAAAACCATGTCAACTTGAATTTTTTATACATCTTTATACAACTTACAATTTTTTATATCATTTCAAAGAGCGGTTTGTCTTTAATTGCTTGTTTAGAGTGAACGATTAAAAGCAATGCTTAATTATCGAGAATATGGTAAGGTTTCTTGTTGTGTTCCTGGTTTTATGATTTGTAAAACTTGTCAAATAATTAATTGTTACCGCCTGGTTGCGAGTATTTGGAATTATTCTTCATGGAACTATTGTAATTTTTCTTTTTGCCAATGTCATTGTACTTTATTTATATTTACAATTAAATTTTGACTTAAGGTAATATACATGAAATATATGTGAAAAAATCAAATAGATTTGATTATATATATATAATATTTAAAGTATAATTATGATCAACTTCTACAATATTGTTTCGAGCATTCACTCTCATCAGGAAGTGAAAGTGGTTATGGTGATTTGTAATTACATAAAAGGTGTTTGTTTCTATGTCTGCATGAAGATGTTATGTAAATGTTGCTGCTCGAAGCTCGAAGAAATAAATAACAATGTGAAATTAAATGTAAGATTCAATTTAATTTACGAAAACAGATAAAATGGACCTTTCGGGTTTTTGGTCTTCATGTTATTTTATTTCACTTTCTACACTGCATTACACAGTTCCTCCCCGCCTCCCCTCTTTTCACTTAATTAATTGCCCACCTTTTATAAATATCTATTGTTCTATTTTAATTTGTGCTTCCTTACAAAGTTGTAACAAAGGAGCATACTATTTCCTGCCCATCAATGTTTTAGTTTATTCATCTTAACAATGCCACTATCACATTATCTCATTTGTCTGTGTGTTTCATTCTTCCTGTTTTATTGATTAAGGGGAAACCTGAAACGTCCATTTTATCTGTTCTCGGATATTAGATTGAAGCTTACATTCAATTTCACATTGTTATCATGAAGCTGTCAGTTCGTTTCACCTGTTGAGTGTTGCCATGTTCGGTTTTGTGATGATGTAGAAGTTTTCTTCCTAGCAGAGGTTGCAAATCTTAGAAGAGGGGGAGTACAACTGTGCTCTGGAGATGATTTTCCATGTGATGCTGTGTTGTATGTTTTCTCTTTGAGGTTCCAAATGTGTTCACTTAGTTTAGTAGAATGTCGTTTGTGTATGTTTTTGAAGGAAGATTTATGCAGGTTGTATCTGGTTTTGAATGATCACTCGGTGAAGCCAATGTATGTTTCTTGTTTTGGTGTGTCTAGGCGTGTAACTGTGGTTTGATAAATAACATTTTGAGTCAGGCAATTGCTGTTTAGTGGGCATGCTGCCTGGGTCCTGCAGTTGCATTTTTGCTATAGGTTGTTGTTGGGCTGAGCTGGCTGTGATAGTTTTTATTTGTTGTTGGAGGAAATAATGTTTTGTAAGTTTGGCATGCAGGTGTATCTTAATTTGACGGTGTTTTTGTTCATGGTGGGGTGTAGGACGTGACCTGGAGGGAAGCATTTTTGTAGTAGATTGAAGATTTGTTAACAATAGAGGTTGTCACGTTCTTTCTGTAGGGTGGGTTGAACCATGTTATATTTCGTTTTCTGTGGCGTTTTTTCATTGGGATGGTTATGGTCTCTTTTTCATATTTTAGTTCATAGTTATAGCCACTTTTTTGTAGTGCGTCTGTGTATGGTGGGATCGCTAGTTGAATATGTTGTTATTTGTAGAGTTGTTGGATAGTCGTTTGTTAATGCTCTCTGGGATGTTTTTTTTTTAATAGAGTTGGCCCCTTGTCTCTGTATTGTCCAATATTTATATCAAGATCTTGCAATTGGGAAAGTAGGTATAGTCTGATGAGCTCACATGTTTCTGATCCATCATAGCTTCCCATTGTGACATCAAGTTTGTGGATTTTTTTGTCCATGCTACTCCATTGTTGTATAGCGATGTGTTCTTTGAGTGCAGGATTATATTGGTTTCTTCTTCGGTGATGTTGTCAAAAGTTTTTGCGAATTATAGAGCTTTGAGGAGTAGGGTTTTGGTGATTGAAGGGTAGAAATTACAGATATCAAAGATGATTGCATTTTGTCATTGTTTGTTTTCTGTGTTTTTGTACCAGTTGATAACTTCTGCAGCGTCTCTCCATTATATACTGAGCTTCATATATACTGAGCTTTTATACAGCGCAATATCCACTAAACATGCTCAAAGTGCTTTACAGGGGGTCCCTGGCCAACAGCAACATTTAACATGTAGGACGGGACATGCCGTCTTTTAGGCGATTTTACAAAAAAAAATTTCGGACAGAGACAACACTGTTAACGGCCAGGTATTCATTTTACACCTGACTACGTGAGAGAATGTGAGTAAAGAAAGAGCCTTCTCCAAGGACTCAACTATGCGCTGATCGAGGCTCGAACCCAGGACCTTCTGATCTGAAAGCGAGTGTCATACCACTAGACCACACAGCCACATTGGTTGAATTCGGTTTCCTTGATGTTTTTGGTGTTGATTCTGTCTAAGATCTGTTTGCTTATTTTTCCGATTTGTGATTTGCATGGGTTTATGAGTTGGCATTGGACGTTGTTGCGAATATATATATATGTGTGTGTGTGTTTGTGTGTGCGTGTGTGTGTGTATGTGTGTGTGTAAATGAGGATTACTCAAAAATACTTTTGGTGCCAATATTTAAAGGTTGTTATATTTCTTTGTCATTGTGTATGACCAGAAACAAAATATTCCATTTCTGTAACGACCGGTGACCTTCCATGTGCGGAAACGTCTGCTGATGTGACCTTGATGGTTGTTGGCCAGTGGGGTGATTCTGGACAAAGGCGTCTTAACATGTCAAGAAATACCAGGAACCCTTTTCTTAGAGGACAGGTATTGTGTTTCAATATGGAAAAGTGGCCTTTAGATAAAATAAATTTACTATAATAAAGATAGGAAATAAATTTGATTTTATTCTTTATTAAGACCTCTTTCAAGGAAATTTTAGAATTCTGAATAGTAACAGCAGCTTAACTAAGCTGGTTTCAAAATAGTAAATTGCTTTTTCCCCTCAAAATTCACCCTAAACGTTTCCCAATGCGCTTTACGTTTTTTTATATTGTCACTAGGATACTATATTATAGATTTGATTTTTTCAAAATAGTTATTCATGGAAGTCATCCACAAATAACTTCACTTTTTCAAAAGATTGATGAATTCCAATTCAAGTCTCTAAATCTTGGAGCCATATCAAAGATTCTTATTGGTCACAGTGAGCAAGGGAGGGGTCATGGATGGTTTTGTCAACATGTCTCCATCTCCTCTGTCAATCTGAAAGGGATTAAAACAGAGACAGTATTTGCTTGCAACAGGTACTCTTTATATGATTGCTTTTATTATTCTCTTAAATTTTCAACATTATGTTATTCCTTTATGGAGGATGAATTATAAATATAAGTTACACTATATTTTTATCGACCATTTTAAAAAAATTAATAAATGATGCTTCAGAATCAAATAGATTTGTATTCAATTGTTTTTAGTTATTGATGATTTAACTAATTTTTTTTTAAAAAAAGAAAATTTACAACCCTTTTCATTTTATGGTCACTGTCACTGTGATTTTATGCACTTTATGCTTTACAATGATCATTTATTCATTCATTCAGATGGATGGATACAGGAGTAGATGACAGAAAGACTAAGAGAGAGTTCACTCCCCTCGGGAATGTATCAGATAAGGACATCGTTTCAGGAGGGTCCCCCAGTAAGCTTTTGGCTTTGCTGCCAAGTTTTATCTCGAAATTAGTTTTCATAGATTCATTAGATCCTTTTTAAAACAAGTATTTGAAAACTGCTGGCACTAGTAGAGACATCGGGCACAGTAAATTATAATGCATATTAATAGCGGGATTATGCTTCAGATACAAATTAAAGAAAAACAATTATTGTGGAATAGTTTGACAGGAAAGAGAAAAAAGTGGGCTTTTTTATGGCCATAATTTTATCTAATAATGTCCATGTTTTCAAAGAAAGATCACCCTTAGTAGTAATACTTTTGACTATAAGATACTAATTAACAAGATGGATGTAAGTTATAACCTTTATTATCCTGTAATGTGTCTAGATTTGGTATTTTTTGTATTATACACTCACACACATTACCTTATTTTGCGGGGACGTAAGTATGACCAGGCAAGAGGCAATAATGTATGCTATCAAAATAATTCAACAAAGAAAAAGACACCTTAAAGAAAAATTCTTGGCATGAATTTGAAGTCCAAGTTTTATAACTTTTTCATGTTAATTAATTGTATCTGAACTCAGACTTATCTAACTTAATTAATTTATAGTAATCCTCTGAAGTATGCAGTCATGCATTAAATAAAAACAACCCGAATCATTTTTGTCAATATTTTGTAGGTGGATTGTGGACTTGCCATGTCAAAATGGCGTCTGATGACATGCTAGATATTACTAAATATTCCCAGACCTCTAACCAATTGTCTCTAGTCTTGTATGGGAAATCAGGAGTTAGTGGACCAGTAGAGCTGGGAGGAAAAGAACAGGGAAATTTGGTGCCAAGATCAACTACAACATATAAGGTAATAATAATAATAATAATAATATACTCTTATAGAGCACACAGTATCCTCAACCATGAGGCTCTTGGTGCTTTACATCAACACCAAACAATATAGAAAGTACATGACAACAAAAAATAAATGTTTTCAAGGATTTCTTGAATACAGACCATGATTTGGATTCCCAGATGTTTGGTGGATTGTTATTCCATACAAAATGAGAAAAAGACTATGTTCCCGCCTTTGTACGAATGTATGAGATAGCCGGGTTGTCGAATATTTCTTTAGGAGGTCTGTGAGGTAGGGAGGGGCAGTGTTTTCTAGACAACGAAAGGCTTTGAATTTGACCCTTTTCTCAACAGGCAGCCAGTGTAATCTTCGAAGGAGAGGTGTGACAGAGTCAAACCTCCGCCTTTGAAAGACCAATCTGGCAGCATTATTTTGGACCATCTGCAGCTGCCTGAGCTTATTATCCGAGACACAGAGCATTACAGTAATCCATCTTTGAAAATAAAAGAGAAACGACAAGATTCTTTGTAACATCCTCAGAAAGGAACTGTCGGATGGATCCAATTTTTTTCAACTGACACATCAATGATTGGATCATTGTCTGAATTTATTGGTCCATCAACAATTCTGAATCTAAGAATGCTCCAAGATGTTTGACTTTGTCAATAATATCTATTGACACCTCTCCCACTTTCAATTTCTTCTTGTTCCAAAATCTTCTGTTCCCTACGTACATCACCTCCGTTTTGTCGTCATTCAACCCTAGCCTGTTCCTACCCATCCAATCACTTACACCCAGTATAAATTTTTCTCATGTACTTCTGACATTTTGTAAGTTTTTACTACATTCAGATCCAAACAACTGGGTGTCATCAGCATATTGGTGGTAGGACAGGCCAAAGCCCCTGATAACCTATGAAAGTGGATGCATGTTGAGAACAAAACACAAAGGTTGCCACCACATTCCTAAGGAATTTGATCGGACCTCAAATTATTTACAACTACAATTTGTCGTCAATCTAATAAATAAGATTTAAAGCAACTGAGTGCCATACCAGAAATGCAAAATTTATTTCTAAACGTTTTAACAGTAGTTCGTGATCGATAGTATCAAAAGTTGATGATAAATCAAAAAGGTTAAGAAGTTTGCTGGAACCCTTATCAATGATTTTGAAGAAGGATCATTTACAACCCTGAAAAGAGCAGTTTCAGTCGAGTGGTTTTGTCTGTAGGCAGACTGAAGGATTTCTTCCATGGAATTTATTTTAAGATGAGATAGAAGTTGTTTTAGGACAAGCTTTTCAAGAATTTTTGATAAAAAAGGAAGGTTAGGGACAGGACGATAGTTGTTTAGGTTTTCTTTGTCAATATCCATTGCAATTATCCATCATGCTAAGATTATCAATAAGCTATCAAACAAACCCGAGTGAGACATTGCTCTGGTGGTACTTGGAGAAGCAATTTTTTTGTTGTTTGTTTTTTTGTAAATTTTGTTTTTTGTTTCTTTGGGTTTTTTTTTTTTTTTTTTTGTTGTTTTTTTAATGTTATTTTCGCTCTCTCTCTCTCTCTCTCTCTCTCTCTCTCTCTCTCTCTTCCACTCTTTCTTTCACACGTGCGATATACACAACATAAACATATTCATTTCGTTTTCAATTTGTTACAATTGTGGCAATTCGACACCAAAAGTTATCATCATTATCAATTGGTCAGTTAATTTAACATTAAATAAATTAATCAGTTAATCAGTCAACGAATCAATCCTTGGTTTTTCTGTACCATATGAAATATTCAAAATTGTTATTGCTGATGGAACGAACGTTGATTTATACTTGTTAGTTCTACATTTAATCTGACAAAACCTTCTCCCAGATGGTAAAAGACATAGTTTTCTTCCTTACTTGAAATGTTCTCAATTTCCTTAGGATGTATAATCTTTGGGCAACTTTCTTAGATATTATATTAATATGTTGAGAGAAATTGAGGATTGGTTATTCCTAAATATTTAAAATAGTCAACTATCTCAACATCACCTTTACCGATCGTCACACACTTTAAGTCGTTTTTATTTTTTACACCAAACACCTGTTCTTTCGTTTTTTCAACATTTAATTCAAGCTGATTTTGTTTACACCAATCGGTGAATATATTTATTTGTTTGAAATAATTCTTTTCGGTAACTTTATCTTTTAATAAGCCAGGAATAGCAGTATCATCTGCATATTTCACTATAAAACAATTTTCAAAGGATGGTCTGCAGTCGTTGGTGTATAAGATGTACAGGATTGGGGAACTCACGCAGCCTTGGGGACATCCGTTCGACAACGTTCTTTTGTTGGAGATATGTTCACCCAATTTTACACATTGCGGTCTATGGGTCAGAAACTCTTTATACCATTTCATAAGGTAGTTTGGAATATCCATGTTGCACAACTTTTGAAGCAAAATATCTGTGTTCATGGCATTAAAAGCTGACGAAAAGTCGACAAACAGGATTCTGGCGTAATTCGAGGGCGTTTGGTCAAGGTGTTTTGAGATCGAATTTGTGGCGGTTAATAGTGCGTCTTCTACACTGAGATGTTGCTGGTATGCAAATTGGTACAGATCTAGCAATTTCAGGTCATAACATTTTTGTAGGAGCTCAGATTTTAATTTTTTTTCTAAACATTTCATTACAAGCGATGTAAGCGCCACTGGACGGAAGTCATTCAATACGGTCGGACAATGCTTTTTTTGGAACTGGAACGACAATCGATGTTTTCCAAAGTACTGGCACTGATTGTTCATCGATTGACCTTTGAAATAGTTTTGTATAAGGTATAGCCAGTTGTTGGTGACAGTTTTTCAAAATAGTTCCGGTAATGTTGTCTGGTCCTGGTGCTTTATGTTCTTTACATCGCCGGAAGAGGGAGCTTACAGTTTCTTCTTCAACATCTGGAGGCGGCTCATTGTTATTTGACAAACCGTTGTGCACAGATGGGAGCCTGTCAAAACGACAGGAAAAATCATTTAATTTGTTGACATCAGTTTTCGTTTTTCCTTGTGGGAATGTTCGTTTCTTTTGGTCTACTCCTCCCATTTGCTTTATCATCTCCCGTGCTTTCCTTGCGCAGCCCGATCTCAGTTGTCGCTCCATTTTGTTTTTGTATTCAAGCTTTTCTTCTTTTATTGTATTTGTTAAAGACTAATTAGGATAATGTATCTTTTCAATGCCTAATACATGACAAGGTATTGAAACAATCTTAATAAATCACATTTGTTTTTCAATTTTCAATTTCTTAAAGTGGTCAGATACATATTGTTTACGTTGAGTTTAGAGTTAAGGTTTAATGGATTGTTTTAAGTTTTTGTGAAAGGGACAACTGAAGTGCTTGCCCTCCAATTTGTATTACCAACAATTTTTCTATTTAAAAATAAAAATTGTATTTTAAACATGAAAAACAATATAATAATATCTTTTGAAATGTAGGAGAATAGACAAAATGCAGATGACGTCACGAGTATATTATCCTTTGTTGCTTCTCTTGAGTCAAGTACACTGTAACTTCCAATCGCTTTGTTTACATTGGGAACTTTTTAAGAAATGATTTGTATTTATTTTACCTCCGGACAGAGGAATAGAGAAAAATTGTAAAAGAAAGTGAAAGATATTTCAGACGCCCTTTTAAATACTTTTAAGTGACTTGATATTTAAATAAATAACAAATGATGTCAAAATGAGTTAGCTATGTGTAAAGTTAAAACAAATTATGAATGTACAAATTACAAACATCTTCAAATTTTTTTTCACTGTGAATATTAATAACGCTTTTAATTTTTAATTTCATTTTGTTTTATATTTATTCTTTAGAACCTTCAATTTGGAGACATAGGAGAAATAACCAAGATAAGATCAAGTGTTGGTTTGGAGGAGGACCACATATCTCCTTGGTGTATTCAAAAGGTAAAATATCACAAAAACGATACATTAAATCAGTAAATAATTATTTTGCAAGCTTTTAAGTCTTTTATGCTTAAGCCAGTCAGCCCCGTTATGAATCATGAAAAGTGCCTTCAAATCCTTATCAATTATCACACACAAAACACAAGAACTCATTGGATCAAGGAATTTTTCAAAAGCAGGTCTTTAGCCCATTGCGTCAATGACATATTCCAACAGCATTATGCTTTCTATTTTATGTGGTACTTTATTCCTTACTTCTACGACAAATCAACTGTTTGAAAGTTAAACATACACCTGGTGACCACACTATTACAATTCGCTATATAAAACATTGTCTATGCTCACAAGATGACTGATACAGTTTATTTATATCCTGCCAAAAGGTTTATCATGAAAATAAGAAATGTCTTTTATATCCTTTTTATAAAAATATGCAACCCATGATTACTTTAATGATTAGCCCACTTTATAATATAAAGTACAAAATTGTCGATGATAAGCCACAGTTTCTGACTGATGATTTCAACATTGTTTAATCTTTTATAAAAAGCTTATTTACTTAAGTCTTGAAAAGTTTCATTTCATTTCTGGTTACTGATATATCCAAAAAGAAAAATTGGTATAATTTGATAATCATTGCTACCAGTTCCAATATCTAAAAAACGTCTAAATTTTCAGCAAATTCAACATTTTGGTAAAGTAAAATGTACAAGTTAATGGCATAGATGATGATATCCTAAAATGTATTAAGAAGAGCATTAACGTTATTTTTTTAACTTTTAATATGTTGTCTTTGATTAATGTAAAATCCAAGTAAATTCTTTAAAAAAGTGAGAAAGTTAACTTTCATTTCTGTTGCTAACGCAAAATTAATTGTCTGGAAGAAGTCAAAACTTCACAAGATTATAGGTTCAAACCTTTCATTGTATCTGCAGATAACATTAGAGGATGAGAAAACAAGAGAAAAGCTAAAGTTTGATTTCCATGACTATGTGGGTGAAATTGGTGGTGACATTCGCAAGGAGAGACCTGTAATCAGGCCCGGTGTTGTGACCAGTCCCAGTAAGATATTTTTTTTAATGATTCACATTAAAAATTTTAATATGCAAATTTTGTAGAAAACATAAAGGAAAACCATGATGAATATCAGTGCATTGTTTAAAGAAAATGTATATTTTATGGTAACTTAGGATTTTATGATACAATATATATATGTAACCCCCCCCCCCTGCCTCGAAACGGTATTAAGTCTGGATTTTCAATTTTGGGTTTTTTGTACCCAATCAAAGCTTATTTCATGCCTGAAAATTTGATACCAAAATGATAAAATTCTGATTATTTATTGACCATTTGAAGTAGGGAGAATGTAGAAACCAAGTTTTGAGAAAATCGACTTTGAATTTGAGGCACCTATTTCACGCACAGTTGAATCAATGGGCAAAGATAACTCCTGGGATACGGGCATTGATAATTTAACGAGAGTAATAATATTTGGCAAGAGCTTAGAACATACATTTAATAATGTGCATACAATTTTTAAAAATAATCCATTTGTTATTTTTGTAGTTATTTATTGTGTAAGATGCCCTTCAATTAATAAAACCACCAAAAAAAATGCCGGCGATTTTATGAAATTGTTCACTTATTGAAGAGTTTTGACATTTAGTTAAAGAATCAATGGAGTAAGAATTAATAATGTGACATTTTTGTCTTATGCAATAGAGGAAATATGATTTCAAATTGCAAAAAGTTAAATAACAGTTTATAAAATAATTTTAAAGTGCAGTTTTGAAACTTCGCAAAGCGGGATGGACAGAGAGAGAAATATGAGAGAGGAAGATAAAAAATGTGAGAGTAAAACACACACACAAACACACACCCACACAGAGGAGAAACAGAATGAAAAAGAGAGATGAGAGAGAGAGAGAGAGAGAGAGAGAGAGAGAGAGAGAAGTGGGGGAGACTCCTTGTATGTGCATTGAGGAGGGTAATAGAGTAAAGATTGGAGCCTTTATAAATGTGTCTGTGTGTGTGTGTGTGTGTATGTATGCGTGAAAGAGACATGAGGGAGAGAAAGAGAGAGTGGAATGGTAGATATTAAGAAAATTGAATTGCATACTTTTGACCATTTCCACTTTAAGAATGATTTTCTTTGTTTTCCAAATCCTGATTTACTACTGCTTCGAGGCGTAGGGTCACACACACACACACACACACATATATATATATATATATATATATATATATATATATATATATATATATATATATATATAATATTAATTGTGTGTGCGTGTGTGTTTAATTTCATTGTGCAGAACTTTTACCAATTTAATATACTTTTAAAACTCCTATCGATTTTGGGTTTTTTATTTTTATTATAACTGATTTTGTCTTTCTTCTATAGTAAAATTTGTTGACATGTGATGAATGTTATGATTTTCCTTATATCAAGATGATTATATATATATATATGTATATATATATATATATATATATATATATATATATATATATATATATATATAATATATATATATAATTTTTTTTTCCAGTTGTAACTTATGACCTCATAATTGACACTGAAGATGTTGAAGGAGCAGGCACAACAGCCAAGGTGTATGCAACCCTCTATGGATCAAATGGTGACAGTGGCCGTCGCCTTCTCAGGACTCCACAAGGCTGCGTACCTTTTGTGCATGGCCAGGTACTTGCTCTAATTCATTTATTGTGTGTGTTTGTGCGTGTGTGAATGCATGCGTGTGTGTGTGTGTGTGTAATTTGAATGTGTGCAATTAGTTTACGAATCTCTATCATTTTCATCTTAATTGCTGAACAGCTCTGTATTGGTGATGCTATTAAAATATGAATTTTGGTTTGATGTTATGTAAGACATCACAAAAAAGTTTTGTAGACTGGCAAAGAGATAACTTTTAGACATTATTTTATTAATTTTGTTAAAGTATGTTGGTCATGCTTTATCAAATGATTTCTTTTTATTTGATCAGAAATTGAAATTCGAGATTGAAGCTGTTGATCTTGGTGACCTTGAGAAACTGGTGCTCACCAAAGGTCCAGGAGACCCTTGGCTGTTAAATCAAGTGGTTGTTAAGGCAGGACACTTTGGGCCTGTTGAGAACGTCTTTATCTGGAGCAAGTAAGTTATTGTTGTCAATTGTTTGTCTATTATCCTATTTTCCTGTAACAGGGCTAGGGAAATCTGTGATATGTAGTTTGTGTTGCAACAGATTGTAAACGTCCTATTTGTTTACTTAGATACTATTTTTTTTTTTAAAAAGAAAAATTCCCTTTATTTATACAATAGGGGAAATTTGTCTCTAGGATCTATTCCAAGGGAAAACTGGAATAACTCATGCATCAACCAAAGTGCAGTGCCACAAATTGAGCCATGGCGAGGTGTCATGCTCAAGGCAACACAGCGGAGCACGTGTGATCGAACTCGGTACCTTTCGGGTACAAAGCAAAGACTGTACCGCTGAGCCATGATGCCTCTGTTTTTTAAAAGATTTGTAATTTTTTATGGACCAGCAATGTTGACGCCATACATATGGCTGAGTTGGGAAATGATAAATGTGTTATGCAATATAAAGTAGTATTTTGAGCAACTGACTAGTGTAGGAGACATTTTTTAGTATGATTTTAAGCGACAGTCTTTACAAACTTTTTTTATGCTTACTTTTACCAGGGACATTTTTAATGTACTTAATTGTTTTGTATGCCATACCTTTTTTAGCAAGTTGAAATAAAAGTTAGGTTTTGTATTGACAGCTTTTTACTTTGTAACGACAAGTAGATAAACACACTTTACATCACTGTTCTGTGTTATTTTTTTTAATTTACATTTTTGAAAAACTTATTATAACATGTCTTTCAAATTAGAGAGAAAATGATGAAGTAGTTGAAGGTAAGCTTCAGTTTAATCCACAAATTTAAATGATGCAGACGTTTTGGGTTAACTTTTTATTTGACATGGATCCAGATGAAGATTGATGGAATATCAAGAAGATGTAAGTATTTTTAATATTTATAATTTTGTTTTTACTTTTCAGTTGGTTAGGAGATCCGGAAAAAAGAGATACTGAAGTGGAAATTACTCTGCCAGTCATTTCTGGAAGACCGAGTGCTGTGGCTGTTCCCACGGAACAATTTCCAGATTTCCCTGTAACAAGTAAATACCAACTTCATAAAAAACATTTTAAAATCTATATTTTCACAAAATCCCAGCTATATCATATCCAGAATAGATACACTTCACTCTGTTCCATCACACATCGGGTAATCGCACACTCCGCTTATACCTGATTTTTTTCTATATAATTGTTCCACTTAATCGCACACATTCTCCGCTTAATCGCTACACATTGATTACATCTTGATTGGAGAAAAATATCTAAAAATTACACCAAAAAGTAATGAAAATGTGATTCTCATTGAACCCTTTTCGCACATTAATATTGTATCACGCGTGCAAAGCTTTCCTGTCAATACGATTCCAATGTCCCTCTGAACTCGACTAGGTCAGACACGCAATGCTTGTTAACTGACAACATAGGATTAACTGACATGAATGGCTAATTGACTTAGCACTCACTGTCTGCATCACAAGGTATGAAAAGTGATCGCAGTTCACTCAATGCCAGGTGTTTGTTTACATTGACCACTCGATTGCAATTCTCTCCCTGTACATTTTTTTCCTCTACTGGCCCGTGAACAATAAGAAAAGATTACAGAGAGGACTTGCGTCTCATCTTTTGATTGATCCATAATGTCCCTGTCCATATTGATACTTTCAAATGTGAGTCTTTTGAATCGTGTTCCTATATGTTCATTTAATGGTTAAATCCAACATATTATATTTAAAGAAATCAAAATTTAATCAATGAATTTCCTTATGTGGTCTTGACCTTCCTTATACGGTCATTGCCTTATTTGAAAAAAAAAAACAACAAAAGACTGCACCACTTATAAAAGATTGTGTTGTCACAATTTACCATTAATAAAGCAATGTCTTCCCCAAAGCGCAGAGATCTCACTCTTCAACAGAAACTTCAATTGATTGCAGATGCAGAGCCAATTCCAAAGCAAAAGCAAGTCGAGCTAGCTACAAAGTATGGCGTATCAAGAACCCAAGTTTCTTGTTTGCTAAAAAAAAAAAGGATGAAGTTGCAGTCAATGCGAGTAATGGATCAAATCTGAGATGTAAACGACAGAGAGATGGCCAGCGAGGCATTGTTAAAAAGGCCTTGGTCATGTGGACAGATGATAAGTTAAACAAGGCGCTTGACTGTCTGGAGACCTAATCAAGCAAAAGGCAGCTGAACTGGCATCAATACAAGGCATGTTTTTCTCCCCATCACAAGGCTTGCTCTTGAGATGGAAAGGTCGACACAATATGTTGTGTTTAAAAAAGAACATGGTGAAAAACATGATGTCTCTTCTGCCAGCCAATGGAGTGTTGAAGTTTTGAAACAACTTCTATAGCAATACGACTCTAATGACATTTACAATGCAGACAAGGCAGGGCTGTACTACTGTGGATTCCCTGATAAAGGCCTTTGTTTCAAGCAAGACGAAAGCTGGTGCTTAGCTGCTATTTTTAGCTGCCACGCTTAATCACATACTTTGCTTAAGACACACTAACCAGAACTCCTGAGGGTGTGCAAATTAAGCGGAGTCGTCTGTAAAGCAATGTCACCTACACCGATAAGATTGGCACTCTTTAAACGGTTATTATAAAGAGGGTTCAATAAAACCGCACTGTCATAGGACAGCAGAGTAATGCAGCTTGTAACACACACGTCCACATGCTAGCAAGACTAAACAGAGACTGATATGAAATCCACTCAAACCAATGTCTGTGCGTCAGACACATGACCAAAGGTTGAAGACAACTCTAAATACCTTAGTCACATCAGGGGAGGAGATAAAATCATAATTATCTCACTGTGATCAATACACAGTCTAACAAAAAGTTTTCATCTTAATTGTTATCTTTATACAAGGGTATTAGAGGAAAATTGGTGAGAACAGCCAGTTTCAAATTTTTTTTTCTGTAGATCCATCTAATCTTTGTGGTCTTGTGTTATGACACTTGCCTTCAGACTAGTGGTTGTTGGTTGGATCCCACCCTTGGTGACGCAAAAATTAGTTCTTGAAAAAGGCTCTTTATTCATTTCATTCATTCTCTCAAGCACTCAGGTGTAAAATGAGTAACTGGTTGGTAACAGCATGTTCTCTGTCATAAAAACAAATATGTAATCACGTCTCACAGGCATCTTGTCTAGTCCTTCATGATAAGTGTTGTTATTAGTCTTTGGATCCCTTGTAAAGCGTATTGAGCACATTAAGTGGATCTTAAGCTGTATGAAAGCTCAAGGTTTTTTTGGTTTTTATGGTTATTTTAAAGAAAATCTTTGTTTAAGAATGTTAATGCAAAGATTTCAATGAAAGTGAAATCGTGCATTTGATACATATTTTTCTTAAGAAATTCTGTTTAGAAATAAGATTAAATAAAGACATAAATCCATTCTCAGTTGGTTGCCTGCAAGAGTAAAAGCATTTATAAGACAAAACATAATCCTTACTATGATTCTAATTCCTAGGAGGACAATGGAATGTTGAGACAGTGACAGGTGACCTAGGTACTAATGGAATAGTTGATGATGTCCTAATCGTGTTCAGTGGTACCAAGGGTGAGAGCGACCCAATTCCTCTAAAGGCAAAGAGAGAGAAGCCTTTCCAGGCAGGGATGACTGACAATATGGAGGTAATATAGACGGTACCTGTTACCTAAAGTTTATTTCAATTCTTGGTTTGGACAATTTATTTTGTCATTATTCTCTTAATCTCTGACAAAGTACCAGCAGCTGAGGTGTCCATAATTTACTCCTTGGTGGGGAGGGGCTCATTTAGAAGATTTGGAGAAACCCCATAGAAGATTGCTCATTGGTGTCATTTCAAAGTAAATAACAACATACTCATTGGCCTAGACTTTGAAAATCATATATTTTAAAGTATCTTATACTAATATCAAAGTACATATATTTTTTTATAGAGTATGTAATGTCAAGAATAAAAAGAGGATTAAAATTATCGCAACAGCTTTTAATTCCTGCACTAAACAGTGAATAAAATTGATACTCTGTCAAGGTCTCTTGAATAAACAGTTTACATTTTATCTCTATCAGATCAATCTATGCGAGGACATTGGAGAATTGATCAAAATGAGGATTGGATTTGATGACAATTCTGCAGAGAAATCTTGGCATCTGAAGAAGGTAAGAATTTATTATTATTATTATGATTATTATTATTATTATTATTATTATTATTATTATTATTATTATTATTATTATTATTATTATTATTATTATTATTATTATTATTATTATTATTATTATTATTATTATTATGTGTCATTTAAGATAAATTAGAACAAGTTTTTTGCTGGCATGAAATTGATTTTAAAGCTATTTTCAACCTATTTAGTTGGAGTTTACCCCTCCTTCTATTTACTCTTTTGAAGTAGGAATGATTGCAACCACCCTTTGAGCAGGACTGTTGTCCTTCTCTTTCCTATCTTTGCTTATATCCTTCACTGACATGAAGCATTTAAATTCGATTTGTGCAAATAATTGGGGAACCTGAGTTTATATGCTGAAAGTAATTCCTTTTTATTTAGTTTATGAAATGGGTACAAAATAATAAAAATCCATAGAAAAAGAAACTGCTTTGTTGTGATCAGTTAAGACAGATGACTGATGTTTCAGGTTTGTAGTAAAGTAATATGTGGCATCATAGTTTTAGGCAGCATATTTGTATTAGTAACAGATAATCCAGAACAGTGAATATGGCATACCATTTTCGAAAATTTCTCTCAAATGACAAAAGAATTGGATCTAGATTTTCATTGTTTTGATTTTGAATCGATTTCATCTTCATGACTGGAATTTGAAATATGCCGGTCAATTGCTAATCCAAAAAATGGCTGTTTTATTGAAACTTAGAATCTTCAAATATTTTTTGACCACAGTGTAGTGTCTCAGTGACTTAGAAAAATTGCTTACGGCACAATAAAATTATTTCCAAAAAGTAACAATAACAATTTGGTAATTGACAGATCAAAATGGAAGACAAAGACACTCAAGATACATTTTGGTTTTCCATGGATGAGCCAGTACAAGTCAATGATGTGTCTGATGGATGGAAGGAGTTTCCCGTTGTTTGGCCAGGAGTCTTCATTTTGCCAGGTTTAACAACCAACAATCTTAGATGACATAAACTATTTAATACCAGTTGACCTGAATTAGCCTTTTAACCTCTTATTCTCATTTCCAGTATTGAGAAATATTGATGAATAACTGCGTGATGCTCTTGTTGAATGGTATTGATTGTTTTTTAAATATGATTCCTTTTGGTTGTTGAATATATCCGATTCCCTCTTTTTGTTAGTATCCTCTCTCTCTCTCTCTCTCTCTCTCTCTCTCTCTCTCTCTCTCTCTCTCTCTCTCTCTCTCTCTCTCTCTCACACACACACACACACACTCTCTCTCTCTCTCTCTCTCTCTCTCTCTCTCTCTCTCTCTCTCTCTCTCTCTCTCTCTTTATTCTGTTTGTGTGTTTGTTTGTATGTATGTGTGTATGTGTGAATGGCATTTCAAGGTGAATCCTTCTCTCAATGATTTTTTTTTCAGTTTTAAAATACAAAGTTACAGTTGAGACCGGGGATGCAGAGAATGCCGGCACCTTTGCACCAATTTTAATCCAGCTGAATGGACAAATGGGAAGTACAGGATATCGATTTTTGAAAGACACAAGAACGATGATGCCCAAGTTTCAACAAGGACAGGTATGCGTTATAATATACTTGATATCAATTACCGATTTGGTTCCATCAACTTTAACTTTAAATACTGCATAGGTTGATATAGTAGAGCACAGATATAAACTCCTAGACAAAACAAAGTCTTTTAAATGGAGGTCTGCTCGTAGCCTTCCAATAGAAAAATAGTTTGTAAGGTCAGGAGTTCATTATTTTAGTCATGGTACCCATGTTCGGATATAACCATGAGTTTCTTAAACCATCGGGTTCTTGTATCTTGTTTGCTACATGCATTTTATTGGCATAATGATAATTTTTAAAAAGAGCGTAGACAGGCATTTGTTATTCTGTCAATTACAAGTGTGTTCAGTAGAAATGTGCTCTACTGAAATAGTCAGATCTTGGTCTTTGGCAAAGCATCTTAAACAAATGTCTTAGATTCTTAAAGGTACTTGGATTAAACCAAGCAGTGATAATATATTACGTTGTGTGATTTTCTCTCATAAACACAAAGCACTATATAATGAAGATCCAAACTTTTTTTATTTAATCTTAATTTCATTCATTTCTCATAGTCTGACACTTTCTACGTCGAGGCTGTGAGTCTTATGAATCTTGATAGTGTCACCATAGGCCATACAGATCCCAAACCTGGTAAGGAATTCCATAATTGTTCATTTGACTCTCTCTCTCTCTCTCTCTCTCTCTCTCTCTCTCTCTCTCTCTCTCTCTTTCTCTCTCTCTCTCTCTCTTTATCTCTCTCTCTCTCTCTCTCTCTCTCTCTCTCTCTCTCTATCTATCTATCTATCAATCTATCTTTCTATATCTCTCCATCTCTCTACCCCCCCCCCTACCCCACTTAATTTTTAAAGATATACTCAAATCTCATCATTATTATGCGATTGAAGATTGTTAACTATTCAAAAGTTCAGAAATATATATTCATGTTATTTTTAATAAATCACATAATAGAGACGTAACTGGATGTGTTTTTTTAATATATGCATTACTCAGAGTCAGGATGGTTTCTAAACAAAGTGACAGTCAGACCAGATAATGAAGAAGAGGATTATATATTTGGATGCAACAGGTAAGTCCATTTCTACTCTGATTTGTTTATTTTTTAACTCTGAACCTTTTGTCTTGCTATGAACCGTTCACGTATTAGTTTCAAAGAACATACATTGAATTTATAGAAAAATAAACCCTGAATATAATTAATCAGTCCATAAGAATTATTTGCTATAAGAACATGCAATTATTTTTCTCTGTTGTTGTTGTTGTCATTGTTGTTTCTCTAATGTGGAGGCCTATGAGCTCTGGTCCAATGCCATGTTGTGTTAGATGGAGTTATTTTTCAGTTGTAATGCTGTATGGTTTAGAGTCTTTTCTGTATTCTCTTTATTCATTTATTCTTTTTTTACCTGAAATATCATCAGTAGAACAATGAGATTCAGTGTTAGAAATAATTAATTGTCGTAAAAAATAGCTTTGGGCTTTGGATACTAATACATTTTGGGTTCTTGTTTTTTGGGGTATTTTTTTGTATATTAGATGGTTAGATGCAAGTCAAGGGGATGGTGAGACGATGGTGACATTATACTTGAATGGTAGTGATGATGTTACAGAGCCGTTAACATCTGCTGTTCAATTGAATGAAACAACAGAAGAGGAAACAATGACACAGCCACCACCCTCTCCACCAGTGAAAGGTATTAATGCTTTTTATTTGTTGTTTTATAGATACTTAGAACTTAGGTAACAAGTATTATTCACACATTATAATAATGACATTCGAGAAGTCTTGTCAATTGTATGTTGTGAAACCCGCATTTTGCCTTTGTCTTTAAAATCATAAATTAAGGCTCAACTACTTGACATTCAATTTTTATACGTATTTATTCATTTATTTTATATTTTCATCTATATATATCAACTTAGTTTAAAAATGATTTCCAGTATTAGAATCCTGATAATTAAAATAAAAGTAATTTCTGTTAAAATAGGCGGAAGTCCAAAGGGTCCATAGAGTGCCCGACAGGCATGTGAAAGACTTGGGTTCAAAAGACGGGTTCAAATTCACATTAAATTATTTATTTTTAATGTTGTGAACAAATGTTTATATTTTTGACATGTCAGTGTTTCTATAATTTAAAAAAATATGAAATCTAGAATTGATTAAATATTTTAATTAGTTGAATATGTTTTATCGTTTCGTGTGAAGCTTACAAAGCCTGTGTAAATTGTTTTTAAATATGCTAAATAACTGGCATCTATTATCATGATTATTAATATTGCTGATTTGTCTGTAATTGATTTGTAAACTTTGACTGTTATTCCAGGGACAACATTTCACATTACAGTGATGACAGGTAATGGTGTTGGTCATGGAACCAATGCTACCATCATAGTAATTTTATATGGAGAAAATGGCCATAGTGAACATCTGACGATTGGTGAAAAGGACAAAGAGCACTTTGTCGAGGGACAGGCGCAGCAATTTGAGGTAAGTTTTAAATATGATTTGTCTTCTTATCAACACTTTGGCCACCAAGAGCTAAGTTTTATTGTAAAACTCATGGTAAGACACAATGGAAAAAAATACATTAACAGAAATGAGATGACTGAGAAAAGCCATCAAGGTTACCCGAAGAGATATAATGAGGAACAAAGAGAAAGAATTGGAGTAGTCCCAGTGCTGCAAAATATTGAGCAGCAATAAATCAAGTGGATTGGAAATCTGAAAAAACGAACCAAAAACACTGGCAAGCCAAAATATGGCAAATGGGCCAGGGGCAGACAAAAAACAAAACGATGGTGTGATAATATCCAATCAATAATAGTTATTATTATTTATAGCAAACTTCAATCGATAGAACAAAATATTTATTTGTAAGAAAGCAAATTCTGTCCCAGAATTTCTAACAAAGAGAAACGCTATAAAATCTTCCTGCCTCCCAATTTCTCAAAATTGATATTGAGACCTTTAAAAATACACTCCACACTATCAGGAAAGTATTTTTTTTTTTTTGGATATGTAACATGAATAGTAATGCTTAGTCTGACTAAGTCAGTTGGTTTATATGAAAACAAAGAATAAGGACATCATTGTGGCCCCCTCCATAACTATTCATCTCCCTCGAAAAGAGCATAGTAAGATGAAGTAGTAGTAGTAGAAGTAGTATATGTGTATTTATATCATTTTATTGGGAGTATGCCGATGACGTCACGCATTTACCATCCACGGTTACTTCCCTTACACTAAGAGCACTGTAACTTTCTATCGCGTAGTTGTTTACATGAGAAAGAGAGAGAGAGAGAGAGAGAGAGAGAGAGAGAGAGAGAGAGAGAGAGAGAGAGAGAGAAAGTCAGTAACAAACAGAGAGCGAGAGAGATGGATGGAGAGAGATATATTTTAAAAAAAAAATAAATAAATAAGAAGAGAGAGAGAGAGAGAGAGAGAGAGAGAGAGAGAGAGAGAGAGAGAGAGAGAGAGAGAGAGAGAGAGAGAGAGGGGTTCGTTTTATCGTGTATTCATTGGGAATGGGAAGGAGGAAGGGCTCTTTTGAGTCAATAAACAATGGGAGTGAACCAAAAGAAAAAGGGGAGGAGAGTTTAATAGATGATAATTGACCACAAGGGGTTGTGATAACGAGTGGCAGGTCCTAAATAACTCGAGGTTGCAGCTCAAACAAGAAGATTCAATTATATGATTTCATGTAAGTCATTACAAATTAAGCCCCACCCCCTCCTCTTCAAGCTGTCATCTGACTCAAAATGGAAACAATGCAACAAATCATTTGACCAGTCCCATTTTTTAAATTGCGATCTCATTGGTCAATATGTTTCCCATTGATTGACTTTGACTTCTTTTGAAACGAATGGCTTTCTTATACTATCACTATTCTTTGTTCCACCCCCTCTCTCCTTTTCCCCCTTTCTTTGCCTACCAGCCTCTCTCTCTCTCTCTCTCTCTCTCTCTCTCTCTCTCTCTCTCTCTCTCTCTCTTTGTCTCCCTCGTGTTTCTTTCACACATGCAAACACACACATAAACACACACACACACACACACATATTTATATCTTTATTCTATTTAGCTCCCGCCCTCTACAATGCACATACAAGCAGTCTCTCTCTCTCTCTCTCTCTCTCTCTCTCTCTCTCTCTCTCTCTCCTCTCTCTCTCTCTCTCTCTCTCTCTCTCTCCCTCCCCCCCCCCCCGTTCGGGGCGGAGGGTCACATAAATAATAATAATAATCATCATCATCATATGATGATGATGATGGTGATGATGGTAATAATTATTATTATTATTATTATTATTATTATTATTATTATTATTATTATTATTATTATTATTATTATTATTATTATTATTATTATTATTACTATTATTATTATTATTATTATTATTATTATTATTATTATATATATTAACATATATTATATAATAATAACAATAATAATAATAAGAAGAAAAGAAAATGAAGAAAGAAAAGAAAGAAGAAGAAGAAGAAGAGAAGAAGAAGAAGAAGAAAAGAAAATCATCATCATCATCATCATCATCATCATTCATCATCATCATATATAATAATAATAATAATAATAATACTAATAATAATGATAATAATAATAATAATAATAATAATAATAATAATAATAATAATAATAATAATAATAATAATATATAATAATAATAATAATAATAATAATAATAATAATAATAATAATAATAAATAATAATAATAATAATAATAATAATAATAATAATAATAATAATAATAATAATAATAATTAATAATAATAATAATAATAATAATAATAATAATAATAATAATAATAATATAATAATAATAATAATAATAATAATAATAATAATAATAATAATAATAATAATAATAATAATAATAATATAATAATATAATAATAATAATATATATAATAATATAATAATAATAATAATAATAATAATAATAATAAATAATAATAATATAATAATAATAATAATTAATGATAATAGATAAATAAATAGATAGATATGATGGTACGTGATTGGAGGATAAGTCTTTGTCCAGTTTTCCCATTTTATGTCGTATGGATCAATGTCTTTCACGCATTCAAGCTTTTTTTCGATACAGTGTCCATTGTGGTAAAAGGATTGGTCGCCATTTTGAAGAAATCTATGCTTCAATCAAGGGACTAAACCATGTAAAATGTCACAAAATTAACTCCCTTAGTCTAACCGCATACTCTCAATTATCAGGTTCATTCAGACGGAGAGCTGGGTGATTTGTTCAAAGTGAGAATTGGGTTTGATTCACAAGGAAAGGAGCAAGAATGGTATTCAGATCTCTATTCCTGTCCATCTTGGTTCCCTGAAATGGTGAGTTAATACGGTCAAAAGTAAGTAATATAGTCCAAACCACCCCTCCCTTGCCAAAAAGAAGAAAAAAAAGAAAAGAAAAACTAAGTATGATAATATTTAGAGGACACTACATATTGCGTATTTCATATTCATTATTTTACGAAGTTTTAAAGTAGGGAATCCATAGCTTGCAAAATAGCGTGTTTCAATCTGTATACAATTGTGTCTTTATTTCTGGCCCACTGTTATACAGAGCAATGAGTGGGATCTTGAAATAGATCTGACTAGCTAAAAGTGTTATGCGATGTGTCATTCATTGTCTATTAAATTATCTTTTCTTTTTTTAAATTAAATATACAATTAAAACTATATTTTTACATTCTATCCTTTTTTTTTTTTTGGTTTACTTGAAACTTGATATGATATAAGAGCATCTTCAAGTTACTATTTTAATCACTTATTTTAAGAACATTAATCACTTTAATATATGATTTGTATAGGTTTTGACTTCAGACTACTACATGTTTATATTCACTCTAGATGACGGTTAAAGATTCAAGAAGTGGCAAGGAGTATGAGTTTGAGATGCACCAATGGGTGAGAATGGAAGACGACCATGACTTCTGGAAGGAATTCCCTGTCAAGAATGAAAACATGTCTCAAATGTTGGTTGGTAAGTGGAAATCAAATGAATAGAGTAGGGAATGCCCAACATATTGTAGTCAAGTTTATTGTGTTTTTCTTGGTGGAGATTGACGTCAAAATTAAAGATACAATTAAAATTATGTTTTTACATTCTATCCTTTTTTTTTTTTTGGGGGGGGGGGGGGTGTTTACTTGAAACTTGATATGATATAAGAGCATCTTCAAGTTACTATTTTGAGTATTTTTGCAGGATGGAAATTCATTTGACACATGTTTGACCATTGTGTCAGTGAGTCTAGGAAAGAGATTATCGTCTGCAAACAATTTAAGATTTGTTTCATTAGATAGATTTTTTCCCAAATCATTTATAAAAATGAGGAAGCAAAGTGGCCTCAATACAGTTCCCTTTTGGCACTCCAGATAGCACTGTGGGGTTTTCACTTGTTTTTCCATCAAGCACCACCTCTTGAGCCCGATCACACAGCCAATCTTTGAACCAATTATAAACTAGCTGGGTCTTGTGAGAATTTAGTGAAACTGATTCATCAGGTTTCCTAATTTCTAATAAGCCGTTTGTGAGATATGGTTTTGAAAAATCAAGTACTATTAAATCTCTTTGTTTCCTTACATCTATTGCTGTTCTTATTTGTTCAAGTATATTGATGAGTTGGGTCTCACATGATCTACCCTTACAAAAATCATCTCTTTCTCTCTCTCTCTCTCTCTCTCTCTCTCTCTCTCTCTCTCTCTCTCTCTCTCTCTCTCTCTCTCTCTCTCTCTCTCTCTCTCGCTATCTCTCCCTCTCCCCATGTCAAAGTATTCTTTTATATACTTTTATATTTTGTGGATCCAGTCAGAGACTACCTTGTAGATGCGTACACAGGGAGCAGCAACGGTTCAGGGACACAGGCCAATGTCTACATACAGATTCATGGAGAACATGGGGATACAGGTTGGAGACATCTTCATGGATCTCGAACAAATGCCAACAAATTTGAGACAGGAGCTGTAGGTTGATAATTAAATCAGCTTATTTACATTCTTCTGAAATAGCCTCTTTGTATTATTTTCATATACTGCGACTCTGCATCGACAGCTTAATTGCTGCTTTTAATTTTTGTGCTGCTTTGTGGGTCATATGGTGTGATGCTAATCTTCTGACCTAGTTTGAGTCCTGCAGCAAGCAGCACAAAGTGGAGTCCTTGGATAAGGCCTTTTACTCACATCCTCTCACCATACTTGGGTATAAAATTAGTACTTGGACCGTAGTAGCTTGTCCGTCATGGGAAAAGAATTAATACCGCCTCACAGGTGTCATGTCTCATCCTTCATTTTAAATGTTGCTGTTGATTTGGGACCATGTATGAAATACTTTGAGCACATTTTGTAGATATTACACTAAATAAAAGTTGTTTTAATGGTAATAAGTCTCCTTGGATTTGAAAGAGAGAGAGAGAGAGAGAAAGAGAGAGAGAGAGAGAGAGAGAGAGAGAGAGAGAGAGAGAAATCATTGAAAAGAAAATAAACACGTTTTTCAGTGATGTCTGGCAATGTGAACTATTTGGCATTCATTATGGTGTATTTTTGGGGGGGACTTGAAAACTCTGTGTAACTTTAACCGCTTATGAATTTGATGCTAATTGATCACCTCTTTGGCTGTCTAAAAGTGAAACACGTGAATAGTAGTAGTAGCGTATGGCTACACCTAAAAATGTATTTCGTCAACCCAGCTTCTAAAGTCTTCCTCCGCCCTAAGGATGGTTTCGTAGCCACCTTCAAGTTTAGTGACTGGACAGTGGAGGATGATGTGATCGCTGGTATCTGGGGCTGCCTGACATTTCTGGCAGGTATCACTGTTTCCAAGTTTCCATCTGCACATATTTGATGCAGTTCTGCCATGTCCAGTTAAGAGGCGGTTTGAGGAAATCCAGTATTTCCTGGCATTATTGAGTGCAGGCACTCTTTTGGTTGGATCTTTAATGATGTTTCCTCCTTTTGGTGTTTCCCTGTTCCACATTTCTCTCCAGTTTTCCTCAACACTGAAGTCTGCCATTTTTGTTAAGTGGAAAGGTCTTCTCGATTTAAGTCTAGTTGTTGAATGTGCCCCCTTTACGATTGATTTTATGGGAATGTTGTCTGTGGCTTTGTCAATTCTTGCATGCATCCTTTGATTAGCATCTTGTCGTCTTAAACTTGGTGGTGCAATGCCGCTCAGTGTTGGGAGCCACTGAGTTGGAGTTGACTTGAGGCATCCTGTTATAATTCTCATTGATTCTCTTAATCGGATGTCAATGTGATTTACATGTGGGCTCCTCATCCAAACAGGGGCACAGTATTCTCCCACACTATAGCACAGTGCCAAAGCAGACGTTATCAGCACCTGTGGTGAGGCTCCCCAGGTGGTAGTTGCGAGTTTTCTCGCCAGGCTTTTTTCTTTTTGCGATTTTATTTGCTGTTCCTTCAATGTGTTTGCAATAGTTTAGTTGTCTGTCCAATGTAATGCCAAGGTATTTAGGATTGGGGTCTGGGGGTAGTATTGAGTTACCGACTGTGATCTTCAGTTCTTTTGTTGCCTCTCGATTATTCAAGTGGAAGTTTGTGGATACTGATTTGGTGGTATTAATTTTTAGGTACCATCTATCAAAATATTGTTTCAGGCGGGTGGTGTCTCTGCTTATAACTTCTTCAATCTCTTTCCAGTTTTTTGATTGATAGGCTAAGGCCCAGTCATCAGCGTATCCAAGTTTGAGTGCTTCACAGTTTGGCATGTCGGAGATATAAATATTTACATTAAGTGAATACATTATACTGGGGATGTAGGAGCTTTTGGAATGTCTCCCCTTTACTTTACTTATGGAAAAGCAAACATCCTAGCACCTTTACTAAGACTTATGACTAGCCCTAATAGAAAAAAAATATACTCCGATATCGAGCTAACCCTAATAGAAAAAGTGATGACAAATTGAATAAATAAACGCCTGACAAAAGATCAACGGTGAAAATACAAATTTAAAGAATACTGGGGATGTAGGAGCTTTCGGAATGTCTCCCCTTTACTTATCTTATGGAAAAACAAACACCCTAGCACCTTTAATAAGACTTATGACTAACCTCTCGAGCTAACCCTAATGGAAAAAAAACAACTCTCGGACTGCTTTGCACTACCTTTCAATACTTAACAAATCAAAATGGCGGCCGAAAATCAAAACAATGGTCAAATTAGGAAATTTTAAACTTTCACAAATCTATCAAGGTTTGTTCTAGAGTTTTTAAAATACTTCTACATAATGACAAATTGAATAAATAAATGCCTGACAAAATATCAACGGTGAAAATACAAATTTAAAGAATACTCGGGATGTAGGAGCTTTCGGAATGTCTCCCCTTTACTTAACTTATGGAAAAACAAACACCCTAGCACCTTTAATAAGACTTATGACTAACCCTAATAGAAAAAAAATCCTTCGATCTCGAGCTAATCCTAATAGTAAAAAAAGAATCAAAATGGCGACTGAAATACCTTCATGTGATCAAGTGAATAATATCACCATGAATGCCACGATTTGCTGAAAAATGCCAACACACACACACACTCACACATGTATACACACACATGTATATACCACACACAACACACACACAAACACACACACACACACGCACACACACACAAACATACACACAATTAGAACATACTACTACATAACAACACTGATCACCGCTAAATCAACAACACAACGGAAGTAATAATAATACTTGATGTCATAAATAGATGACGCAAACTGACAACTTTTTACAGTGACGAAATTGGTTGATTTTGAGAGTGTTTAGTGTTGTCGGTACGTATTTTATGATATCTGTGTGACTCAACGAACATTCAAACTGACTTTAAATTATAAAAGGAAATCAAGTTATCTGTTTATCTATCTGTAAAAAATACATTTCTAATTGTCAAATCTTTCAGTAGAGTTGTGCACTGTATCATTTTTTTTATTGACTCAAATAAGCACAATGTTCTCCACAATGCTATATTTTTTAAAGAAAGGATTAACCTTTCACAATTATTTCACTGTGTCAGAAAGCATTGAGGGAATACTCTAAATGTCAATCATAATTTTGTTTTATTTTAAAACTTCCTTCTTTCTTTCTTTTTTCCCTAGCATGACTTGTTCCGTATAGAGGCCGTTGATCTTGGTACCTTGTCTAAAATTAAAGTGAAACATGATGGAATTAACCCTGGCTCTGGATGGTTTTTGGATCAAATTTGTATCAAGGAATCTGAAGAAGCTGTTGAGGAATTTATATTTGAATGTGAAAGGTATTCACTTATTTTCAATATGATATATATTTCTGCTCATATATAGATTTTAAAATACAAGTTTTTTTAAAAGAATCATATTGTTATTTTCATCGACAAGCAAATCATACATGATACATGAGACTTTCAACCTACTCAAATTAATTTATAGAAAGTACCATTCATGTTATAATTACTGTTCAATATTGTTACATTCTGATAATTACCGTTATACTTATATTTATTACCTAACATTGTAACCTGTATGTAAATAGATTTTAACAAGCATGGTAAGGTGTAAACTTTCTCTAGTGTCATCCTCTTGCACCCAAAGGTTGTTATTATTTTATTGAGTATGCTAACTAACCCTACATTATAACCTCTATTTTTTCAACAGGTGGCTAGATGTAGGAGAAGATGATAAGACTATTGAAAGAGAAATTCCCCTTACTAAAAAGGTTCCTGTGCAAATTGAAAAAGAAGAAGAACACAAAGGTCTGTTGCTTATCGAACAAAATTTAAAAGTGAATTTGGACATAACAAATAAACATTCTAATAAACAAAATGAAAAGTACAATCATTTGGTATGATAGAATTATATTTTTTTTCAGTTGCAAACTATCTTCCATCTAAATTATTCGATTTTGAGGACATGAAATCACAAGAATCATGCAAGACACATTTTTAAAGATTTAATTTATTTGAATATTAAACAAATGTCCCTTTTTTTGTTTAATGATTTTGATGATGGTGATTGTAATAATAATTCATAATATTAATTGATAATAATAGTAATAATAATAATAATAATGAAAGAGAAGAAGAAGAAGAAGAAGAAGAAGAAGAAGAAGAAGAAGAAGAAGAAGAAGAAGAAGAAGAAGAAAAAAAATAAAAATGATAATAATAATGATAGTAATAATAATAATAAAGAAGAAGAGAAGAAAATAATAATGATAATAATAAAAATAATAAAAAATATAATAATAATAATAATAATAATAATAATAATAATAATAATAATAAATAATAATAATAATAATAATAATAATAATAATAATAATAATAATAATAATAATAATATAATGCTGATAATGATGATAATAATAATAATAATAATAATAAAATAATAATAATAATAATAATATAATAATAATATAATAATAATATTAATAATAAAATAATAATAATAATAATAATAATAATAATAATAATAATAATAATAATAATAATAATAATAATAATAATAATAATGATAATAATAATAATGACTGACTTACTGACTTAAGGCCTTTAGCTTCCTAATCATCCAATCGGGACGCCTCGGCTGCCTCTCTAATCATCTGTCTTTTGCTGTGGATGCTAATTTCATAAGATCTTCCTTTGATTTTAATTCTGTGTTATTTTTAAGGCGTTTCAGGACAGTATGAATTGATGTAGGTGGTCTGCCTTTATATTTCTCTTGTCCAGATGTGAAAAAAGTATTCATGGCTTTTATTATTAGCTAGTATATTTTCATCTCTTCTGAGTATATGCCCATAAAACCGCCATCTTTTCTCCAGGATTTGAATGGATAAGGGTCTTTCATTGCATTTTTCATACAGTGTTTTATTGCTTATTTTTGTGGGGTATCGTATATTCAGGACTCTTTTCAATTTTTTCTATGGAATCTGTCTAATCTGTGCTCTTCGGTTCAAGTCAGTGCCCATTTTCCACAGTTGTATATAATCACGTATTTTACAAGGGTTGTGTATAATTTGATTTTAGTGTTTATGCTATCTTATCTTTTCTAATCCATATGGTAATTTATTAAGTGCAACCGTCGATAACTTTTTCTTCTTTCTACGTCTTCCATGTCTCCTATCAATGATCCTACTTTTTTCGTGGCTCTCCATTCATCTTTCTTCCTTGACAGTAATGTTACATCTGTTTTGTCACTATTAACGTACAGTTAGTTGGTGTATTTGTAAAGCTTTTTGGATGTCTTTTACACTGACTTATTTGTGGACAATAAAGTCAGTGTCGTCTGCATATTCGAGATTGTTTTCAAAACGTAATTGGGCCAAAGGTACAGATTTATGCTTATTGTTTAAAGCATTTTCTAGGTAAATGATAAATAAAACAGGGTCCAGCTGTCTCCTTGTGGTGTGGCGATGTTGCCAAGGAATGATTTATCCTCTGAGGCACCAATTATTTTGGTCGTTATCCAGGTTTCACTTATAAGGAATTGGATTAATTTAACTTCATCTTCCATAACTCTTCCTTTCATAATCTTTAACAAGGATTGGCAATTGATGGTATTGAAGGCGGCAGACATATTTATTCCAGTTATAACTATTTCTATATTTTTTGACAGGGTTTTAGTAGCAAGACATTTGTGGGTCCAAACTACATCTGCAGTACTTCTCTACGTCCTGAATCTGCTTTGACAATGTGATAAATAATTTTCAACAATCTGTCTAATTCTATTCAATGTGATCAGGGAGAACGATTTTCTAATTGTATTAAGCAGCGTAATTGGTCTCAAATTCTTTTGAGATCCTTTTAGTTTTCCTGGCTTTTGTATTGATATCAGTATCAGCTCCTTGCTTTTGTATTGATATCAGCTCCCCTTTATTCATATCCAGGTTCTGGTGATGTTTGAAAGTCTTATTAAAGATGTCCGCTATGTGTTCATCTAATAAGGGTGGTCCATATTTTAGTAGTTCAGTGCATACTCCATCTTCTTCCAGTGCTCTGTTGTTATTTAGACTTTTAAAAGCATTTCTCACTTCTATTGGTGTAATAGGTTTAAATAGTGGTCAGGGATCTCCCTCAAATTGATAACATTCAAAAAGATCATTCGAAATGTCATTGAGGCTAATAATTAATTTGCCCGAGTCGTCCTCTATCTTTGGGTTTTCAAATGGTCTTTGGTTTATTAGTCTTACAGCTTTGTACATTGCTTGATCGTTGTTGCATTTACTAATATTATCAACTTTTTTTTGTCCAACTCTTCAGTTCTAATTTCGATTACTCTATGTCTTATGCGGTGTAATATTTTGTTTTGTTCATATTCTAGTTTCGGTTTTTCTTCTTCTTTTTGTATTCTTATTCACAAAAATGTTTTTTTTTTGGTTTGATAATTGAGCAATGATGGTGTCATATGTACAGCGTTGTTGTTTGATTGTAGTTGTCCCAGCGCTTTGAATTGCAATATTTATTCTTGCACTTTGTACACGTGACCATACTTCGTTTGGTGTTCATTAAATTGTTTAGTTCAGTATTAAGTTGTCGCTTGTATTGTTTACGACATCGTGAGTTGTTGACAATATTTGTAATATTTATTTTAGGTTCTTGAATTGTTGTGCTCTATTTTCTTGGTTGTTTGTGCCATTCAATAACAAAGTCTGTTTTAACTAGATAACCTATGATCTGTTGTTATCAAGGTGCTAGTGTATGATCGTGCATTTGTTATGAATTTTTTTCTCTTTGTCTGCACAGTATAAGATCAATTTAGTTGTAAATGTTAATAACTGCCTGTTTCTTTATTTTTCCTCTGTCCTACCCACGTCGTTTGGTGTCTAGAAGCATGATTAAATGTGATGTTTGTGACAAATAACTTTATCTTCGCAAAAATTTTCCAGTCTTTCTCCGTCTCCGTTATAATTTCGTTTACCCTTCGAATAAGACCCAAGGCACTTCTCCCCTTCTTCTCGTTTGCCAACCTTAGCATTGAAATCTC
>NC_088360.1:58062692-58072692 GCF_034508935.2 Berghia stephanieae | reverse complement strand
CCAGTTTTCTGTCTTTTTACAGAAAAGAGACTGCTCAATTTGCAAATTTCAAAATATGTTAATTGATATTAATATGATAGTTTGTTAATTGCTATTAATGTGTTAATATGTTATTTTAAATCTGCAGAAAAGCTGATTTTTTTATGATTCTCCCCCTTTTCAAACATGGCGACTGATGACCTCAATATTTCCAATTATAAAACTTGAATCAAATCTAAAAAATAATAAGGCAGTCACATAAAGCCTCCGAAAATTATTATTACTCTTATATTCTGTTTCCATTCTATTCCCTTGTGCAAAATTGAATATAAACAACCTCAGTCCTTCTTCTTTATGTATTGCTCCAGTCCCTATTCATTTTGATAATTGAATTCTTGACAGATTTTTCGCTGTACAAACAATCGTATTTAACATGATTGATGTCAAAAGATATGCTAACATATATTAAAACAGTTCATATGCTTTTTGATTAGGTCTTCCAATTAAGCCAATTGAACCCCCGAGTTATAAGACCGATTGAAATAGCATCTGCCCATGTTTGATTTTGCCTTGATGTTGATATATGGATAGAGCATGTTTTAAATATGGGGACAAAACAAATGTTGATTTACCCTAAATTGCAATTGATGAAAAGTTATCTACAGATAAAAAAAAAAAACAGTCTAACAACAACAAAATATCAGTCTTATGATTTGATAATAAAGTCATTAGCCATCCCTTGTTATGACAGTATATTCATGTGCAGCGATTTTGGCAAAATGGCTGCTTTATGTGACAAACAAAAAGTATGGACAGCACTCTATTACTTTTAAATAAGTTTTATCTATTGTTGTTCATTGTGATGATTTACATTATTTAATATTAAAGAGTAAGTTTAGATTGAGAATTTTAATTGATATTTTGTCTGATTTATTTCTTTTCACCTCTTGTACTTTTTCACAAAATTGCACTGTTGTTTGAAAACTTTCATCAATTAAAAATTCCTTTGTTTATGACATTTCCTCACACCTTCGTGTCCATTGCTTTTAAAGGTTATATTAAAATCCAATTCTTTTAATCAAATGTAAATATCACTCTTTCTTAAATAATATATGATAAAGGCATCAAATTCACTGTTTTTAGACTATAATATTATATCGAACTGTTCACCTTTTTAAAAAAACAATCATAACTTTTTTAAAATTTGACTTATTTACGAAATTATCAACAGTAAAAATAATTATGCAAAATTTCATCTATATGCAAAATATCAAATTTTGAAGGGGTTTCAAGAAAAAAGCTTTTTGCACTTTAACGTTCATGTCTTGCTGAATTATCATTAGATAATTAAAATACAGAGAGGTGAGAAATGACTTTGCTTACTTAGAAAAAATATGTTGTGGTGAACACTTTTTATGAAAATTTGCTCTACATATTTTACAGAAAGCACGATATTGTGAAGGCAGAAATCATATTCAAAGTGAATCCTTATTTAGGACTCGCTGTAGAAAAAAAAAATTCTGTCCTCCCCCCCCCCCCCCCCCCCCCAACTTTTTAAAAATTTATTATTAATTTCTTCTTCTTTTTTTGCTCATTTTTTTTCCCAAACTATTTACTTTTGATCAATGTATATTGGTTCTTGAAATTTCAAATATTTTAAAGGTGAAAGATAAATAAGCTCATTGCAATCAGGCATGACGGTAGCAGGGTTGAGAATTCCTTATCCTGCACATTTCCTCATTCACATTACCACCATGCCTCTGGTTGTTCCTTGCATTACTGATATCACTCAAGAATCTACTATAAGAACTGTATGCATTTTGTTCAGGTGGTTGTCAGAATCTAATCGTGAAGCTGCCATTTCCAAAGGAGTTTTGCATGAAATTGGAGAAAACAAATTGCATTTGTCTAATGGAAGTGGTGTGAGGGATGAGATTGACACAGACCAATACTAACAAAATGTATCTGCCACTTTCTGATGGTTTGTTTCTTTATTATTAATCAAATTTATGACTTATTAATGCTTATGTAACCCATATATATCCATGTTTATAGTATACTCTGCATGATCTTGTACTTGCTTTACAATATCATATTCTCTATCTACTCATTATATACAGCAGATTTCATGAACGTTTTGGAACTCAGAATAATTTTGGAAGACATAAGTTTTATTTTCAGCAATGATGAATAATTGAGTTACCAGTTCCATTCTAGTTAAAAGAAGATATTTTCATTTAATTTTTATAAACAAACATATAGAATGTAAAGATAACTGCAATGTTTTGTTCCTCTCTGCAATAATTGGAATTGTTTAAGGTCGAATTTGTGTTCTGTAATTGCAAAATCCCTGAAAGTAAAACTCAAATAATAAAACATTCCGTTGTCCAAGCTATAAATATGATTTTAGAATGACATTTGATCATTTCCTGTTATAACTCTATAATTTACAATCAGGTCTGTAACTTATTTACCTTTAATCATCATATTATTCTTAGTTAGATTGAGTCAATAACGATGGGATTAATCACCCTATGATATCGTTTCAAATGACTTTAATGTTTAATTTCCATCTTTGGAGCCTATATACTACATTCAAAGGTTTATGTTGTATGAAAATAAATATCGCTTTATTAGTAAAATGATGCATTGTATAACAGATTATGAAGAAAACGTCCTTTGATTAACATCCTGACGCACTAGTCTTAAATTATTTGATTTTTGAGAATGCCCATGACATTTTTTAAATCATCAAAAAACGTGGCTCATGGCCAAAAATGAGATAAATAAATAAAAGGTAAATGATTTTTAAAAATTTAAATATAAATGAACCAAATAGATTTACCTGAGTTTATATATATATATATATATATATATATATATATATATATATATATATATATATAATATTTATAAGCAATTGATTTGTTGTATTAACATGGTCTATTAATTTGATTTGTCATGCCACAGAATTACATAATTTAATTCAAAACATACTTGTAATATCACTTATCTGTTATTCAATTTAAGTGATTTATGAATACTATATTATCCAAGGGACAATTCTTTATAACTGCTTCCTATCTACATAATCTCTTGACAATTCTTTATAACTACTTCCTATCTACATAATCTCTTCGTTGTTGTTATTCGTTATTAATGTGTTCTTGCATAATAGTGTTTTAATTTATTATATTAACATACTGCATCCTTTGAAAATACTTATCATGATTAAAGTAGTATAAAAATACTATAATTTTGTCTCTATATATTTACAACATACTTTTTTTGCATAAGTTATAATATAGTTACATATTTGCGGACAACATTAAGTATACACTTATTTAGAGCTGTTTTAAGTTTCACAGCCTTGATGGATAGTTTAAAGTTTATGCCATTTGAAAGGTTTTTAAAATTAATTTTTTTTCTCCAGGTTTTGATATATAGATTAATAGGACCGTTTAATATACAGAGGAGCGTTGGCCTATTTACGAAAAGATCTTAGAAATTGAAAATAGTGAAAACAATCACAACATTTCATCAGGTTTTACTTTAAAATAATTTTAGTTTTAATATAGTGTATGACCACCAACTGCATCTTTTAAACTGCAACTATTGCATTTCATGGAAGATGTCAGGTTTTCAGTTCGCTCAATTAAAATGGCCTTCCAAATGTCAACTAAAGTTTTAAACAATTAGTCATTGTTATTGTTGTGTGGATGGATTCTCAGTTTTCTTTTCATATAGTCCCATTAATGTTCGATTGGGTGTATATTGGATGAAACAGCTGGCCAAGCATCAATGACTGGGATACTATTATCATTTTAAAACTTTCTAACTTTATTCGAAATGATGAGCAGGTGTTATCATCTTGGAAAACTATATTTAGTCCAGCTTCAATTAAAGAAGTAACAAATGACTGTAATATTGTTTCAGTGTATTTTTTGGCACTAAGTTCTTCTTGTATTCATTCTGATCATCCATCCCCAAACCATAACTGAACCTACCCACAATTCGGAAATTGCACAGTTGTATCTGGATGATGTCTTTCACAATTGAAACACCCCATTCTCCTATCTTTATACTTCAAAGAGACTTTCATTCACAGGACTTCACTCCATATACTCGAATTCCACTTTAAATGAGATTTTGCCCACTGAAGTCTAGATATTTTGTTCTTTTAAGAATGTATAGGCCTCATTAATGATTTATATGGTGGTAGTTCTTTTTCAAACAAACACTGACAAACTGCAAATATGAACATCAATTAGAAGTGTGGAAAGAGATGAAAATGCGGAAATAAAGCACTTTTCTTTATTGACAGCAATAATTATTTCATCCTATTCTACTGGCGTCTTAAAGATCGGTTGCTGTACCAATCCATTGCTATTTCTCATAATAGAATACATAGACCTCCTGGTAACATTCAATTTGTTTTTGCTTTTTAAAATCTTGGTCGCAGACATACCTGCTTCATAATGCCAATAAGTCATGCTCTGATTTTATGTTGAGATGTGGCATTGAGTTTAAAGTCATTAGAGTGTTGTTTTCAATGAACATTTTTCACTAAGACAATTAAATCAGTGCTCTTCTGGAAATGTCTGATTTGCCTTTAATCAGATTGTTGAAAACAACAAAAACTAGCAATTTGAAATCTAAGAACGCAAAATTAGAAATTTGACACATTTTCACATTTCTAAACATTGAGTGACAGTAGAAAAATTCTATAATGTAAAACTAATAGGGTTGCTCCTCCCCAACGACCATGGGGATGGAATGAAGAGAAAAAATAGGGTTGCTATACTCACGCTGTATTCAATCATAATGGAAAGAACAATAAATTCCATGTCTGGTGATAAAACTTTTCACACGTTATCATCAGTTCAGTTCCTAAAATTCCTTAATAAATAAGTATATATTTATTTTTGTCCGATAGTATATAGTTAGAACGACACATTAAAAAGTTCATAGTTTGATAACAATCTTAGCTCCAACTGCTGTATATGCTGATGAATGGTTTGACATTGCAAATAACAATAATGGTCATTAGGGAAATGATCATTGATTGTTGTTGACATACATTACCACTTCACCTTTACAAATTGAGATATAATACTCCTAATTACCTGACCATTACCAACTACAAGCAAGTGAAACTTAAGAATATTTTTCTGTGCGTAATGTTATATTCACAAAGAGGACTTATTATTTAAGAAAAGTTGTTCACATTTTCTTTGATCTTTATCCTGTAAAAATGGTATTGTATTAAAAAGTTTAATTATAACTTCAAAATGTTATTATATCCATCGTTTGTGTTGTTGTGTTTGTCAATATAACCTAAAGATATACAATTATCCCTATTGATATTATAGTTTTGAATGTGTTTATGGATTGAATTAATTATTTTTCTTCTATTTGTTATTTTTGTAGATGGATATCTGGAGAAAATGAAGGCAACGAGGTCGCAATATTGATTGATAAGAATTTGGATGAAAACTCTCTTTTGGCACCAGGTCAATCAGACAATATAGCAAACGAAGATTTGAACTTGGACCTTCCACATACAGACCGTACAGAAGAAATGCCAAACCAGACTTACAGGACAGATGAAGGATACCAAGAAGATGGCACATATCGTACTGATGTGGATTCTATCCCATTACCAAATATGGGAGATGCGAATGCAAAACAGGGTGGTGATCAAACAAGCAGAATGTTTACTGCTTCAGATATCACAGAAGAACCTCCCGTCTCTCAACAAAATTTAAATACTGATAGAGAGGATTCAATAACTAATAATGAAGACAATGTTACCAAAGATTCAGCGGGAGTTGAAGATGTTGGGAGAGAAAATGATACCAAAAAATTGAGTCATGAGGAAGTTCCTACTTCCCCGAAACCTGAAAATGAAATAGAGAATGAAAGAGCAGAAAATGAAGACGTTAATGATTCAAGTAAAGAAGATGACGGTAGTGCTGATAATGGTGACACTACTAGAGTTGAAGATACAAACACAGCACAAAATGATGGTGGGAATGAACCAGATAACAAAAATGATGCTAATACACAAAGAAGCGAAGATAACAAAGTTGGAGATAACAATAATGAAGATGAGAATGAACCAGTTAATAATGTCAGTGATGATATTGAAGACAATAAATCCAAATATGATGCTGGAAATGATGCTTCCAATGAAAATATGGAGGATGATAAGCCAGCAAATCCCAGTCCCAATGTTGCAAATGATAAAGTTAACGATAAAGTTGATGACAATGGAAACGATAATAAAAAGCCTGAAGAAGAGGCTGCCAATAATGAAATTGTAGAAAATTATGATAATGATGATAAAGTCAATGGCATTCCTGCAGATGAAGCTAAAAATGATAATGATGTTGATGACAACTTAGATAAAAATGACAATGAAAATGATACTGTTGATAATTCAAAGGATGATGTTACCAATGATACAAATAATGACATTGCCTATGATAACACAAAAGGTGAAAACAAAGGAGATAATATTCATTCCAAAGATGAAATGAATGTTCCGTCAGATAAGAACATGAAAGATAGTGAAATATAGTTGATAGTTGATAATTTTTCATAATGAAAACCGTCAAATCAGGGGCATTCATTTGCATTTTTAAACTTTGATCGAGAGAAAGAACTTTAAAGCTCTACATTTTGGTAATGGAAAGACAAACAAGGAAAGATTCTTTTGGGGTTTTATTTTTTCATTCAGAAAAATAACATTGAATGTTCTTCATAAAGTTTGAAGCAATCTGCCAAATATTAACATAAATATAAATGTTGGTGATAAATAATTACTCATTTATAATATTTACCTCTTTCTTTTTTTAAAAATAAAATTGGCATACGTCTCACTTTCATCACATTAACGATATAAAGATATATTTATTTTCAAATATTTAAAATGTTGAAACATGTTTTGTAATTTAATGCTTTAAATGCAGATATATTTATTTTTATAACACACAATATTGCCAAAAGCATTCCAAATCCAATTTTTGTATTCCCAAGACAATAATTTATATAACATGTAAATTGTAAATGTATATTTATACCAATATATATTTTGATCTGATATATTGTCGATATTTTATTAACGAAATTTTTTATAATGTAATTTATCATAAGACTAACATTTTCTAACCATATCAAAATTGATGAATTCTGGGTGGGGTTCCCTACCTCCACAGTGGGCAGGGAGCTACTTACCGTGTCTTCTATCCCCTTATATCTGTTTTCCAACTTGCTTTCTGTCTTTGTCTTGGTGTGAAATTGCTCGGTTGTGTCCCGACCCTGGCCGGAGTCCTTGACTGGGAGGGAAACAGTCAAATGCATAGTTATTGTTTTGGGAGATGATATTTTTTTCCTTGTAAATCATCTCTCTGTTATGTGTTATTATATTTGTTATTTTTAATGTATAATGCAAGCATTTGAGTGTATTCCTCTTTGTTGGATTTTGTGCTTGTGTCTGGATGAGACTTATAGGTGATCTCAAACTAAGTGCATTGGTGGTATGCTCTTGGAATCTACATCTGATCCCAATTTGTTCCCAGTTCCCCTATGTCTTACTTTTTCTTGGGTGCTTTAATTTTAATTCTAGAACTTTTTACTATCCTATTTTTTTCCTTTTTACTGGCGCTGATATGACCTTAATGTGTTGCAAGCGCCGTAAAACCCTTAAAAACAAAAAAACAAAAAAACAATTGTTGAATTGATTCAGTCTTCATTGACATTAAATGTAATTCTCTATGTGAATAATTTCAGATATATAAATTAATTCTATATATGGAAGAAAAGGCCAATGTCGCCATTATTAACGTTTTACTGGAAAAGGGACATAATTACCCTTACTCTAATTGTTGTTTATGGAATAAGCTGTTTCTAAATTTATTTTTTAAATTGTTCCTATAATTCATTACTCCAGGGATTTATTGCCTCATGTTTGGTAGTATTAACTATGCTTTTTTTCTCCATTCTGAACACCAAAGACTAGTGATCCTCACACAATTGTATTGTAAGCGGGAGAAAGAGGTTCAATAGCAAACACATTTCTCAAGCATAACTTTTACCAGCATAAAGTAGTATTGTCATTTATTTCAGTTGTTTTTCAGTTAAAGTTATCCTTTTCTGTACTAGTTTTAAAAGCTACGTATTTATATCATAAACTGAAAAGTTGTGATAACGTTTCAAAACTCATGGACAAGGAATTATTTATGATATGAAAATATGTCATAAGATCAGTAGGTTAGTGTTTCTAACCTGTGGCGAGGAATCCGAAAATTGATTAACATTTTTTTTTTTAATAATTGATTCAGTGTGTACTTTTATAATAATTTCATTTCAAGCAATATGTACAATACAGAGTATATCTTTCCAACATATTTTATTTTTGTTTTTGTTATTTTGGGGGGTTTATTTTTGATTCAATACAATGATTATGACGTCTTTATTACTGATAACAGGGATGATGATGATGATAATAATGGTGGTGGTGGTGGTAGTGATGGAGGTTGTTGTGGTTGACATTAAGCATTTGTGATACTTATAAACTTGCCAAAAATGTTGGTTATTCTGTACAAATAATATTTTGTTGTTGCAAAAAACATTGCAAACTTTTATAAAATGAGATATTTTGATAATGTTGGTCACGTTAGATAGATATCCAGATTAACGGTGACCAAAATTTATTGTTCATCTTTCGCTGTTATATCTGTATAAAATGTATTAAAAGATGGTGAATGGTTAAAATTACATTCAAGTCGTTTCAAAAATTGTTTTCTGTAAACCATTTCTTACTTTTAGAAATAGAAAATGGAGTAAAGTTCTCCAGATATACATGATATTAGTCTATATAATGTGAATAAATGAATAATTTAATTTGGCCTCCAGTAGATTTATGCTATTTTCATGACCAGACAATCATATTCATTGTTTATAAAAAGCATGGTATTTATTTTGACAAAGATTGTCTCATCACTTGTTCATTTTCAATGTCACAAAATCCTGCCTGCGCAATTTTTGATCCAGTGAAATTGGCAGATGTCGGTTGGAGCTATTAACGTCTTAGGTGTATTTTTTTTTGCTGACGGTAAACAAATTTTCAGTACAATACCATGATCTGTTACAATTCCGGAGATTGATCAGAGTCGCTCTTGGAAAGGAATATGTAGGGATGTCTTTGAAATACACCATCAGAGAATTAAAAATGGTATTTACTGCAGGCTGGAGCACATAAACTCTAAAATAAAAAATTACGTCTAGTGCTTTCAGTCATGTATTTTTGAGACCTTAAAGCAAACAAAAAAACAATAATTATGAAGCTTTTACAACTTTTATGTCTATAAAATAATGAAAATTAATGTTGATCGTGTTCCATTTATTGAATAAAATCAAATACACAAAACTGCAAAGTTGCAAAGTGTAGATATTATTAGCATGCATATTAAAAGGTCGTATATTAAACGATATTGATATAGATACTACACTTTAAAAGTTTTTGTAATGCATCAAGCTCAACTGATTAATGCCGTGTTCATTGTATTATTCATTTTGATCCTAATTTTTGTGATCTTTTTCTTCATGGCTCATAGAAGTTGTATTTTGATCTTAAGTAGCTAGATAATGGTTTGCTTTTGTTATTTATTTTTGTTTCTGAGATTCATTTGTTATATTTTTTGTTGTTTTTTTTTTTTTTGTTTTTGTTTTGTATTTGTTTTTTATTTTTTTCTTTGTTATTTCCTTTTTTTATTTTTTTATTTTTATTTTTTATTTTTTTTTTTCCTTTTTTTTTTGAGGGGGGAGGGGGGGGGGGTCACAATTATACTACTTAAAGAAAAGATGTGTTTCGATTTTTTTCCTGCTTTAGTTTATTGTGTCATCCATAAAAAATGGAAATTAAGTAATACATTTTTTAATTTTTAAAAAAAAAAGGACAACGTTAACTGTAATTTTTTTTTATGCTTTAATAAAGAATTAACCATTCAACAGTGAG